>NC_141137.1:59742428-60049928 GCF_053477565.2 Lygodium microphyllum
GAAAAAGAAAAATGTAATTCTTGAGTGCATTCAATCATTACATGACAACTATAGCATCTGACAGCATTTTTCAAGTACATCCAATATCTGTCTTTCTTATAGGAAAGGTGCTTGTTTGGATATCTGATACTAGAGTACCTTTTTTCTACTTGATCTATGGTAATCGGCCAGCCTTAGATGAAAAGGAAATTGTAATTCTCGAGTGTATGCGGCCATTGTATGGCAGGCATAGCATCTGGTAGAAGAAAGCGTCATAGCAGGCTGTTCTTGCTGCTCCAGGCCCCTCTCCATACAAAATCCCACTCAGTCGGGGTGCTTGGCAAGTACCTTAAAACCCAGAAAGCGGCCTATCAATCGGATTGAAGACGGGTCTACATGAAAAACTCAAAATGGTGACTGATGTAGAAGCATCTGGCTTGGTAAGAATGAGCCAAATTAGGACCCAACCAATCTATTATCACTTGTATTGAGTGACATCCATCACTGCACCCTTTGTTGCAAATAGTCATGCCAAAGGCTATCAACAACTTAGACATATATTTGTGTTGTGACACCTTGTGGTAATTGAAACACTTCAAACCCAAGAAAGAAGTGTAGCCACCAATACCTATCATATCAAACTCTTGGCCTAATAGCACATCGGCATTAAAGAAATATGGTCCATATGACTCCTTGTAGTGAACCATCAACATGAAGAATGGCATAAGTCACCAACCCATTTATCCATCTAAAGTAGAAGTTGTACTTCGACCTCTAGAACTCGTTGCAGAAGAAAGTTGTCAATTTGCTAATACTGATCTCGGGTTGCTTGGGTCAGGCCATAGGGGTCTTCAACAAGTATTAAACTCGATCCTCTAATTTTGGAACATTATAACTTGGTGTCTGGTCAATATAAATCTCCTCCTAAAGAACACCACGTAGAAAGGTTGACTTAGGTCGATTATTAGTTAAACAAGGTGAATTACGAGTTAGACCTTCATTAGTGCTTTTAAAACACAACCCCAAAACTCATTTTATACCAAGCATATATTTTCAGAAATGAAATGTGATCCTTATCCAACTTAGACACATTCCCAACATTTTCACTATCATATTTATCCACAGGAAAACCACGTACATTGCAATATGATTTTTCATTACTTTAGAGATGGTAGAAGCTAACATAACAAGGATAGATTCCCCTTTCAATTTTACATCAAGAGTATGGATCTTGCCCTTAAGTTGAGGAGTTACAACTTTGATATGGGTATCAACCACATGTGATGGCACCAAGGCAATGGTGCTATAAAGAACTCTTCATTGTCCATATAACTTTGAATATGCAAGTGAAGCTTTCCAATGATAGGAGTGACGGGCTTTACATGCTTGTTGTGTCAGAGTGCAGCGATGCGGAAGCGTGGGACCAAGACTGAGAGAGAGAGAACGCAGAGAGAAGAGAGAGAAAGAGACAGTGGAAGATGAAGATCTGCTGTATAAAGTGTGCTGTATACAAAGATATGCAGATATGTACACGGGCGCAGTGCGCGGGATTGCGTGTCTCCACCTCGGTGATGCAACCTGCTGTTCACCTCGAAGTCTGCTGCAGTCTGCTCGATCTTCAACTTGAAATCTGCAGACAGAGATGAAATCTGCACGAGCCTCTAGCCTGTAATCTGCGAACAGAAGTGGAAGAAGACTGCTGGAATATCGGCTATAAATAGCTAGAAACTAGGCGCCAAAAATAGGCAGGTCGGTTGCATTAAATGCAACCAACTATCCAGAAACAGGTTGGTGGCAGTCCGACTGTGTAGTTCGACTGTACGGACAGGATCTGATGGCTAACACCCCCTCTCAGAGCCTGGACGGGGCAGAAGCCTAAGGGATCTGGCATGTCTCCGAAGTAGAGCCTGGGGAAGCGCCTTCATAAACAAATCTGCAAGATTGTCCTCCATCTTGCAGTACTCCACAATGATGGTCTCATCCAGAAGCTTCTCTCTGATGAAGTGGTACTGGATTTCTATGTGCTTCGTCTGGGCATGGAAAACAGGATTTCGTGCCAAGGCAATGCAACTCTCATTGTCGCATTGCAGCAAAGTAGGACGAGTCTGGGGGCAGCCAAGCTCCTCTAACAATCTCCGAAGCCACACAGCCTCACATGTGGTGGAAGACGCAGCCTGATATTCCGCCTCAGTAGACGAAAGGGCTACCGTGGGTTGCTTCTTGCTACTCCATGAGATAACACCTGCACCCAAGGTAAAACAATAACCTGTTGTAGACTGCTTGTGGTCCACATCACCAGCCCAATCCGAGTCGCTCCAACCTGCAAGTACAAGATCTGAACCACCTGTGCCTGCTGGATAATGAATCCCTAAATCAGATGTCCCTCTCAAATACCGAAGTATCCTCTGGGCAGCCTGCCAATGCACCGTCTGAGGTTCACTCATGAACCCCGCCAAGAGCCCAACAACAAAACAAAGATCAACACGAGTGTTGAGGAGCCAAATCAATGATCCAATCAACTGACGATAGCGGGAAGCATCCGACATGGGAGAAGCTGAATGTGAAGTGGCCTTCCAGTTCGGATCCATAGAAGTAGAAATGGTCCGACAATCCTCCATCGCAAAAGAAACCAAGAGCTCCTGTGCATATCTCTGCTGAGAGATGAAAATCCCCCTTTGAGACTGATAAATCTCATGGCCCAAAAAGAAATGGAGTAGACCCAAATCCGTCATCTCGAATGTCTGATGTAAAGCTGCCTTCGTCTCTTTGACCTTCTGTGCATGATCACCTGTGACAATCAAATCATCAACATACAACACAAAAAGCACACAACCAACCTCGGAATTGTGTACATAAAACTGCGGATCGGCCTTGGAACGTCGATATCCCAACTGTGACTGAAGGAACGAATCTGTAGACTTTCCCATTTGAAGATCCAAAGCCAGGAGGCTGCTCGACATAGATCTCCTCCTTCAAATCACCATTGAGGAAGGCCGACTTCACATCCAACTGGTAGACAGGCCATCTCCTATGGCCAGCCAAGGCAAGAACAGCTCGAATAGTCGCCATACGAGCAGTGGGGGCAAAAGTGTCATGACAATCAATCCTTGGGCGTTGTGCAAAACCTTTAGCAACAAGGTGAGCCTTGTGCTTGTCCAAAGAACTATCGCTAAGGTACTTGGTCTTGAAGACCCATTTGATGCCAATCACCTTCTTATTCGGGGGGCGAGGCACGAGATACCAAGTGCCATTCCTCTCAATAGCCTCCAACTCGGCTTCCATAGCTTTCTTCCATGGTGTGGACTGTAAAGCCTCCTTCACGGAGGTGGGCTCTTGATCCTACATAACACGGGTCATCAAACAATAGTTAGAGCAAACAAGCTCCGTAGAATGTGCCTGGTGCCTCCGTGACCGCCGCGGACTATCCTACGGTCCCCACTCCTCAGGGACCCTCTCGATCCCTGAATCACGGAGTGTGTCACGGGCCCAACAAGGAGGAGGCCGGACCTCTCCTCGTCTCTCTCCAGCAGCTGAAGACTCTGGGATATCTACCGGTGGTAACTCCTCGGGGGTAACCGGTGGAACAATAGACTCTGTATCGGAAACAGAATCGGAATCAAAAGGCGCGGGCTCCAAAGGAACTGTCTCGGGAGCCCAACTCTCCCTTGGATCTCCAAGAACGGGATGCTCCTCACCCGTTGCTATGGCCGAAACATCCACGAACCGCACATCTCGACTAGTGTACACATTCCGCTTGACGGGATCATACAAACGATAGCCTTGGGACTGAGAGCTGTAGCCAACAAACACCTGTCTTCGGGAAGCTGCTTCAAATTTATCACGATGAGCCTTGGGAATGTGAACATAGGCATCACACCCAAAAACCCTAAAATAAGAAATATCGGGCTTCGTCCCAAAGTAAGCCTCAAAAGGTGTCATCCCATCAACGGCCGAAGTGGGGGATCGGTTAAGGATGTGGACTGGAGTAGCTACAGCCTTGGCCCACAGAAACTGAGGTGTCTGTCGGTGCTCCATCATGGTGCGCGCCATCTCGATCACACTTCGGTTCTTCCGTTCAAGAATGCCATTTTCTTGAGGAGTGTTGGTGTTAGCAAACTCCTGGTGAATTCCTTTATCTGCACAAAAACGAGCAAACTCATTAGAAACAAATTCACTACCCTTGTCGGATCGCAAGGTCTTCAATCTCCGGCCCGATCGGTTCTTCTCAAAGAGAAGCCAATCCTTGAAGTGGGAGAAAGCCTCCGACTTCAGCGCCAAGAAATAGGCCCAAGTCATCCTGCTGTAGTCATCTACGATCAACATGAAGTACGAGCTTCCTCTCAAGGACTCGTTCCTCATAGGGCCACAAAGATTCATAGATACAAGCTCCATCGGTGAAGTAGACCGCCGCGAAGCTTTGTGGGGAATCGCATCCCTATGTTGCTTCCCACGAATGCAGGAGACGCATGGCTGTTGGCTCACCACTATGTTTAGCAACCCTCGAACAAGCTGTCCACGTGACGCCCTCCGAAGATAATCATAGTTGAGGTGACCAAACCGAGCATGCCATAGCTCTGACTGTGTCTGAGAGGTAAGAAGAAGAGTAGGGAGGGCGGTAGAAGACGTTAATCTGTAGATGCCGTTCTCCTCATATCCTGATGAGAGAACCTTCCTTGATCCACGATCAAGGACTCGCACCGAATCACTGTCAAACTCCACCAAAAGTCCAAGGGAACAAATCTTATGAACCGAAAGGAGATGATACCCTAAACCTGGCACATGCAAGACCTCTGAGGTATGGGTACCACCACATCCATCTGGAATAAGCTGCATCTCACCCCGGCCTGCAATAGACACCGAAGAGCTATCTCCAATGAGAATCTGCCCACGCGAAGGTCGCAATTGGGTAACACCAATTGATGAAGGAGTCATGTGCCGGGAGACACCACTATCAACGATCCACTCTCGAGCCTGGGGAGCTGTCATCGCAGCATCAGAAGCATTCGGTGTAGAGTCCTCAATGATAGCTAGATGAAGAAACGCAGCTGATGAGGGTGCAGCCACCGCTTCAGAATCCTTCGTGTCCTTCTTGTTGGTGTCCTTCTTGTCTTTGTCAGGGCAATCCTTCTTCCAATGGCGAGTCTTTCCACAATTGTCCTTGTTCTTCTTTGACTTGTTGTCCTCTTTCTTCTTCTTTTGGTCCTTCCCCTTTTTCTGAGAGGCTTGACCTGTCAAGGCTTCCGACTTGGAAGCATGCTGTCCCTTCAGTTGTTCCTCTTGGTCCAAGGCCATAGGAATCAGCTCTTCCCACCGAAGAGTAGACTCACGCCCCGAAGCAATAAGGGCGGAGTAGAAAGCACCGAATCGTGGCGGCAATTGGGACAAAAGTGTGATCGTCATGTCTTCAGAGGAAATCGGCTTCCCTGCATTCTGAACCTGCATCTGAAGCTGTCTAAGCTTGTTGATGTGCTTCCGCAACGAAGAAGACTTGTTCAAGGACAAGGTCCGCATCTGCACCTCCAAAGAAACCCGCTTCATAAGGGTCATCCGGTTATACATCTGATCAAGCTCCAGCCATATCTCCCGAGCCACTGTCAAGTGCTCGATGTGGGCTATCACGGCTGTAGTACAAGACAGAAAAAGAAAAGAATGAATGCGAGCATTCAGTTTATCCCAGTGAGACTGTGCCTTGGCCAACTCCGCACGAGCATCGAAAGAGAGTTTGGACTCATCTCTCACCGAGGGTCGGTTGATCTCCTGTACAAGCTCCGCCAAATTGTAGGACTCAAGGATGGCCAACATCATCACGCGCCAGATGCGGTAATTGTCGCCATCAAGCTTTTGATCTGAGGGAAGAGCCGGTAAGACAGGCACCTTCCGGTCCATTATCGTCTGGAACTCCAAGTCAATCTCTGTAGACATCTTCACCTGTAATGCCTTCACAAACGCAAAGGCAGCCCCCTCTAACTGTGAGAACGCAGCCTGCTAGTGCTCTTTCTTCTGCGTCCCATACCTTCTTCACCCGCCGGAGGCGATGAAAAAGCAAAACCTGCACTTGAAAGCTGAAAACTCAGCCTTCCTCCTCTTCAAACAGCAGCAGACAGCAGCAAATCCACCAACCAGACTCCTTTCTCGCGCGCCCACGCTCGCTTCAGCCTTGTTCTGAGGTGCAGCCCTCCTGCTCGCCCTCAAATGCTGGAAACACAGCCTTGTGTCACGATGAAAACTCTACTTCAGGTTGGTTCTTCACTTAGTCAGCCCTTCTACACTGCTCTGATACCATGTCAGAGTGTAGCGATGCGGAAGCGTGGGACCAAGACTGAGAGAGAGAGAACGCAGAGAGAAGAGAGAGAAAGAGACAGTGGAAGATGAAGATCTGCTGTATAAAGTGTGCTGTATACAAAGATATGCAGAGATGTACACGGGCGCAGTGCGCGGGATTGCGTGTCTCCACCTCGACGATGCAACCTGCTGTTCACCTCGAAGTCTGCTGCAGTCTGCACGATCTTCAACCTGAAATCTGCAGACAGAGATGAAATCTGCACGAGCCTCCAGCCTGTAATCTGCAAACAGAAGTGGAAGAAGACCGCTGAAATATCGGCTATAAATAGCTAGAAACTGGGCACCAAAAATAGGCAGGTCGGTTGCATTAAATGCAGCCGATTGTCCAGAAACAGGTCAGACTGCCACGTGGTAGTCCGACTGTACGGACAGGATCTGATGGCTAATATATCATACCAATCTATCCCATGGGACCCATCTCATCCTCTTTTATGCCTAGATAGACAGCCATGTTTGTATTGATAAAATTCGACGGTGCATTAGGATCAAAGAAGATCAATGCATGCTGAGCTCTAACCTTATACCATGCTTTGCAAAGTTCTATTGCATCATCATTGGACTGATATGATGCCACATCAAGGACCAAATGAGCTAAGTTGTTGGGCTTTTCTCCCTTGGGATCTCCCTTATTTTCAGTCTTTTTATTGTGCTGCCCATTGGGGTAGTCCCTCACCATGTGTCCCTCGAGCTCAATAGAATGGATGATGTGCATCAAGTGTGTTTTGCTTTACAGGACTTGAGGACTATGCTTTGGAAGTGATTAGTTGTGTGCTCATATATGTTATCCCTTGGACTAGCGTTCTCATGCTATAGTTGGTGCAGTTAGTTTCTCTTGGGTGGACTTATGCATTTTCCTGTAAGTTATTGGGCATTTTACTGGCTACCCTATATATTTTATTGCTTTCTTTTGTACTATATATGACCACTAGGAAGCCTGCTCTCTATCACTTGTCATTTCAAGTATTGGTGAGAGAGATTGGCTCAAGGAGATACTTTGACAGCCCCTTGTACATCTTCCCTCTTGATTTCAGCATGCATTGACTGTAGATTTCTACGTTCTTTTGTCTCTTTTGCCTCTCCCTCTTCTCTTGTTCATTGCCTTTTAGCCTTGTCCATACACTTCCGCATTCATTGCACTCTGACATGGTATTAGAGCAATGTAGATGATTGATTATGGGCAGACGTGATTGGAAGGATTCTTCACAACAAAAGATTGTGTTTTTAGCCTTCAGAGGCTGAGGTGAACATGTATAATATGGAGAAGCTACAAAGTTGCTATTTTTTGCAGGTTCTTGCTGTTGGTGAAGGAGGAAAGGTTGCATTTTCAACCTTTTGGAGCAGATTTTGAGTTCTCATCACCCCCAGTATGTGAAACTCTTTGAGGACAAGTGGAGGAAGCCCTAGCAAGCATCAGCACCGTGTGCGGAGTCAAAGGGGGATTGCCCTTGTTTTTGTGCAAGTCATTGCATGTACAATGTTGACCGAAATTGATGTGGAGTTTTAGGCTATTATGGATCCTAAGGTCTCCATGTTGCCAGCTCTTCCTTCAAATCAAAAGCTTGATGGGGAGAATTAACGCATTTGGTGCATAATGATGCTTTCTATATTGGAGTCTTATGATTTGGTGGAGCTTGTGATGATTGAGGCTATAGACTATCCTATATCCCGTGATGCCTCTATTTGCAGATGAGAAAGCCGAATTGATAAAGATACGGGCGCATTGGGACAAATTGAATATCTGCATTTGTTCTCTTTTCTCTCTCTCTTCCTAGATCAAATGTACAATTAGATGACCATGATGAAGCGGGTGTCTTTGAGGTTCAAATGAGAACTTTGAGTCCTAACAAGTCTTCTTCTATTTGGGAGCATGTCAATAAGCTTCGGCAAGTGTAGATGCAGGTTTAGAATGTAGGGAAGGCAATTATCTTGGAGGACAGGTCGATGACTCTTTTCTCTTAGTTACCGTTCTGATTTAGTGCATTCTACTCTGCCTTGATTACTTCACGGCGGATATAGACCCTTAAGTGGGAGGAGTTGGTTTCTATGGTGAAACCAGCCTTCCTCCTTGGATAGGTGGTAAATAACCTGATTTAGCACTAATTACAACATATATAAAATTCACATAAACTGAAAATGCACACTTTACCACTTTAATCTTGGACATTGGACACCTTGTTGGCCTTAGAATTGACACCCCTTGCTGCATTTCTTTATCTTATATCACAAATGGAAGGAGTACAATTGAGATCCTTTGATCTCCTCTGCTAATCCAAGTGCCTCTTATAGTAAAAACTGACCAGTAAGTCTCCAAACCAATTTGCCCCTTGGTTTGCTTGGGGATTGGCTTTTACTTTGCTTCTTAAAAGACAAATTTAGCCCCAAATCTGATATTGATTGGTTGGCCTTTGAATCTCTCTGAAATTTCTCAATTTCAGCTGCTAAAATTGAAGTCCCAACCCTTCAATTTTAAGCACACATCCCAAGGAAACCCTAATTTTTGCTACAAATTAGGATGAGAGAGAATGATGTAGAGAGAGAAATTTCAAAGTTTCATTGTGAGAAATGTTGAAAAACTGCTACTATCTTACTCAAATAGCCATGTCATTTATAGCTTAGGACCACCAGAAAGACTGGTGCCCCCTCCTGTATGCTATCATCTACACCTATAGAATGCTGTCACTTGCTCATGGAGAGCTCCAAACTATTGTCAGATCCTGTAGGATTGATGTCTGGTGGCTACAAATCACATTAGCAGCCTCTCCTTGCTCTCTAACAACCTCCTCTCTCACAATGGTTGGAATACACTCCAGCTCGTAAAAACGTTTTTTTGACTTGCACGGGCAAGTTTTGCCAAGTGGCCGGCTTCTAATTCCATTTTCCAGCATTGTCTAGCTTATTAAATTAATTTTCAGAATATTACTTTTTAAAACTAATTTAATAATTTTTCTAGTGCTCAGAAAATTAATTTCACTAGCCAATAATTAAATTGGCTAGGTCAATTTGTCTTCCAAGTATCCCTAAGCAATTATTGGCCCCTAGATCGGCATTAATTAATTAATTAATACCTAGTCTCTAATGTCACCACTGACATTAGTGGCCAATTAATTGGTCTAGGCCCAAATCTGACAGTGAGTACCACCTAGTACCTGTTAGATATAAATTATTGCAACTTTTGCCTTTGGCACCCATTGCATTCTTGGAGTCCTTGGCTTGTTACCACGAAATAAATAACTGCCATGTACATTACATGTGCTAAACAACCTTGCACATTTGATTAATAATTTAATCGAATATTATTAGCAAGATTAAAGCATCGCAAAATTTCACGTCTCCGTAACATATGGTCTTGGATCAAGAGAAAGAACTCAAAGGTTAGAATGCTCCTAAGTCGAAGGCTTTGACAGGATACTCTTCCCAACAAAAAGAAATGAACAAGAAGAAGAAGAGGAAGGACAAGAAGTCAAAACAAGATAAAGCCAAGGAGTCTATTTGCCATATTTGTGGCAAGCCATGTCATTGAAAGAAAGATTGCCGTGACGAGGACAAGAAGGATACAAAGAATAAGAAGAATACAAAGGACTCATGAGCGGTGGATGCTCCTTCATCGCCCCCTTTCTTCGAGCTGATAGACAGTGTTCCTCCTTTGATGGCCCTTGATGAAGCAATGATGACCCCACAATCTTGTGAGTGGATTGTGAAGAGTGGTGCTTCCCACCACACTTCTTTCCATGGGATTGCCCATATGCATCCGACGCATGGGCAAATCCTTGTAGGTGATAGTTCTTCGGACCTATCAAAGACAAAGGTGACAGCTGATTTTAGACGGGGCAAGGTGGTGCCCACACATTAGAGATGCTCTATGTATTGGGTCTAGGGTGTACTTGTCCAATGTGCCATCATTGTAGTACTTGGTCTTGAAGACCCACTTGACTCCAATGATCTTTTTATGAGGAGGCTTCGGTACGAGATACCAAGTGGCATTCCTCTTAATCGACTCCAGCTCTTGCTCGATCGCTTTCCGTCAATGATCATTTTGTAAAGCCTTTTCACGGAAGTGGGCTCCTGATCTTGCATGACACGAGTCATCAAACAATAATTAGTATAAACAAGTGCGGTGTGGTATGCTTGGTTCCGTCGAGAACGTCGCGGGCCATCCTGCAGCTGCCACTCCTCGGGGACCCCCTCAATCCTTGCATCATGAAGAGTGTCACGAGCCCAATGAGGAGGATGGATCTCACCTCATCGCTCTCCATCTGTTGAAGTTTTGGGAAGGCCTAGCGACAGCAGGGGAGAATTCTCAAGAGGCACAAGCTCTAGAGGAACAGTCGATAGCTGTGCCCAGCTATCACCAAGATCTCGAAGAACAAGGTGTTCCTCACCCCCCTCTGAGGTTGGAACTTCCACGAACCGAACATCACGGCTCGTGTAGACATCTTGCTTAATCATACAATTGGTAGCCTTGAGATTGCAAGCTATAACCCACAAACACTTGTCGTTTGGAAGCCACTTTAAATTTGTCATGTGGTGTCTTCGGAATGTGAACATAGGCATCCCACCCAAAAATGCCGAAGCAAGAAACATCTAGCTTAGACTCAAAGTATGCCTCATATGGAGTCATACCAGCAACAACGGAAGTAGGAGAACGATTAAGGATGTGAACTGCGGTAGTCACACCCTTTGCCCATAGACAATGAGGTGTCTGACGATGCTCCATCATGGTATGGGCCATCTCGATCACACTGCGATTCTTCCGCTCCAAGATGCCATTCTCCCGAGGGGTGTTTGTATTGGCAAACTCTTGGTGAATACCATGATCTGCACAAAAATGACCAAGCTTTGTAGAAACAAATTCTCCGCCCTTATCTGATCGTAAGGTCTTCAGCTTCTGGCCCGATCGGTTCTCCTCAAAGAGCAACCAATCCTTAAAGTTGGAGAAAGCCTCTGATTTCAGCTTCAAGAAATAAGCCCATGTCATCCTACTATAATCATCCACAATTAGCGTAAAATACAAGCTCACTTGAAGGGATTTTGTCCTTAGGTCCACAAAGATTAGTAGAAACAAGCTCCAAGGTGCTGAAGACCGCCTCGAAGCCTTGCTGGGAACAACATCACGAGTTTGCTTCCCATGGATGCAGGATACACAAGGATGCTGGCTTACCACAATATCCGGCAAACCTCGAACAAGCTGTCCCTTGGACGCCTTGTGAAGGTAATCATACTTCAAGTGGCCAAACTAAGCATGCCAAAGCTCAGATTGAGTTTGTGTGGTAAGAAGAAGAGAAGTCAAGGCAAAAGAACATGGCAACTCGTAGACTCTATTCTCCTCATAACTTGAAGAAAGAATCTATCTCAATCCGCGATCAAGAATCCGAAAAGAATCCACATCAAATTCGACCAAGAGGCTGAGGGCACAAATCTTGTGCACTAAAAGTAGATGGTACCCTAGAGCCGGCATATAAAGCACCTTGAATATATGGGCACCACCTCGTCCATTTGGAATAAGATGCATGTCACCCCATCCCTATATTGGAATTGACAAATTGTCACCAATGAGAATATGGCTATGCGAAGGCCGCAAATGAGCAACACCTGCTGAGGGAGTCATGTGCCATGTGATACCACTGTTAACAATCCACTCTCAAGTGTGAGGTCGGCAATGCAGCATCAGAAGCTGTCAAGGTCGAAACCTCAACCACCTTCAAGTGGAGGAAAGCAATTGATGAGGGAGCAGCCACCGCTTCAGAATTGTTTGAAGATTTCTCCTTCTTCTCCTTCTTCTTCTCCTCCTTGTCGGGGCAATCCTTTTTCCAGTGACCTGTTTTGCCACAAATGTGACAAGTAGACTCTTTTCTTTGTCTTTCTTGGATTTGCCCTTCTTCTTTTGGTCCTTCCCCTTCTTTTGAGAGGACTGATCAACCAAGGCCTCAGATTTAGAAGCATTGGTCCCTTTTAATTGCTCCTCTTGGTCGAAGACCATAGGAACCAACTGTTCCCACACCGAAGATTCTTAGAACGCCCTGAAGTAATCAAGGCATAATTAAAACCATTGAAACGGGGGGGTAACTGTGAAAGAAGAGTTATCACCATTTCTTCAAAAGTGATCACCTTCCTTGCGTTTTGAACCTGCATCTGAAGCTGTCTCGGCTTGTTGATATGCTCCCACATAGAAGATGACTTGTTGATACTTAATGGTCCACATTTGCACTTCCAAAGAAACTCACTTCATGACAGTCATCCAATTGTACATGTGATCAAGCTCCAACCATATCTCTCGGGCCACTGTCAAATGCTCAATATGACAGATAACAGTTGTAGTACAGGAGAGATAAAAACGAGCGAGTGCGAGCATTGAGTTTGTCCCAATGTGCCTAAGCCTTGGCCAACTCCTCCTTATCACTAGAAGAGAGTCGGGACTCATCTCACGAAGAAGAATGATGAATAGCCTTCGTAACAAGCTTCGCCAAATCATAGGACTCCACAATGGCAAGTATCATGACCTGCCACATGCAGAAATTCTTGCCATCAAGCTTTTGATATGATGGAAGAGCCGGTAAGACGGGCACCTTCCGGTCCATGATTGCTTGAAACTCTGTCTTGGCCTCAGAAGACATCGTCACCTACAATGCCTGCACAAAACACAAAAAGCAATCCCCTCTGATTGTGAGAACACATCCTGCTAGGGCTCTTTTTGCTCGGTCCGCTCCTTCTTCACCCACGGAGCACTTCAAGGCCCAAAACGCAGCCTTCTTCCTTCTCTAAGAAAGAAAAAACAATAGTATCTTCAGCAAATCTTCTCCTTTCTCGCATGCCTACGCTTGCCTCATTCTTGTTCTGATGCGCAGCCCTCCTCCTTGTACTTGAATGCTGAAAACGCAGCCTTGTGTCGCGCTGAAATCTCCTCTTCAGGTAGGTACATCCTAGGTCAGTTCTTCAATGCTTTGATACCATGTTAGAGTGTAGCAATGTGGAAGCGAAAGACCAAGACAAAGAGTGAAGAGAGAGAGAGAAAGAGGGAGTGGAACACAGAAAATCTGCAGTGAAGAATGCTATATAAGGATGCAGAAATATACACGGGTGTAGAGAGAATATCTGCGTATGTCTCCACCTCGAAGATCTCAGTTTCTATCAGCTCCGAGGGCAGTCTCCATGGTCTGCAGCTTGAAATATGTGAAAACAACTGTTGGAGACTGCTGAAATCAGGGCCAATAAATAGACCAGTAAAAATGCCAAAAATAAAGCAAGTCAACTGCATTTAATACAGCCAACTGGACAATAGCTGTCCGACCTGCACTAGCCGAGTGTGCCACGTGGCACCTGCACACTTGCGCTCCTTGCCGCCTGCTGTATGGACTGACTGCCACGTGGACTGCCTGAGAAACAACAGAGGAACTGCTCAGATCTGAATCTGTGTCCAGGGAACGCCAATCTCTAACATCATCTCCTTTCAATGAGCAAGATTTGTGTTGTAGGTTCAACAATCCACTTTGATAAGGACTCCTTTTGAGTTCTTGATGGTGCATCTTGATAAGTTCTGTGCAAGACATGAGGAGAATGGAGTCTACAAGATGTGGTCTTCTGCTTTTTCTTCTCTTCTTCTTTCTTCACAGACTCTGATTCGAGTTTTGGCATGCTCGGTTTGGCCACCTCAACTATGAATACCTTTGAAGGCAACTCATGGTCAACTTGTACATGAGTTGCTAGAGATTGGGGTGAGCCACCCACCATATGTATCTTGCATTTGCGGCAAGCAACATAGAGATGCTATTTCTAGCAAGGCTTGATGACGGGCTAAGAGCCCTTGGAGCTTGTTTCAATAGACTTATGTGGACCCATGAGGATGGAATCTCTTAAGGTGAGTTTGTATTTTATGCTAATTATTGATGATTTTAGTAGAATGACATGGGCGTATTTCTTGGCATTGAAGGCAAAACCATTCTCATATTTTAAGGATTGGTTGATCTTTAAAGAGAACAGGTCTGGTAGGAAACTCAAGACCCTGTGTTCCGACAAGGGAAGGGAGTTTGTCTCCCAAGAGCTAACTCGTTTTTATGCAGATCGTGGCATTCACTAGGAGTTTGCCAACACAAACAAACCTTAGGAGAATGGCATATTGGAGCGGAAGAATCGCAATGTGATCGAGATGGTGCGGACTTTGATGGAGTAGGAGCACACATCTCTGCGTCTTTGGGCCGAAGTAGTGGCCATCGCTATCCACATTGTTGATCGATCCCCTACCTCGGCTATGGTTGGTATGACCACTTTTGAGGCCTTGGACAAAAGTTGAATCTCTCATTTCAGGGTGTTTAGGTGTGAGGCCTATGTTCACATCCCAAAGAAGAAGAGAGACGAGTTTGAGTGGACTTCCAAGAGATAGGTATTTGTGGGATATAGCTTGGAGTCCCAAGAATTTAGGCTTTATGATCCCGCTTCTCAGGAGGTGTGTACGAGTTGAGATGTTTGATTTGTGGAGTTTCCAGCTATGCAGAGGAGGTTGTTGAGCATCCCATTCTTGGAGATCCAAGTCATCGTTGGGAACTTGGTCCAGTGCCTTCAGAGTCTTTGCCTATTGAGGCTCCACCATCAGTGTAGGAGGAGATTGCTTCACCACCAGATTCACCCATTGAGTTGGCCCCGGTGGATCTTCGAGAGACTTTGGCAGAATGAGGGCGGTGGGGGGAGTATCGGCCTCCTCCTTATTGGACTTGTAATACACTTTGTGATTCAAGGATTGAGAAAGTTCTTGAGGAGTGGTAGTCTAAGGATGGTCCACGACGTTATAAAACTAGCCTCCCTTTTGTGGATGGGTGGTAATTCCTTGATTACGACTTAGTTACGATAGTAACATTTATTACAAAATTGAGAAATGCAAAATAACTTACAATCATGGACAATGGATACCCTGTTGCGGCCCCCAAAATTGGTGCCCCTTTTTGTATTTCTTTAACTTAAATGAAGAAGAAGTTGATGTACAATGGGATTCTCCCAATCCCTTTCAGTATTCCAACTCCCCTTGCTGTCCAAAACGACCAACAAGTCTTCAATCTAATTTGCCCCTTGATTCGGTAGTCAATTGGCCTTCACCGACTTTGATGGAGAGGAAAATGCCCCAAATTCATTGATTTTCTGGACCTTCCACTTGAATTCGACTAAAGTCAACTTCAGCCCTATTGAATCCGAGTCTTGGAGCTTCCAATTTCTGGCATGCTTCTTGAGGCTGCTACTAAACCCTAATTTCTACTCTGCAGATTGCGGTTTACAGTCCAGAAATTAAAAATTTCTCAGCCTCTAGTGATCTCAATGTTGTAATCTTTGGAGCAAGGTTGTAGACAGGTTGGGAGATTTAGAGGGAATGCTGAGGAGAGAGAAAATTCAGACTTTCTTTGCGAATAAATGAAGAAAATCAGTCATTTACTACTGTTGCCTTGTCTCAACAAATTGCAGATGCAAAGAACTGAAGAAAATTAGTCATTTACTGTTGCTACCCTATCTCAACAACCTGTAGATGCTGTCACCTGTTGTTGATTGGTCTTCTCTTGCCCTTGGTTGCCTCAGAAGATCCTCCAATGGCTGTAAATTAGACCAACAACATCTTTATCTCTCTTGCAAGAAGTTAGATGCACTAAAATGTCTCTCTCCAGCATCTAAAGACGTTTTTCAGTCTTATATAGGCATTTTTGACAAGTGGCAGCCTTCCCAAATAGTTTTTTCAGCATATCTATAGTTAAATATTAATTTTCAATCTTAAAATATTGAAAATTAATCTAATAAATATTTTGGTGCCTTGAAAAATAGTCAGACTAGCCAATAATTAAATTGGCTAGGCAACTTCCATTTACGAGTGTCTCTGCGCCATCTTTGACCATCAAATTGGCATTAGGTACCATCAAACGCCACTTCTCTAGTGTCACCAACTGACATTTATGGCCAAATGAATGACCTAGGCCAACAACTAGCACCTAATACCACCAAGTATGTGTGCGATATAACTTATAGCAACTTTTGCCTTTGACATTCCATGATTTCCTCGGGTCCAGGGCTGATGTAAGGCCATTTCTACTCTTATGGATCCGAATTGGAAGGCTATGGTCCATGCAAATTCACCAATGGCAGATGCTTCCTGCCATAGGTAGTTGATTGGGTCCTTGATTTGGCTTCTTAATACTCGGGTTGATTTTTATTTTCTTGTAGATTTGTCGGTCGGGTTCATGAGTAAACCAATACTAAAGAACCTGACTTCGCAGGATATCACCTTTGGAGAGGAAGTAACTCCTCTTTTCTTGCTTGGGACTCTGAATGAGTCATGGGATGTATTTCGCACTGCCCTATGTGCCTCTAGTGCTACTTTGAAATTGAATGATGTTGAAAGTGCTCTTCTGCAGGAAGAGGTTAATCGCAAAAACTTGGATGCCTCTCGTGTTTCACATGCTTTGACAGTTAGAGGTAGGAATGACAGGAATGAATGTGGGAATGGCCAAGTGAATGAACAATGAATATACGGTGCTCATGCAGTAAACACACTATGCAATGAATACTGAACCTCGAACTTTTGTATCTCTGGGGGTTATGAGCTATAAAGTGTATTGTACTCCGAATAGATCTTGAATTGCACCAACGGTAGTCTCCGAGTATTGAACACCAGCAAACACAGCCAAGGAAGGTTGGATCTGATGCAGATGGCAATGCAGGAGAGGGAAAGACTAAAAACGTAGGTACTTGAGGAGAGAAAATTTGCACAACAGTTGTTAGGTGCAACGCAACAGACAAAGATAAGAGAATGTTAGGGTAGCAGCCATAAAGTGTAAATGCAGCATTCTGTTGGAAATAAAGGCCCTCGTGCCTTTAAATGTGCTTAGGTGTGAACACACCCTTAGCACTTGTACTTACACATATATATCTATCTAAAAACCTAAAGTGGTACACTCATCATTGTACCCAAAAATCGTGCACACACTCTACTCTACTCTCTCTCACTCTTTCTGTCTCTCCGCGCATAAGGAACAACGATTGTCTCGATCTTCGTGCCAGCCCGTTGCTACAAATTGGTATTAGAGCTGCAGTTGAGGTGTTCATACCTCTCGGAGTTTGAGCAGGACAGGCGAGTAGGCCGCGAGGTCGTTTTCTGACCTGACAAGCAGTCGTGTAGCAGTCAGTCGTCAGGCAGCTGATATGTTGTTCGACTAGGCAGCTGACGTGTTGCCAGTTGGACAGGCGACACTGACGGGAGTTGTGGCTTGAATCAGGTGGCATTTTGTCACATGTGATAGGTCGTGAGGTGCAGAAGGCTCCAATGAGGAGAGTGTGCGACTTGACCAGTCACCAGGCGAGCGACGGAGACAGGGTGTCGAGCTCAACAGCTAACGAGCTGCACACGCGACGGGCCTCCACACGTGATGGAATAGCAGGTACCAAGCGGCAACCTGCACGGCAGGTCTATTGACCATCGTTCAACCTTTTTTTTTCCTTCAAAATTCTTTTTCTTGAAGTTCCCCTACCGAGAGTTCACATGTGGAGGCACACCTTCAAATTTTCGTGCAATCCAAGCCCAAAAATTTGGGGCTTTTTCCGAATTTGGGGATCTTAACGCAGAACTGGACAATCTGACTCGGCAATTGCAAAGTCGGTGCACATTTGCCCGGGAATTTTGGGGCTTTTTCACATTTTAGTGAAATTCTTTCAATTTCACTTAGTGCACGCAAGGCTAGGAAAATTTGGGGATTTGCCTAGATTTGGTGCGAGCAAGATGCAATAGTGATATTTGTCTAAAAAATTGCAGGAATTTGTGACATTTTGCCTTTGACATTTGGGGCTTTCATGTATATGCACAAATTGGGCTGAAATTCACCCAATTTCTTGACATTGATGTACATTGGACCCCGTGCAATTTGGGGCTTTTGCAGTTTGGGCAAAATTTGTGCATCATTTGGTCATTTTATGTACATGCAGGTTCAATTCCATGTAATTTGGACATCCAACACTTGGAAAATTTGGGGGTTTTACTAAAATTGCTCTATTTTGGCAAAATTGGCACGTTCTATGCATGACAAAGAAAATGCAGATGTGTGGTTGATACTTTGAGCACAAAAATTTTGGGGCTTTTGACCGTGCGTGCCAAATTTTATGCTCGTGGGTACATGTGTAATGTGATGCATATGCCCTTGGAACAATTGTGATCAGTTGTAGAATGCTATAGCACATGGTTTGGTGCTTCTGAAAATTTAA
Source organism: Lygodium microphyllum (assembly GCF_053477565.2). Classification (NCBI taxonomy): domain Eukaryota; kingdom Viridiplantae; phylum Streptophyta; class Polypodiopsida; order Schizaeales; family Lygodiaceae; genus Lygodium; species Lygodium microphyllum. The sequence continues at coordinate 59,760,969 of NC_141137.1, forward strand.
TTACAGATCTGAAATCTGTGCTTCTACGTGGTCATTTATTGCTGGTTGGTACTTGTTTGTACCTTGGTCACTTGGGTGACAGTTTGGGCCTGCATTTGCTGATTTTTTTGTCACATTTGGGCTGAAAATCATGGCTGGCAGTAGTGACAGCAATAATCTCATGCACATAAAGAAGCTTGAAGGAGCACATAACTTTGCAGTTTGGCAAAAACAGTGCTACAATATCCTGTTGCAAAAGAAGCAGGCAAAGCCGATTAAAGCCAAAGGGGCAAAGCCTGCGGACATGGAACAGGAAGATTGGGATGAGTTAAATGAGCTTGCACGCTCAACCATCGAGCTATCGATTTCTGATGCCTTGCTGTTTAACATTGAAGGTTTGGATTCTGCATATGCTATATGGACTCGACGGGAAGAATTGTATGCACAGAAGAGTGCTGCAAGCAAAGTGTATTGGCTGAAAAAGCTTATGGATTTGCATATGAAAGAGGGTACAACAATGTCTACTCACTTGAGTGAGTTTAACTCCATTTTCAGCTAGGTGGTTGCCTAAAGTTCTTTATTGATGAAGAATTTAAGGCTAATTTCTTGCTTTGCACTCTTCCAGAGAGTTGGGATACATTTAGGACCGCTATGAGCAATTCCAATGCGATTCTTTTGTATGCTGATGTAGAGAGTGCTCTACTCATGGAAAAAATGAATCGGCAAAACAATGCATCTAGTGCTTTGCATACTAGGGGTAGATCATAGCAGAATGGCAAATTTGATAGCAAGGGACGCAATAAATCACATGGCAAAGATGTTGAATGCCACCATTGTGGTAAGAAGGGTCACTTTAAATTTCAGACAGAGACATAGATTTCAGACAGAGAAATGAAAACCAGTCTCTAATGGGGTGGAGACAGGTTTACAATCCTCCATCTGAAATCTATGTAGAAGCTGCCCAATGTACTTCGATTGTGACATCACAATTCCCCCCTTAGATCGAGCAAATTGAATGCCCAAATAGTAGTGCAACTGGCCAAGATCAGTCATGGAAAAAGACTGCTGTAATTCCTGCTTGAAATCTGCAATTTTCTCGGGATGTGGCCCAGTGAGAATCATATCATCCACATAGAGGATCAAAATCAGCAAATCTGCCCCCCTCTTGCGGATATATAAAGTCACTTCTGTAGGACTATTCTGAAAGCCAAGGTTGAGCAAATGAGTGTGTATCTTGTCATACCAAGCCCTGGGTGCGTGTTTCAATCCATATAAGGCTTTCTTAAGCCAGCATACCTTGCGTTCAGACCCTTCAACCTCAAAGCCTGGAGGTTGAGCAACATAGACTTCCTCTGCCAAAAGACCATTGAGAAATGCTGTCTTTATATCCAACTGATGTACCTCCCAATTATTATGGGCAGCCAGGGCAATAACACATCTAATGGTGGTGATGCGTGAAGTGGGGGCAAAGGTCTTTTCATAATCAATGCCCTCCTTCTGAGCATAGCCTTTGGCCACAAGACGGGCTTTGTACCTGTCAACTGAACCATCAGCTTTTCTTTTTACCTTGTATACCCACTTAGTCTCTACTGCATGTTTGCCTGCAGGCAAGTAACATAACTCCCATGTTTTGTTTGCATGAATGGAGTCCAATTCATCCTGCATGGCTTTCATCCACAATTCATTTGAGAAGGCATCTTTGTGACAAATAGGCTCCTCATCAAATGCTATAGCAATCAATGCATGAGCAACTGAGTTTGCCAAATCTCTTTTGGCTGCAGCTCTCGTACGGGCCTGCAAAGGAGCATCTAACTTGTTGTCCTTCAAAGTTTCAAAGAGCCAACGAGGAGCTCTTTTAGGCTGTCTAATATCAGCCAATTCTTGCTCTACTGCCTCTTCCACAGTGTCCCTAGTAGCACGTGGCATCTGTGTCAAAACAGGTGGCTGTCCAGACTGTGTAGTAGGCTGTAAATGAGCATTAGGTGGAGGAGCATAACCCTGTGGTGCATCATCTGAGGCATCAGATCCAAGCAATGGCACAAGAGTATCAAAAATATCTGAGACACCAAGTGTAGACTGCACTTTGCAGTCCCGCAAGGGCATGGAAGATGTCTCATCAAAGATGACATCTCTACTGACAATTACCCTCTTGGTGGAAGGCTCATAATTTGTAACCTTTACTCTCTGCACTGTATCCCAAAAATATACATTTTATAGCCTTATCCCAGCTTTGTCCGCCTCTGTGAAGGCACATGTGCATGGGCCAAACACCCAAAAGTACGCATGTGAGAAATGGTTGGCTTGTGTCCTTTCCAAGCCTCATAGGGTGTGATTGTTTTCAATGCTTTGGTGGGGCTCTTGTTGAGCACATAATTGGCACACATCACTGCATCCAGCCAAAACATATTGGGCAAATTCTTGCCCTTAAGCATACACGTGGCCATTTCCATAATTGTCCTATTCTTTCTCTCAGCAACTCCATTTTGCTGAGGAGTGTAAGGCACTGTACACTCATGATGAATACCATGGGATGTGTAAGCATTATATTCCTTTGATATATATTCACCACCTCTGTCTGATCTCAAGTGTGCAATCTTCAAGCCTGAATCATTTTCAGCCAAGGCAATGAAATGCTTGAAGCAGGTAAACACCTCTGACTTGGACTTCAATGCAAAGATCCAAGTATACCTGGTAAAGTCATCAATGAATGTCACAAAATAATAGAAACCTCCAGTTGAAGCAGCCCGCATAGGACCACACACATAACTGTGAATCAAGAATAGCTTGCGTGATGCCCCAACTCTACCATCCTTAGGTATGACAAAGCGGTGCATCTTGCCAAGCAAGCAAGATTCATAGACATGCTTATGAGGAATCTGCATCTGTGGCATATCTTCAACCACTTTAGGCAACCTTATCATAGCATTAAAGTTAAGATGTCCAAACCTCTCATGCCACAAGTAAGTATCAGGCAAAACATCTGCATCAACTGCATGAGCATCATGAGCTGAACTGTCATATGCATCCAAGCTGTACAAGCCCCCCTGAAGAGTACGAGTCAATACAATAGCATCGGCATGACTCAAGTCATAGACTGCACACCTATGCCCATCAAAGACAATCTGAAATCCACATGTAGCTATGGCTGAAATAGAAATCAGATTTTTTCGTATGCCTGGAACATACAAAACATTCTCCAAAGTGACAACACTGCCTGTAACTGATATAACAGCCACCTGCCCAATACCCTTAACCATATAAGATGCATTGTTGGCACATGTCACGGAACCCCCCTTTGGGGCATCAGTAAGAGAAATAAACAAAGTTTTACAGGAGGTAATGTGCTTAGAAGCACCATTGTCAAAGAACCATGTAGAGGCTGAAACTGTCATACAAGCATGTGAACTTGTATCATGCACTGGAGGATTGTAATGGCATTGAACAATGAAGCCCCAATTCTGATCCCTGGCATAATTAGCTTGCTCATTAGCATGCCCATGTGTATTTGCATCAGTGCCAGAGGTAGATGTGACTGAAAGTCCAGCTTCTTTCTTCTTCTTTTCAGAAGCAATCCTCTTCCCACATTCAGCAATTTCATGGCCCGGCTTCCTGCAATAATTGCACCTCTTTTTTTTCTTTTGATCACCCTGAGAGGATGAAGTAGAAGGCTGATTAGTTGCTGTATTTTTGGGGACAGATTTCTGAAATCTCCCCTTATTCCGATCATTGGCTGCAAATGCCTGATCCGAGTGGATACTGGCATTCCGATTCACACGGCTCTGCTCCTCCTGCAGTAAAAGTGCAACCAATTGATCAAAGGAATAATAGTTGGCATTGCCCATGGCAACCAACCTCAAGGTAGTGGCGAAATCTTGGTAAGAGTCAGGCAACCCATCCAATGTGCCTGATACAAGCTGTGAGTCAGGGATGTCCTCATCAATATTAGTCAATTGCTCCTTTAAATCTTGAATAGTTGTAAGATATGCATCCATATTATCACCCTCATTCAGACGAGTATCCTTCAGTTGCTTGCGAAGATAAGCAACACGGGCCTCATTGCGTACCTGATACAAGGAAGCAAGCTTATCCCAAGAGTCCTTAGCAGTAGTGCATGATCTGATATGAGGAACAATACTTTTTCTGATAGACAGAGCAATAAATGCTTGTGCTTTAGCATCACGGCCATCCCACTGTATCATCTCCTGAGTAGGAGGAATGAAGGCATCACGGGAAGAACCAGTGGATGTAACATCACTGGAAGAAGGTGTAGCCTGCTTGACGGGCCTAGGCTCATTGCCAGATACTAGATTCCACAAGTTCTTGGAAACCAAGACATGCTTCATCATGAATGACCACATAGGGTAGTTAACCCCATCAAGCTTATCATCAGCACCAAAGGCCCCAAAGAAATCATCTTTGCCACCAGCCATTATGCAGACAAATGCACAAGAATGACAAAAGCAAAGATTAGGAGAGATTAGGAGCCTCAAGCTCTCAACTGCAAATAGCAATTATTGACTCCACAAGCCTCAAGGCTTTCCAGGCATAAACCAACTGTATGACCAACTGAAATCTGCCAGCAATATTTGAATGTACCTGAAAAGACAAATCCCCACAGGCAAAATTCAAACTGAATGCAGGAATTTCAGTCAACCAGTTGACCGGTCAACCCTAAAAGTCAACACTGGTCAAACACACAGTAAATCAGCTTTGACCAACTCGCCACCAGTAGATGTATGTCTGCAACAGCAAATACTACTGCTGTAACTACAAAACCACTCAATAAACAAGCTGTTTTGACCAAAACCGGGGCAGTTTTGACCAAAATGGTCGTAGTTTTGACCACAAATGTCAAAATCCAGCAAGACCAAGGCAAATGGAACTAGAACAGAAGGACGACCAGATCTGCACCAAATTTGACCCAAAACAGTCTCCGAAACCCTAAAACCAGAAGTGGTTTTTGCAAAACCGGGGGTGGTTTTGGAGCAGAAAAGTGATTTTGACCTGATTTTTGCACCCACTAGGGGCGTCCTGACTTGTAGAACACAGCTATGCCAAAAAGTTTGCACTTTGTCAAAACCGTTGTGTGCAAGAAGTGGTTTTCTGATGCAGCAGGTGGTTTTGACAGAAAACAGGCGGTTTTGGCCCAAATGAAGGCTGTATCAGCTTGAATGGAGTCCCCCAAGGTTGGAGAAGCAGCAAGAAGGATGGGAGATCAGATTTGAAGCACTTTCCTGCGACAAAACTTCGAGCAATGGCTGGAAACTCTAGGAAATGGCGATGGGAAGCCTCCTGGGAGTGATGACCAGCAAGAAGAGGAAGCGGGAGGGTCAGATATGAAGCAATGAAGTGATGATAACCCGCTCTGATACCACTATTGGGTGGAGTGGACAACGGAAGCAACAGGAGACGGAAGGCAAGAAGCAAAGCTTGCTGCTGAAGTTGTATTATTGAAGTTATGAAGAATACAAAAGATACACCTAATATAATGAAACCCTAACCTAACATGATGAAACCCTAACTAGGTGTCATACATGTACTAGGTATCCCAACTGGAACTAGTACTAAGTGTACCATAGGTCCTAACTGATAATATCTAGGCCTACAAGGCACATACCAAGGAATGAGTGACACCTATGGATAGCCCATAGAGTGGCCTACAAGGGCTAGAAGACAGATGATAGCAAGGAAGAGAAGAAAGAGGATCAACCCAAGAAGAGCAGTGTCAAAATTGAAGAGGTGAATGTAGTCACTCATGACAGTGAGGACAGTGCGAATGACGTACTTTTGGTCTCTTCACACTTTGGTGCACATGCTTTACTTGCAGATACAGATGAGGACATGCATACCTGGATTCTCGATTCAGGTGCTTCCTTTCATGTCACCCCTCATCGAGAGTGGTTCTCTGCCTATACAGGGGGTTGCCATGGTGTTGTCCATCTTGGGGACAACTATGCATGTGACATTGCAGGTGTTGGCAGTGCGTAGTTTCAGTTTCAGCATGGCTCTGTCTTCACACTTTAGCATGTACGGCATGTACCTCAGCTCGCATAGGGCAGCTAGATAATGATGGTTTTCATACCACATTTGGTGATGGAAAATTGAAGATCTGTAAGGGATCTAGAGTAATTGCCAGAGGTTGTAAAAGTGATACTTTGTATCCTCTCCATGTATCTAGTGTGAGTGATTATGTTGTTGCCGTGACCGAGCAACCAAGTGTTTCTTTGTGGCATGGCCGGTTGGGACACAAGTCAAATAAGAATGAAAGTGCTTTCTCGTTTGGGTTACTTGCCTTGTCATCGTTATGCTGATTTTGAGCATTGTGATCATTGTATTTATGGTAAACATGCACATACGTCTCACAAAAAGTCTCTTTCTTTGAAATCTTTTCCTCTAGAGTTAGTACATTCAGGTGTATGTCAAATGCTAGGATTATCTTTAGGGGGAAAGAAATATTTTGTCACCTTTGTCGATGATGCCACACGAAAGGTATGGGTTTATCCTATTCGTAGCAATGATGAAGTGCTTGATAAGTTCAAAAAATTCTTGGCATTGGTTGAAAATCAAACTGATAAGACACTCAAGTGTCTTTGCTCTAATAATGGTGGGGAATATGTGTCCAAGGTCTTTCAGGCATTTTGTGATAGCAAAGGGATAAAGAGGAAGCTCATTGTCCCTCATAATCCACCCCAAAATGGAGTTGCAGAGCGTATGAATCGGACCATACAGGATAAGGTCCGTACGATGCTGTCTCATGCTGCATTACCCCATGGTTTTTGGGCAGAGGCAGTTATGACAGCTGTACACTTGATTAATCGGTTACCAAACAGGTCTTGAGGGGGGGGGAGTTCCCCAAGAAGCATGGTCGGGCAAGCCACCTTCATATGCTCACCTGAAAGTTTTTGACTGTGAGGCTTTTGTGCACATTCGTAAAGAAAAATGCAGCAAACTTGAGTCAAAGTCCTATAAATGCATTTTCCTAGGATATGGTGACGAGGGTGAAATGGGGTATAGATTGTGGGATCCCGAGAAAAGGAAAGTAGTACGCAGCAATGATGTTATCTTCCGGGAAGATCACATGCATAAACAACCTGAAAAGATTGAGAAGGCCCGTAGGGTTGTATTCCGGGAAGAAATACATTTTGGACAGCAAAATGTGTCCATTGTACAGCAGCAAATACCTGCTGTAAATGAACCTATAAATGCAGAAAGTAACGCTGGAAATGATCAGCCAGCTATTGCCCATGATATTGAGCCACTACATGTGTAGAAACAGCCAGGACATCAAGCTGTTAATGCTGATTTGCAGGTTGAAATGCCAGGACAGCAAGCTGAAAATGCTCAACAGTCAGCAAACAATGATCATTGGGTTAGGAGATCGTCTAGGGCTACTAGACAACCTGATAGATTTGTTCCTGGTGCAAACAATGTGGTTGATTATGTCATGTTGACAGACTGTGGTGAACTGTCTTGCTTCAAGGAAGCAATGGACAGACAGGACAGCAAGAAATTGTATAAAGCTATGTTGTTAGAAATGGAATCTCTTGAGAAAAATGGCATTTGGGACTTGGTGCAGTTGCTTAAATGGCAGAAAACACTTCCATGCAAATGGGTTTACAAGATGAAGATCACTTCTGGTTTCTCACCAAAGTACAAAGCAAGATTGGTTGCAAAGGGGTACAGGTAGGAGCATGGAATTGACTTTGATGAGATTTTCTCTCCTGTAGTCAAGATGACTACATTGAGAATCATTTTGGACTTGGTTGCAGCTGAAGATATCGAGCTCATACAGATGGATGTAAAGACTGCATTCTTAGATGGTGATCTGCATAAAGACATATACATGCAGCAGCTTGAGGGGTTTGTTGAAAAAGGGAAAGAAAAGATTGTATGTAAACTCAAAAGGAGTTTGTATGGGTTGAAACAAGCACCAAGAGAATGGTATCATAAATTTGATACATTTATGCAATCTCAAGGTTTCCATAGAAGTCAAGTGGATCACTTCTTGTACACTAAGAAAGCAACAGATGGCAACCTGATTATCTTGGTTTTGTATGTTGATGATATGCTGATTGCTGGCAGGGATACTTATGCCTTGGATTCACTGAAGCAAAGTCTTCATGGCAGCTTTGACATGAAGGATCTTAGTGATGCAAATCACATTCTTGGCATGCGAATACTTAGAGATAGATCAAAAGGCTTACTCTATCTATCTCAACAGGAGTATGTCTCTAAGGTTTTGTAGTGTTTCAATATGGAGGGGGTGGGGGGGGGGGGAAACAATTGGGGTTCCATTGCCTCCATATGTGAAACTCAGTGCAGAGGACAGCCCTACATTTGATGATAAGAAGGCTGAAATGACCAAGATACCATATGCTTCAGCTGTTGGCAGTTTGATGTATGCTATGATTGCTACACGTCCTAACATTGCCTTTGCAGCGAGAGTGGTTAGCAGATATATGACAAACCTTGGCAAAAAGCGTTGGGATGCAATGAAAGGTATTATGAGATACCTCAAAGGCACAAAGGAGTCGTGCATCTGATTTGGAAAGTAGAAGGCATCTCTTGTTGGCTTTACGGATGTAGACTATGCTGGTCATGTGGATTGTAGAAAGTCCACTTCTGGGTGTGTGTTTACTTTCATAGGAGGAGCAGTCTCTTGGATCTCCAGGCTACAAAAGTGTGTTGCATTGTCTACTATAAAGGCAGAGTATGTGGTTGCCATTGAGGTATGCAAGGAGGCTTTATGGCTTTCACGTCTGGTGGGAGAGCTTGGCATCACAGAGTTACCTGTTCTCCATTGTGGTAGTCAGAGTGCTATCATGCTATCACGGAATCCTGTCTTTCATGCAAAGACAAAGCACATACAGGTGAAATACCACTTCATTAGAGATGTACTTGACATCAAGAACATTGAGCTTGTCAAAGTGCATACTGATAATAATCCTGCAGACCTTCTCACGAAGGGTCTTCTAGTAGAGTGGTTTGCTCATTGCCGATAGATGATGGGAGTTGGATAGATATATGTATTTCAGCTTTGTACATACCTAGACTTCGTTGATTCTTTTCTCCTCTTAAGACACATTGCCTTTAGGTGGGAGGTTATTGGGAATAAAGGCCCTCGTGCCTTTAAATGTCTCGGGTGTGGACACACCGTTAGCACTTGTACTTACACATATATATCTATATAAAAACCTAAAGTGGTACATTGTACCCAAAAATCGTGTACACTCTCTACTCTGCTCTCTCTCACTCTTTTTGTCTCTCCGTGCATAAGGAACAACGACTGTCTTGATCTTCGTGCCGACTCGTCACTACACATTCAAAGGAGAGAGAAGATCATGCCAATAGCTGCCAGAAGATGGCGACAACGCCCAACTGTAGGCGACAGCTGATGCAAACATGAATGGAAGGTTAAAATCAGGCACGAGATAGTAGCAGGTAGCTGGTGGAAGCTTTGACCGCAATGTTCTCCGTGAACGGGGTGTGGGTAGTAGAGATACGGCTCTTGAAACCTGCAAAAATGAGATTGAGGGAAAGTGGTGGGCTACATGTCTATTTATAGAAGGTTTGGGACACCTAAATTAGGTTTTTGCATGTGGGACACAATAACTCTCTAGGATCACGTTTCTTGTTATAATAAGAGGTTTTCTTCATTAGTTAAGCATGTTTTGGGGCTGTTTAAGTGAGGCTAATGCATTTTTAGCTCAACACATGGAACCTTGTGTGTTTCATGCTAGGTTGAAGCACATTGAGATACAATACCATTTTATTCAAGAGAAGCTCTAGGATGAGACTATTGATGTGGTTTACTACAAGATAGAGGATAATCTAGCAGATTTGTCTATGAAGGCGCTTCCTTGGGTTTTTTTTTGATATCACTCCAGATCCTTGATCCTTATGGTGTGTCCAGGATTTGAGAGGGGGTGTTAGAGAGTAGTCATCCCTTGGACTAGCATTCTAAGGCTATAGTTGGTGCAATTAGTTCTCTCGGATGGACTTACACATTTTGTTGTCAATTATTCGGGCATTTTCAGCAATCACAGTGTATGAGCATCTTGTTACGGGTAGGGGCATGCAACTTGATGTGAGATTGCTGACCTTCTTGGTTTCCTGCAGTATTCAGCTGCATTTGTGGCTGTGGGTAGTTGGTTGGCCAGTTCTGCTAGCTGCCCCACATATTTTATTACTTTCTTTTGTGCTATATATGGCCACTAGGCAGCCTGCCCTCCATCACTTTTCATTTCACGTGTTGGTGGGAGAGACGGGCTCGAGGAGATACTTTGATAGCCCCTTGGTGGGAGAGACGGGCTCGAGGAGATACTTTGATAGCCCCTTGTACATGTGCCCTCTTCATTTCAGCATTCTTTGATTGCAGATTTCTGTGTTCTTCTGCCTCTTTTCTCTCTTCCTCTTCTCTCGTGTTCATTGTCTTTGTCTCGTCCATATGTTTCGGCATTCATTGCACTTTGACAATATACATGCAGAAGAATGCATATCAGTGGCTACTTTTGATGATGAAGAGGAAGATCGTTATAATGCAAGTATCATTATGATTTGCAATGATAGGAGTCAGTGGGAGGGCTGTCATAAGCCTTCTATAGCTTGTGATAATGCATTGATTTGCAAGTGTTTCATTCGATTACGATAATTTTGGTTTGGATTTGGATATCCTTTGTGAGTTGGGTAATGTTATGGGTGATGTTTCTAGTTGTATTGATGGTAATTTGCATGTTGATTATAATGAAGCTTTTGGAATTGGTAATATTGCATTGCTTGAAGCATTGATTGATAGAGTTTATATGATTGATGAAATGAAAATAGAGTATAAATTCTATATGCTAGGAGATGTAGGTACTTAAGGAAAACTCTTCCGATTTGGAATATACTTTTGCAATGGACAAATATTTTTGGATCAGCAAGTGTTGGAAACTGACTAGCTACAAAGGAGAGAGAGATAAGAGTAGATAGTGTGAGCTGATTACAATAGATTGTACTTGTTGAACTGAAAGCGATAGAGTGAAAGTATAACCTTAAGTCTAAGGTAGACTGAAACCCTAACTTAACTGAAGTTAGCTAACTCTAAAACTAACTCAAGAAGTGGTGACACAACTTATTAATGTAGTTGTGTTCACACTACAAACCAACTAAAACATTAGGCATTCCTTGTAGAATTGGCAAATTCTAACACCACCTTGCAGTGCCAATGTGATGGAAGTACAAGAAGATTGATCATCAAAGGGTAGCAAGTTCAACGACTTTCAAAAAGTCTTAAACTTTTCACGAGGAAGCGCTTTGGTGAAAATGTTTGCAACATTCTACTATGTAGGGACATACATCAAATTGATCTCTCCTGCATGGCATCTCTCTCCGACATAATGCTAATGTACCTCAATGTATTTCATGCGACCATGAAACACAAGATTTCGTACCATTACAATAGCACTCTCACTGCTATAAAGAATGTGTGTAGGACTTGTCAAAAAATGACTAAGAGACTAGGGAGATAGTAGGGTTTGCAGGGAGAAATATAGTGTGTGTATGGCAACCACTGAGAGAGAGAAGAAACTTAGAAACACAAGAACAACACATTGATGATGCACTGAATCATGCTACAAAGGAAAGCTGATACAGTGGGAGCCAAAGCTCTGAAGTTGACTATGTAAAAAATAACAGGTATGCTCTGATACCATGTCAAAATAAGCGACAGTGTAGAGAGACAGTAGGGTTTGCTGTGAGTAACATAGAGTGTGTATAGCAAAAACTGCGAGAGAAGAGAAACTCAGAAATATAAGAAGAACACGGTGATGTACTGAATCATGTTATGAGAAAAAAAGTTGATATAGCAGAGCTGAAGCTCAGAAGATAACTGCATTGTGCTATTTGAATCAGGCTGCAACACCTGTGGGAAATCTGCACAGTGAAGGGAGCAAAACGTAGTCCTCCGAGTAGTGGGCTATTGAAGTAATCACTGGAAGGTAAAGGATAGTTGTTGAGGGAGCAAACCGCAATCCTTTGATGCCGTCGGAGATGTGGAAGATGATCACCAGCGCTGTCGAGGGAGTGAAGCGCAGTTTTTTGATGCCAGGGAGTGACCTGGGCAGCAAAACACAAATCCTAGAGTGTCGGAGCTGTCAAACACAGGGAGAGTAGTCTAGATGTTAATGCCAGGTGGATAATGATGAGACTAGATAATGGAGAATGACCCGGGCTACAAAAATGCAGGTCCCAGCAGCCCTTGTGATAGATGAGTGATATACTAGGTGATGGAGGAGGAGCCAGGTTGTAAAAACGTAGGTCCCAGTAGTCCCTATGATGGACGAGTGATAAAATCATTGACGCCCAGTGATGTAGATTGTCGCTAGAGGCTAGGATGTTGACACCAGCTGGAGATGATGACGCTAGGCAAGGAGAAGGCCTTTAGACTAAAAAACGCAAGTGAAGGTGGAGCTTGATGGAGAAGGGTATTGATGCCAAGTAGATGATGGTGACGCAAGGTGGAAGATGTCCTAAACGAAATGCTTGATGATAGAACAAAGTGCCTTCATTTTTAGATTGTATATATTGATGGTAAAAATAATATTGTAACTGAAACACTGTCATGTAAGCCACAAATTTCAGCCATTAGTATGGTCTATCACATGAAGCTGGATGCCATGAAAGAGCAATATGTTGTTGATTCGGACTTTACTAATGTTTATGATCAGCTTTGCTATGGCCAAAGGCATGAACACTTTGTGCGAAGAGATGATTTCTAATGATGCATGGACGATTGTGTGCCACAAAGCAATTAAGGCCTAGAGTTATCACTGAAAGTCATGTTCCTCTTTATGAAGGACACAGAGATATTGATGCCATGGTCAAGGTAGTGGAGCATTTCTCTTATTGGCTAGCTTCGAGACATGATGCAGAACAGTTTGTCAGTACATATATTGTATGTCAGAAGGCAAAGCATGATAAGCAAAAGATGCTATGTTTGTTGCAGCCCTTGCCTATTCCAGATAGGCAAAAGATGGCGGGTTTGTTGTAGCCCTTGCCTATGTTAGAAGGTAAAGCATGATAGGCAAAAGATGCCAGGTTTGTTAGAGCCCTTGCCTATTTCAGATAGGCATTGGTAGACCATTGCAATGGACTTTATTTTTGAGCTTTCTAGGACACCTACATGAAATTATGGGATATGCACTATCTTTTGAAGGTTTAGCAAACAAATCCATTTTATTCTAGTGAGGAAGAAAATAAAGGCTGATCATATGGCACGATTGTTTTTGCAGCACATCTTTAAGTATCATGGTATGTGTCATGATAACGTGTATTTTTGAAACCTCACTTAACATGTGGATTAGTTTTTAATCACATGGTTAAGTAAATGTTGCACGTGTGAGGTGTAGCTAGAGTTAGAGTATATTTACGAGCCTGGGACCCGAGGAAATCAGGGGATGTCAAAGGCAAAAGTTGCTATAAGCTATGTCGCACAAGTAACTTGATGGTATCTGGTGCTAGTTGTTGGCCTAGGTCATTCATTTGGCTATAAGTGCCCGTTGGTGACATTAGAGAAGTGGTGCTAAATGGTACCTAATGTCAATCTAATGGTCAAAGATGGCACAGATATACTCGGAAATGGAAGTTGCCTAGCCAATTTAGTTATTGGACAGTTCAATTATTTTTCAGGGCACCAAAATAATTATTCAATTAATTTTCAGTATTCAAGGACTGAAAATTAATATTTAATTATGGATAATGCTAGAAAAACCATTTGGAAAGGTTGCCAATTGTCAAAAATGCCCATGCAAGACTGAAAAATATCTATAGAGATTGGAGAGAGGTATTTTAGTGCATTCAAATTGCAAGAGAGAGGGAGGAGATGCTATTGGTTTGATTTGCAGCCATTGGAGGATCTTCTGAGGCAGCCAGGGGCAGGAAAAAAGGCCAATCAACAGCAGGTGATAGCATCTATAGGCTGTTGAGATAGGGCAACAGTAGTAAATGACCAATTTTCTTTAGTTCTTTGCATCTACAAGCTGTTGAGACAGGGCAGTAGGAGTAAATGACTGATTTTCTTTAGTTCTTCGCAAATAAAGTTTGAATTTTCTCTCTCCTCAGCTTTCTCTCTCATCTTCCAACCTTTGCACAATCTTGCTCCGAAGTTTATAGCATTGAAATCACTAGAGGCTGAGAAATTTCAGATTTCTCTATTGTAAACCCTATTCTGCAATTAGGATTTAGCAATAGCCTCATGTAACATGCTAGAAATTGGAAGCTCTAAGACTTAGATTCAACAGGGCATTGAAGTTGTTTTCAGTCAAATTCAAGTGGAGGGACTAACAAATCAATGAATTTGGGGCATTTTCCATCTCCATTAAAGCGGGTAAAGATCAATTGACTGCCTAAATCATGGGGCAAATCAGATTGAAGACTTGTTGGTCATTTTGGATAGCAAGGGGAGTTGGAATACCAAAAGAGATTGGAAGAATCTCATTGTATATCAACTTCTTATTCAATTAAGTTAAAGAAATACCGAAAGAGGCATTAATTTTGGGACCAACAAGGTGTCCATTATCCAAGATTGTAAGCTAATTTTCATTTTTAATTTTTGTAATAAATGTTAGTGTTGTAACTAAGTTGTAATTAGGGAATTACCACCCATCCATGGAAGGAAGTCTGGTTTCAGTATGCTAGAGTCGATCATTAGTGATCGAGACCCTCGGATGACCCATTCATTTTGGAAAAGTTTATTTAAGAATATGGGTACCACGTTGAAATTCTCATCATCCTGTCCATCCGTGCAGATAGATGGTTAGTCTGAGGAAGCAAATTCCATTGTGTTAGATCTTTTGAGGTGCTATGTTTCAAATCATAAAGACATAGTGGGAGCAGTATTGCCCTTAGTTGAGTTTGCTTATAACAACAGAGTGCATAGTTCCATGGGCAATCAGGTTTAGCCAAGCAAGGGTCCGAAGTATTGCGTGATGCTCAAGGGGGAGGTAGCACTTCCACACCTGCAGTTATGGACAGCTCTTATATGTAGTGGATCTCAGATGTATTCAACATGCATCGAAGGTACTGTGCTGACAGTATGTTTGCCATGAGGTCACTACCTAGTGTACTAGTCATTGTGAGATATATGCATATGAGTATGAGTTTTACCTAGGCATTGGAACTATAATTTTGCATCAGCTTATGATTAATTTAGCATGAATTTTGTCTTAGTTTTGAGACAAAAATCTTGATTAGTTTTAGCTTAGTTTTTGATAAGCTTGAGAACCGTTTATGGTTACTTTTGGAATCAGTTTTGCATCAGTTTTTGTATTGATTGCTAGTTAATTTTTGCAATGAGTTTATGATGAGTTTGAGGTCACATTTGCAGCAGTTTGTGATCAATTCTCAGATCAACAAGTGATCAATTGAGGTCAGATTATGCTTAGTGTTCAATGGTTTACATCTGGTTCCATTGACAACAACATATGTTATGATGCCATTGATGTTTTAGCCATGGTTTATGCTTGGTTATGCTATGCTATGGTTTGATTTTGTCAGATGGGTTGGGCTCATGAGAAATAGACATATCATGTGATAATCTGGCAATGTTTTTGAGATTCTTTGTGAGTCTTATGTTATGCTATGATTGGCTGGTAATTTTCAGCATGTGTTGGGAAGATGGAATGGTTGCGCAGCGGTGCGCAATGTTGTGTTAACTATGATACCTTGTGAAAATTCCAATCCACTATTTTGCTTTTGATGCATTTGGTAGTGCAATCGAGGACAATTGCAAGGATTTTAAGGGGGAGGGCTATAATGAGGACATGTATTTTTAAAACCTCACTTAACATGTGGATTACTTTTTAATCACATAATTAAGTAAATGTTGCACATGTGAAGTATAATTGGGGTTAGAGTAAATTTACGAGGCCAGGACTTGAGGAAATTAGGGGATATCAAAGGCAAAAGTTGCTATAAGTTATGCTGCACAGGTACTTGGTGGTATTTGGTGCTAGTTGTTGACCTAGGCCATTCACTTGGCCATAAGTGTCAATTGACGACACTAGAGAAGTGGTATTTAATGGCACCTAATGCTAGTTTGATGGTTAAAAATGGTGTAGAGACACTCGGGAATAAAGTTGCTAGCCAATTTATTTGTTGGCGAGTCAGATTTTTTTTTGGGGCACCGAAATAATTATTAGATTAATTTTCAGTATTTAAAGACTGAAAATTAATATTTAATTATGAATAATGCTAGAAAAACCATTTGGAAGATTGCCGCTTGCCAAAAGCGCCCATGTAAGATTGAAAAATGATTTTAGAGGTTGGAGAGGGACATTTTAGTGCATTCAACCTGCAAGAGAGAGGGAGGAGATGCTGCTAGTCTGATTTGTAGCCATTGGAGGACCATTTGAGGCAATGAGGGGCAGAAGAAGACCAATCAATAGTAGATGACAGCATCTACAGGCTGTTGAGACAGTGTAGTAGCAGTAAATGACTGATTTTCTTCAATTCTTCGTGAAGAAAGTCTGAATTTTCTCTCTTTTTAGCATTCTCTCTCATCTTCTAGCCGTTCTACAGGCTTGTGCCAAAGATTACAGCATTGAGATCATGAGAGGCTGAGAAATTTCAGGTTTCTCTATAGTAAACCCTAATCTACGGTAGCTTCGGGAAGCTTGCTAGAAATTGGAAGCTCCAAGACTTGGATTCATGAGGGCTGAAGCGGTTTTCAGTCAAATTCAAGTAGAAGGACCAGCAAATCAATGAATTTGGGGCATTTTCCATCTCCATCAAAGCTGGCGAAAGCCAATTGATTGCCCGAATCAAGGGGCAAATCAGATTGAAGACTTGCTGGTCATTTTTGATAGTAAGGGGAGTTGGAATACCGAAAGGGATTGGGAAAATCCCATTGTACGTCAACTTCTTTTTCAATTTAAGTTAAAGAAATACTAAAAGGGGCACCGGTTTTGGGGCCAACAGGGCGTTATTTGTCCAAGATTGTAAGTTAATTTGCATTTCTCAGTTTTGTAATAAATGCTGTTGCTGTAACTAGGTTGTAATCAGGGAATTACCACCCATCCATGGAAGGAAGGCTGGTTGCAACAACTATGGTGAATCCATCTTTTCCTTCATCAATGTGCCACAATATGTTTCTCGGGGTGCAGCATTGTTTAGAAAGTAAGCAAGAGGGTTTACAAGCAGGTGTTTTAATATTGCCCCCCATACCCTATAAGCATTGAAGGTACCCAAAATTACAGTTGGAGCACTTTTTATTTCTCGCCCTTTAACAAAGGTAACTATGGAATGCTCTTAATCACGAAAAGTTCAAATATGTTGAAGATTTTGACATTTTATATACGAGATACTTTGTTTCAATATAAGAACATACACCCCCCTTGCACTGCAATTAAATGAACTCATCTTAGTAGGTATGCCATTCCTTTCCATAACTAGATGAATAACTATAGCTGCACTATTATGTAGGTGGCACAGCTTTCAATGGAGTTGTGGAAGAATTGAAGAAGTTCACTACTAGTGTCACTCATGTTCTCCCTGTCTCAGATGATGGTGGCAGCACAGCTGAGATTGTCCGTGTGCTTGGTTAGTTTCCATTTACTGATTCTTTTTGTTCCTTTTTGGTGAAGCATTCTATATTTTTATCAGTCTTGCAGTAATTTTTGTGTATCTCAGTTAGTATTTGTAAATGGGATTAATCGTGCACTAGGAGGACCAGCTGTTGGAGACATTCGGTCACGATGCTTGCGGTTGTCTGATGAAAGCACTGTAGAGGCTCTAGCAGTTAAACGGCTTCTTGGATATCGTTTGCCTTTGGATGCAACTCAAGCCAAAACTGAGTGGTATGAAAGACCTTTACCTGGTTTTTGCATGCCACAACTAGTTCTACTATACATTGGAGGAGGTCCTTATAGAGATCTTTTGGTTTCCAAGGAAGAGCTTTAGTTCCTATTTTGACAAACCACATTGGTTTCCAGAGTCTTGGTCACATTAAATGTTACATTGTGGACCCAATGCATTATAATGTTTTTAGTACTGAAGATTGTGGCGATGTTTTCATTTTTAGAAGGGTTTCAAAATATTTAATCTCATGAACTATACATGTATTGCTTGTTTATATACATGAAAGTCTATTTCCTGGAAATTTTTGGGTTACATATGTACCATGGGAGGCTTCATAAGGGAGTTTGAGGCCCGAAATAATTCAAAGATATGTAATTGTGTGGCTTCATGCAAACTTCCATGTTCCTGGGACCTGAGCAATCTCTGTAGCCAGTGTGCCATTAATAATCATAATTAGAGCTATTTGTAATTGATTACTGTATTTGAGCTTTTAGCCAAGGAGTTTGCACAAGTTACATTGCAAAATGATTATTCTGCACTTGTTGACCTTCAATCTCTCTTATACATTTTGCCCTTCTCATGCTTAGTCTGCATGACATGCTGTACTCTGGATGTCAGTAACAAGGATTACTTTAGACATACGTCTCAAGTTTGGGAACATGCTCTATCATGGAACTGTCTAGCAAGGCTCTTATGTCTGTAGTTATGCTGTTCATATATACAAAATGGTGCAAGACTGGCTTTTATGTAGTTCATTCACATTAGGTGTGTTTTGTCGTTCTGCATCTTTTTACGATGACATAGCATTCCTTATATTGTCTCATAAGACCTTTTTATCATGATATGACATCTCTCAAATGTCTGTCATTAGAGTTCTGATTCTCACAAGTAAATCTTATACAAGGAAAATTATTTTGAATGGTTTCGAGTATTTCTTGCAAGGTATACAATTGTTGAAGGTGAAAATGACCTTTGGAAAGGTGTTTCTGGACCTTATCGGGAGACTATCCGAGCTTTTCTGGTGTACTTTCAAAGTCAAGTAAGTTATAGTTTTCATTGCAGATTAAACTTCAATGGATTCATTGTGTTGTAAAAATATATCTAAGACCTGTATAAGGTGCCTTCTCTATGGTCATGGACTTGAGGTCAAGGGGAATAGGTAAAGGCACTGCTAAGAACTTGTGACTAAATGGTATCAGTTGGAGGAGCTCTGATAGATGTAGAAATGCTGGTGATGGAAGCTGTGTGCTTTAAGACTTCAAGGATCAGCTGAGCTGACATGAAGGAAAAAGCAAGAGAACGGCCAGCCTAAGAAGGGACAGGCTCTTGTGGGCAGCTGACTGTAGTTTAGCATAGAACACTTGTGTGGGGGGCTTTTTGGTTTTGTTGGTGGGGGGGAGCTGAAGGCAACAATTTGCAGGTGTCGAGCAGCAAGGGAGTTTTGAAGCCTGCAAAGTCACCATTCGTTCTCCTTCATTGGTTATGTGCTTATGACACTATCTCTCGAGTCTTATTACTTATGTGCTTATGACGCTACCTTTTGAAGCATAAATTATACACAAGAATATGTGTTTCCACAATATCTTTTTCTTATCCAAACTTAGGTTCGCAATCGTTTTTTACAACCAATAAACCTACCTAGAGCGGGCATGTAGGGGGGCCTGGAGCTTTCCTTATTTGGCAAGTTGGAGAGTATCTTCTCAACATTGACTTTTATGTTTCTGATACTGATCACTCACTTTATGTGAGAGAGGGAGATGCAAGTTTGGTTATCATAGTCATCTATGTGGATGACTTGATTATCATAGATGACAGTGTTAGTGGGATCACTGAAGTCAAGCAACATTTGAAGAGGAAGTTTGAGATGAAGGATTTGGGTGAGCTGAGATACTTTCTTGGTATTGAGGTGATCAGATGTGCTGATGTATATGGCTAACCCAAAGGTAGTATGGGTTGGATAGGTTATCTAAGTATGGTATGACAGCATGTAAGCCTCTTTTAGTGCCATTGGAGCAAAATGTGAAGTTGAGCGCTGATGTTGGGGATGAGATAGAAGATTCTACTATATTTAGGAGGATAGTAGGAAGTTTGATTTATATGACTATCACAAGGTCAAACTTAAGTTATGATGTTAGCCTTGTCAATTAGTTTTTATGTAGATGCTAGAAAGCTTCATTTGGATGTAGTTAGATACATATTGAGGTATGTGAAGTCCACTTTGCATTATGGATTTTTTTATGAGGTGGGTAAGGATATATAGGTGTTTGGATACATAGATGCAGATTGGGTTGGTAGCATGCCAGCTAATAGAAGAGCTATCAACGGATTCATGTTTTTCCTTGGTAGTATAGTAGCTACTTAGAGTAGCAAAAAGCAACCTAGAGTTGCTTTATTGAGTACAAAGGCTGAGTACAGAGGAGCTACTATGGTTGAATGTGAGGTGGTATGGATATAAAAGTTATTGTGTGATTTGGATTTGTAGGGAGATGGTCCAGTTATCATTCACTTTGACAACATGAGCAGCATACAAGTCACCAGGAACTTGGTGTTTTATCCTAAGATAAAACACATTGAGATGCATTATTACCACTTTGTGAGAGAGAATATACTTGCAAGAGAGATTGACTTGGTATATGTCGAGCATGTAAGATTAAATAGTTGATATTCTCACAAAGACATTGGGTGGAGAGAAGCTTCAAAAATTTCGAAGCTTACTTGGAGTTGTAGAGTTAGAGTCAAGCTTGAGGGGGCCTGGGGGGGCGAGGCAAGGATAAGTTTGTAGGTGTTGAGCCCGAAGGGAGCTTTTAAGTCTGTTAACTCACCATTCATTCTCCTTGATCAGTAATGTGCTTATAACACAATCTCTTTGTGGATAGAAATATAAATTATGCACCAGAGTATGTGTTGCCATAATATCTTTTCCTTTGGAGACTTAGGTTTGTGATCTTGTTTAAGGACTGATAAACCTTACCTAGAACTAGCACATAGGGGGACTTGGAGCTCGCTGGTTTTGTTGTGTGTGGCTGGTACCCATTTCTTCTGCAAAAGAAAAGGGAAGGTTTGTCTGGAAATTTTTATGGCATGTCCTGGTACCAATGTCTTGCAAAAGGAAAGGGAAGGATTGTTTGGAAGGATAGTCACTATTTGTACAATGAGGCGAATCTTCCTATAGACGGGCAACATATAAAAAGCATGATTCACATATTGAGCTATTAAAACTTGTCTCCAATTTATCCTTTTCTTTTTTCGGGCATTTGTGAGCTCATTAAAACAGCCCCAAAAAGGCATATTAACCATCACACCACTCTTCTTCTGGCTTCATGTAGGAAGCATGATTCACTTATTGAGCTATCAAAACTTGCCTCCAATTTATCCTTTGTTTTTTTTTTTTGGGCATTTTGAGCTCATTGAAACAGCCCCAAAAAGGCATACTAACCATCATACCACTCTTATTGTGGCCTCAACCAGCTCTATAAAACGGACAAAGTGTGCACACCACTCTTCATCCCTTTTGCCAATCCCTTGTATCCCACATCGTACTCTTGCATACAATTGGCACCATGATCATCTACCCTCATCTTCACAATTCGAGTTGCTGCCTTGCTGCCATACATCAGCATCTTGGCTGTTGTCAGCCTGTTAAAAGACATTTTTGTTGCTGTCACCAGCTGCCACATGACATCCATCTGCTGTGTGTGATTGCTGCCAGCCTTCTCTACCTTTTTGATCTGCTACTGTTGATAGTTCTGCTCTGCTGCAGCTTCCATGATTTGATCTACAGCTTCGTCTACATCTCTAGACAAGAGCCGACTGCCTCTTCAGCACTTGTGACCTGTTCTATTCTCTAGAACTGGGCGACCTGATTCTGATCTGTGCTTTGGACTGGAGCTGCTGGGTTCTCATCATCTTCATCAGCCTGATCTGCGTTTTGCTGCTACAGCAATTGGCACTCGGCTGCTGTGTGACATCACCCTTAGCTCCAGTTTGGTGCATCTACATCAGATTTGGTGGTATTGCTAAACTTGGGAGCCGTACATGGAGGGCGCCACTTTCCCTTAGCCCATTCACATAGGAGTCTGTGTTTGTTGAAAATCTTTTCTCATTGAGCATTAGATTTGAATCATCTTCTTCACTCATTCATATTCAACATTCATTCATTCATTAGATTCTACTCTTCTCTCGTCTTTTTCGTTTTTGCATTTTTGTCTAAGTTATTGTGTTTTAGTCATGTCGGTATGCTATGTGTTTTCTTCGTGCAAACCCTATCATTTCCTCACATGGTATCTGAGCTGGTGTTCTATTGGAGAGTATCTTGTGGTTGTCATGAAGGTTTGGTTTGAACTAGTGATAGGAGCCACAAATAACCAATTCACAAGGGCTGAGACACCTTTCTTTTGGGAAACCATTGTGCCTTCTTAGTTTTTCCCTTCACTAGAGGCTCTAAGGCGATTTTGTGCTCTCAATGAGGAGGACAATGCATCCTCCTCGTCTTAATACAATTAGTCAGATGTTGAGTGGATGTCAGATGCAGAATTCACTTTTGTATGCACTCAGCTAGAAATCGTCACACTATCAAGTACAACAATAATGTGAAGGTCACAATGAGCATCAACTAAATAGGCAAAAGTGGGGGGAAGAAGTGTTGCAGGTTGGCCCAAAAAGCAAGACGACTAGATGTAGGTCAGCTTGAGTGCCATGTGGCAATTCGACCTGCGTGTACTGCTTGCACACGTACCCATGTTGCCCATGCTTAGCAGCTTGCATGCCTATCTAGGAAGTAATCTCTAACACCTCTCAAATCTTGGATGCAACATGAGGCTAAGGGATATGGAGTGCTAACATAGAATGGCTTGAAGAAGAGCTTTGGTGAAGAGATTTGCCAACAAGTTGCATTTTGCCTTGTAGTACTCAACAATGATAGTACCATCCTAGATCTTCTCTCAAATGAAATGGTACTAGATTTCCATGTGCTTTGCTCGTACATGGAACACAGGGCTCCATACAATCAATGGCTATACAGCTTTCATTGTTGCATAGAAGAGAGGTAGCATTGTTCTGAGGACAGCCAAGCACAGACTGATAAAAAGAACAAAGTTAGGGTTAGGGTTAGAGTAACTCAAAGACAATGAACACAATGAATAAATGAAATGATATGACTACTAATAATACGATGCTCATGCAGCAAACACACTATGCAGTGAATGAATACTGAACCTTGAACTCCTGTATCTCTAGGATCAGGGCAGGGGCAATGAGCTGACGAGTGTGTCGTACTTCGAACGGATCCCGAATTGTAGCAAGGCAGCCTTTGGATGTTGAACACCAGCAAACGCAGCAGTGAGAAGCTGGATCTGATGCAGACAACAGTGAGGAGAGAGAAAGACTGAAAACGGAGCCTGTAGGAGAGAGAAAGACTAAAAACGCAGGTAGGACAGCCTGCAGGAGAGAGAAAGACTAAAAACAGAGCTTGCAAGAGAGAGAAAGATTGAAAATGATAGCAGGACAGCTTGCAGGAGAGAGAAAGACTGAAAACGCAGGCATGACAGCCTGCAGGAGAGAGAAAGACTGCAGTGACTGCAGACAGGAGAGAGAAAACTGTCAGGGCGGCAGTTGGAGTCTGCAAACGGAGCAGTTTGTTGGTGTGGCAGGTTGTACGACAGCAGTGCAGATGAACAACAGTCAGTTGCCAGGCAGAAACAACAGCAATCAGCGTGTGGAGGGCTGGAAACAGGCGCCAGACTGTAGGGAACAGTGATGGACAGGGCTGAGATGTCCTCCGTGACCGGGGTGTGGGTAGCAAGCTGGTAACACCTGAAACCTGCAAAAACGAGATTGTAAAAGAGTGGAGGGGTGGCTACCAATTAATAGAAAATTAGGGTTCTAGATCCTCTCCTACTTAACTTTCTCGTTCCGCTTCTTGTTTTAGGGTTTTGGCTAAAATAAGCCTAAAATAAGCATGTTTTGAGGCTATTTAAGTGACTAAGTGCATTTCTTAGCACAACACCCCCTCTTAGGCCCAAAATAGGGCGAGAAAAGTAGGTCAGTCTAAAGTTTGATTTATCCCAAGGCATCCCACCCCAAAGTAGCCAGGGCATTGGACAAAAGATGCATGTTGGCTGCCCAGTGGCCTACCAAGACTACAGAGGCGATGGATATCTTACCAAGGGAGCCCAAGTGATCACCCCAGAGAGGTCAGGGCATCGGACCAAGGGTGCTTGTCGGCTGCCCAAGGGCACCAAGGCCTACAAAGGCGGATGGAATCAACAATAGATTTTTTTGTTTTGTTTTGTTTTGTTTTTTGTTTTAAAAAAAAAAAGTGTTTTGAAAATACATAAGTAATATAGGGGCAGCGATCGATTAAGTGACAAATAGGAAAAGATAAAGAGAGTTTTAAACCCAAGTTATTCACAAAACTAGCAAGCCAATCCGTCGCACTGACGAGGATAAGTGCCTAAGGATGATAAAAGTGAGTGTATGTGCCAATCATGTGTTGAATATGTGAGAGGCAAAAAAAACGGTGGGCTTAGTAAGACAAGCAAAGCAAGCAAGCAAGCAAGGATAGAGAAATTGCCTTCAGGAGAACTGCCATGTGTTATGCTACAAATATGGTGGATCCTAGAGTCGACCACTCCAAAAGACCGAAAAGGGATAAATGTGCATAGATGCATGTTGACATGAACAAAATGCCAATGCATAGGGTAATGCAAAGGGAGATGTAAGATGTCATGCTCATGCAATATGCTATGCAACGGTGCCATTGGGACAGTACTCTCGCAGGGGAAGTGTTCACTTGTCCAAGTGCCCTTTTATAATCAGGTCATCCTGATAGTGCGGATGAAGTTACAAATGCCCATAATACAATACAAAAGAATAAGTGAATGTAATGTCTAAAAAACTGTAAGCATCATCACTATCACAATCAAGAGTAGGAGCCGCTCCCTCTCAAACTGGAAGGGAAAGCAAGAGGGAAGCACCCTCTCCCCGTCAAGTTGAAGAAGTAGGGAAGGGTGTACCCAAGCCGATCCTGGGTAGCAGGTATTGAAGATGTGGACGAGACTCGCATCTGATGTCTCTATGGAGATGATATGGGCCTCTGCAGACCAGTCAGACAAGCCCTCTGGAGTTGAGAACGTTGTCAACTGAGATGACTATGCGGAGGCAGTGTGAGTCTGACCTTTAAACTGCCCCTTACCATCACCCTGCCTCCCTTTCTGGGGGTTGCCCAACTAAGGGGCGGGGGTCTGAGACTTAGGTTTTGGTGCTGTGCCTCGTGTCTTTGATTGACACCCGTCGTCAAAATGGCCAGCCTTTTGACAATGTTGACAATACCTATTCTTTTTAGATACATTTTGCCACCCAGGTTTGAGTTGTGACTGGGAGTTTCCTTAAGAATCCCCAGATTGATTTAGCTTTTGAGTTTGATTTTGATTTTGAATGGAGGTTTGATTTGGTTTGCCCTTCCCTTGTTGCCCTTTCTAAGAATGAGGAAGAAGAGCCCCCTCTGAAGAGGAATTTATATGAAACTGATCGAACAACTGTGTGTAATGCAACAATTGACACTCAAATTCATAGAATGTAGGCATGTAGGCTTTGAAACTATTCCTTCCACAAAATTGAAGTATTTCTTAGGGAGTTTATTTAGGAACAATGTGACCTGATCGTAAGAGGACTTGGGAGTCCCCGTAGTGGAGAATTCAACGAGGAGACGCCGATACTCAGCTAACTTGACTTTCAAGTCATCCCGGTCAGTGATTTTGAAAAGCTGAAGCTCATGGTCAAGATTAATACGACGGGTCCTATCTCGAGCTGCATAGTGGTCAGTCAAGTGTGCCCATCGCTCTGACGCTAAGTCAAAATGTTGAAGGTGAGAATGAAACTCTGGCAATAAGCCCTGCATCAGCTTGACAATAGCGGAGGCATTCCTAGTATGGAGCAAATGCGGAATCGGGTTGGGGTTCCAACCCCTGCACTAGATCCCATAGGTTTTGTGAATCAAGGACATGTCTCATCAAATTCGACCAAGTAGTAAAGTTTGACCCGTTAAAATGAGTCTTGTCATTAAATGCATTCTTGGCAGAAGATGAGCTAGAACCATGAGGTGTCGGGTGGGTGGAGTAAGACGATGGTGGGAAAGATGGTGGAGGTGAGAGTGTTTGATAAGAGTAAGAAGGAGGGGGAAGAGGTGGGTAGGGAGAAGTAGGCTGTGAGTGTCCAATGAGTGCCGATTGATGCGGAGGCACTGGAACATGAATGTTTCCATAAGGTGCCGGTGTAGGTGGAGGCACTGGGACACAGTAGCCTTGTCCAAAGTAAGGCTGGGATACAACATTATGACCAAAAGGTCCACTAGACAATGCCATGGAGGCAAACTGTGGAGGTAAGTGATCCACACTCGGGAGAGACTGAGTGGGATACCCAGGCTGCAATGATCCCGAAAGTGTGTATGAGGTAGGTGGAACACCACCCGGCTGAGGAAAGGATGAGGTCCTAAAGGATGTGCCTATGTTTCCATAACCCCCCGGTGTGATGTGCGGTGCGACATGAGGTGTCTGAAATGGAAATGTTAATGGTGTTAATGGAAGTGGTGAAGCAACGGAAAAATGTGGTGGGATGGGTGGGTTTTGAAAGTAAGGTGTATGAGGTGCAGATTCTTTTTGTTCATTTTTATCATTTAAAGACTGAAAATGAAACTGTGAAGATGATGATACACCATGTAATGAAGTGAAATGAACACCAAATTCAATCTGATTATGTAAAGTAGACGGAAAAGAAGGAAGGACAGAAGAAGAGTTACCTGGCTTTTTCTTATAATCCCCGCGACGTGTGTTAACATACAAGAATTGGTCCTCTAGAGGACCTTTTCCGTAGTCAATAGTCTGAACTCTTTCTTCCACATGATCTCTACCAGTATATTGCAAAATAGAAAAGGTAAAAGAAGAAGACACAAAAGACGAATCAAAAGTACCTTGCACCGGAGAGGACGGAAGAGTTTGAAAAAATGGAACATACTCCGGATCTTGCTCTCCAAGAGGGGGGCCCATCCCTGATGGAGGTCTCGACGGCCCTGCAACATCATCAGACTTACGCGCAACATCTGAAGAGTGAAATCCATGCATACCTTTATTTAGAAGCTTTTCTTAAAGGGCAATCCTTCGGTCGAGCTCCTCAATCTTCTTTTGTCAATAGGCTATGATCAGTTTATATTCTTTAGAGGTCAGCTTGCCTATCTTTTCTTCCATGTACTCAGATGTTTCTTTCACCATGTCGGAACTTTGTGGAGCAAGCTGATCAGCCGACTCTCGCTCAGTTCTCGGCATAGGCTGATCTAGAGACTGAATCGGTGTTGATGTGTTCGAAGTCATTTGAACCTACTGTTGTTCTTGCTTCTTGCGAAGAGCTTTCAGATCAAAGGCCTAGGTTTCTTAGAGAGTACCAGGCTCTGATACCATGTAAAGAAAAATACCCTAACACAGAAACATAAACAGAAACCGTACGACAAAGCATAGACAAATAAAAAGAAGACAGTTAGGGTTAGGGTTAGAGTAACTTAGAGACAATGGGCACAGTGAATGAATGAAATGATATGACTACTGATAATACGATGCTCATGCAACAAACACACTATGCAGTGAATGAATACTGAACCTCGAACTCCTGTATCTCTAGGATCAGGGCAGGGGTAATGAGTTGGAGAGTGTGTCTTACTCCGAACGGATCCCGAATCGAAGCAAGGCAGCCTCCGGATGTCGAACACCAGCAAACGCAGCAGTGAGAAGCTGGATCTGATGCAGACAGCAGTGAGGAGAGAGAAATACTAAAAACGGAGCCCGCAGGAGAGAGAAAGACTAAAAACGCAGGCATGACAGTCTGTAGGAGAGTGAAAGACTAAAAACGGAGCCTGAAGGAGAGAGAAAGACTGAAAACGCAGGTAGGACAGCCTGCAGGAGAGAGAAAGACTGCAACGACTGCAGATAGGAGAGAGAAAACTGTCAGGGCGGTAGCTGGAGCCTGCAACCGCAGCAATTTGCTGGCGTGACAGGCTGTATGATAGCAGTGCAGATGAACAACAGTCAGTCGCCAGGCAGAAACAGCAGCAATCAGCATGTGGAGGGCTGGAAACAGGCGCCAGACTGTAGGGAACAGTGATGGACAACAAGGGCTGAGATGTCCTCTATGACCGGGGTGTGGGCAGCAAGTTGGTAACATGTGAAACTTACAAAAACGAGATTGTAAAAGAGTGGAGGGCTGGCTGCCAATTTATAGAAAATTAGGGTTCTAGATTCTTTCCCACTTAACTTTCTTGATCCGCTCCCCGTTTTAGGGTTTTGGCTAATATAAGCCTAAAATAAGCATGCTTTAGGGCTGTTTAAGTGGCTAAGTGCATTTCTTAGCACAACACTGCTTTTAGCTGTTTCCCAGCCTTCTAGAGTCGCCCTACTGCTGCGTTTATTGCCTGCCAGTTGATGCCAGCAATCTGCCCTCATCCACGACTTGTGATGCTTGTATTTTGCAGCTATGCAGGCTGCCCAACATCAGATCTTCTTCTTCTAGTGGTCGCCCAGCTCCAAACTGCTGCTTGTGACCAGCTGCCATTGTTTCACAAGTAGTACACTGCTGTGTTTGCTAGTTCCAACCTCAAAGACTGCTGCATTTTGGTTTCCAACTTGCTGCCTTGTCATCTACAGCTTCGACTGGTGTTTACAGCACATAGGATCCATCTTCGGTGATGTCACACTCTGACACACTCTGACTACTCCCTTAGCCCGCTCCCATGAGGGTCATCAACTGGTGGATAGTTCTGCCTTTGAGCGTTGTGTGCACACATTCATTCATTTAAAGGATTCATTCAATTACTTCAGAGTTATTTTTCTTCTTTGTTTGCAATTTTTGAGTTTTTTGCGTGAGCTATCGTGTTTTAGTTGTGTTTGTATATTTTGTCTTTTCTTAGTGCAAATCCTAGCATATCCCACATCCTTGATACACGTGTTCTACAAACTTTGCATCATTGTTCGTTCTATATCTAGAAAAGAAAGTCAAGAAGATGATGTGTTCTCCCTGTTCAGGCCATAATGTCTCTTCAAGGCCTCCAATGACAAAAAAGCCTAAAAAGGCACTGTAGGATCCCAAGGAGTGTGAGATATTGTGAATTGGTTACGTGTCGTTTGCATATCTCGCACAAACCAAGGCTCCATAATATTCGCATGATATTGTCTTTAGAAGAGCACTTTTCTGATAACTCATGCATATCAAATATCCCAACTACCCTTCTGTTTCTCTAAAGCGCAAGTATCAACCAGAGCTGATGGTGAGGATGGCAACCTCTCGACTCAAGGAGGACATACTACATATGCCTTTTGAAGTTTCTCTGTCATTGGAGGCCTTGAGGAGACATTATGACCTCAACAAGGAGGACAACACATCATCTTCTCGACTAATTTTTCTAGATGTAGAGTGAATGATAGACATAGAGTTTGGAAAAGTGATGTGTATCAAGGATGTGGATTTTAGAGGATTCATGCATATCAAATATCCTAACTACACTCGTATTTCTTTAAAGTGCCTGCAGGAGAGAGAAAGACTAAAAACGTAGGTAGGACAGCCTGCAGGAGAGAGAAAGACTAAAAACGCAGAAGACTAAAAGCGTAGGAATCAGGAGAGAGAAAGACTAAAAACGCAGGCAGGATAGCTTGCAGGAAGCAAACTCAGGATTGTGATGATGTGGCAGGCTATACGGCAGCAGGTATGCGTAGGAACATCAGTCACCTGACTGGAATCAGCTCCAAACTGTGTGAAGAGGGCTGGAAATCAGGCGCCAATTAATGGAGACAGCAATGGACAGCTTCGGCTGAGATGTCCTCTGCGAACGGGGTGTGGGCAGCGAGCTGAAACACCTGAAATTTGCAAAAACGAGATTTTGATGCAGCGGAAGAAGAAGAGAAGTGGATGCCG
Source organism: Lygodium microphyllum (assembly GCF_053477565.2). Taxonomy (NCBI): domain Eukaryota; kingdom Viridiplantae; phylum Streptophyta; class Polypodiopsida; order Schizaeales; family Lygodiaceae; genus Lygodium; species Lygodium microphyllum. The sequence continues at coordinate 59,790,732 of NC_141137.1, forward strand.
AACTCGCCACCGGTCTTTGCCTTCACTGGAGTGGAGGATCTTTGCTGCTAGGTGAGCAGATCTAGCTCTGATACCATGTCAAAAGATGACGTACTAGTGAGAGAGTAGGGTTTGTGGGGAGCAGCACGGAGTGAACTCGGCAAACATGGAGAAGAGAAGAGAAGAGAGAAGAAACTCTGATGAATGGAATGATGAAGTTCTGAATCATGGAGTGAATGTGGTACAAGGGAACAAGGGTGCCGTAGCACAAGGAAGATGATGAAGACAGCTACGATCCATGAATCACAATGTCCTCCTGAAGGGGTGTGAGGGTAGTGGAGAGGCTAGAGAGAAGAGGTGAGGGACTGAATGAATGAGCCGTAAGGAATGAATGAGAGTGGCCTATAAATAGGCATTGTCAGTCTAGGATGGCGCCCCTTTTTGGGGCTGCAAACCCTAAACGCAAAACACAGAAACGCAAAAATGTAAACTGCGGGTGAAGGTTTTCTCAACATGGTGTTGTGCCCACTCAGAATGAGAGATTGCTTACTTTCAAAGCAAAAAGTTTGACAAAACAGAACAGGATCATTCAGCTTACGAGAAGCAACTTTATATGATCGTTCATTCATTAAAGAGTGACAACCTTACTTTTGTGCAAAATTTGTGTTTGTTTTTTTTAATCTCAAGTGTCTCAAATAGCTGTCTAGTCAAAATGGACTAAAAGGAAGACAGGCCCAATGGACTTTTGACGGATAAGCCTAAAGGGTTGCTACAACATCATAGTTGATCGCTCAAGCAGAATGCCAAAATTTAATAAGTTTAGCTTCATGGCATTCACATATTGATTTCTTAAAGTCACTTAAAAGGAAAATGAATAGTTGATCCATTTCATGCCTTTGTGTGACTGCTATTATGGAAAGGGGATTTGAATAGTTTTGCTGCACAAGAACAAACTATGGTACTCTTGTATAGAGGTAGAATACGTGTACACTTGGCAGTGACTATTGGCAACAAGTAATAGTTAAGTGTCATGACAGTCCCAATGCTGGTCACTCCCGCATACAAAAGATCTAAGCAGTACTTGAGAGAGAAATTTACTGGCTACATTGAAGTAAGGATGTTGAAGTGTCTAAGTGTCATGTCAATAAAGCTGAGCGGGCCCTTGAAGATTCCAGGTGGTAAGTGGGAAGTATTCCTATGGATTTCATAGTGGAATTCCCTAGGACAAGCCATGGCCATCTGGGGCATTTTTTCAGAAATCCATATTAGACTAATCCAGTAAAGCCAGCAAAGCTGTGGTATATTAATGCTCTTTTCTTCTTTCTTCCTCTTTTTTAAAAGATTCAGGTATAAAATCAAGCCTTGTTTTTTTAGCATTCACATGTTTTTCCTCATAGTTTCCAACACCCAAAAAAATGTTCCACAAACCAAAAATTGAAGTTTGTGTATCATTGCATGTCTCCCAAGATGGCTGCCTTCCATGCAGCTCAGGCATGAGCCACTGACAGCATCAAATTTCCTTTCTTGAAAGTTGCCAGAAGCATTTTTCTAGGTAGAAAATGGCACAGTGGTTTTGTGAGTCCAAAAATGGAGATTTGGCATGAATGCAAGGTGGAAAATTGTACAAATGGATAAACTGTTCATGCCGAAGGACTTTGCCAAGTGGTAACATGATGTATAGAGTCTGACAGGAAAATGCTGTTTTTGCTTGACATGGCATGTTCGCTATCAGAGTTTGTGCTCACCTCTTACAACCTGACCACTTCACAATCCAGTGATGGCTGGCTGTTTACCTGCCTTGTATGGTGTATTTTGTGTCTTGTATTGCCACCACATTAAACTAATGAAAATACTCATTATTATCCATAAATATAATATACCACCTCCATGTGATTGCATTTACTACTAAACAACACTGATTAGTCATTGGGGAATGTGTCATGGGTTTTTGGTAGCCTCAAATTTTCTTGTTTTGAAAACTCTCAAAAGTTATTCTCTAGGTAGGAAATGGCCCTTTAGAGACTTAGATCAAGTTTGAAAATTGTGCCACTTGGAATAGTATTAATTAAAGAATCAATCTACAGTTTCAGTTGACTTCTCTCCATTTTGCAGATTCTATGTCGTTCAAGTGAAAAGTTCTGCTTTAGTAATGGAAGGTATGATATGTTTTTAAAAGACCCTGAGGTTTTTTCTGTGAGTTTCTACAAGAGTCTGGGCATGATATGACTGTATCTTTACATGAAATGAAAGCTCAGGATAAGCAAGCCAAATCCTTGATTCAATCAAAATATTATTTCTTCCCTGGAAAATGCACATTTGTACATTTAATATTTGCAACATAGTATGTATTATCTTCTTTTTTTTCATGATATGTAGCTGGGATTTCAATATATTTATGTTCTGCAGTATAGGAAATTTTTTCTTTGCTGGAGCTCGGCTGTTTTTCCAGTCACTAGATGCTGCCATTTTTTTGTTTTCACGGGTTTCTCAGATTCCAACAGAGAGTTTTGTGCTTCCTGTGATCTGCACAAATGATCGGCTCACACTTGGGTGCGAACTAAAAGTAGGTCCTTTTGTATCTATGTTCTTGCTCTGTTTTTTCTTTATTCTTAACATTTCATTTGTATTGCTTATTAGAGGTTGCAGGACTGTATTGCCATCTTTCTTCACATATTAACTTTCAGTTAGACAGTTCTTGGAAGTTTATAATGGTATCATTGAGGCTCAGGTCATTCAAGCTGCTCATGGCTCTTGCTTTTCATCCCTCAAATTTGATAGGATGGTACTGTGATTCGTGGGCAGAATGAAATTTCTCATCCGAGCACTCTGAACTCTGCAGAAACATCTTCTCATTGTGTGAATAAGGTCAATCTTTCAGTTCTATAACTCTAAATTCAAGCATAATTGTGTGCTAGATGCTGTCATCCTTACTTTACATATTTCCAACATGTATGCTGCTTGTGCATGCATTTCTTGCTTCTGAAATTGGCACACAACAGATTGAAAAGGAAATGATCATGATAATGTCGCAAAACCTAATTGGATAGATGTAGATGGCAATGACTTCTGTGCAAGTGGATATCCATATCTGTGTTTATGTTTTATATGCATAACATAAACACAATCGACAGATTTTAGAAATGGCAAGAAAATTCATTATCTGTCATATTAATGATTTCCTCCTAAAGGAGGGAATGTGCTGGAGCTAGATTTGATAAAGATAAAATGCCTGCAACATTCCCTCCTCTTAAGGAATGTGCTGGAGTTAGATTTGATACAGATAAAGTGCCTGCAACATTGGGATTAGTAGAGCCCGTTCACATGTACTGTATTAGCATTCCCTTGCCTAAACTTCCTTCTGCACTAGGCATTCTAATATCCCCACCATGAAAACTTTTGCCTGTGAGATTGATTCTGTTACCCAAAAGAATGCCAAATGGCTACTAGGACCCCCCTCTATGGGTACAAAATAGTTGTTCTAGAGGATTCGACTCTGAAACATGAGGAAAAGCTTACCATATTTCCTGCATTCTCTTAAGTTTCCATGCAGTCTTCCACAGTAGACCCATAAGGAGTGAGTGATGCTAAGCCGAATAGTTGGAACACTCATCCCACTTTCTAGACATGTCAAGCTCCTGTGTCGCTTATGATCTTGCATCTTCGGCTTGTGGAGATTGTGTCCAGCTTCACTTTGTGCACTGATATGTTTTCTCATGGGGTTATGCAATTGATGCTACATGCACATGCTCTTGTGAAAAAAAAAGAAAGATTCAACACACAAGTAGTTCGAACAATATAAAAAAGTACAGCCTAAACAAAAAAATTGAAGTACTCATTGTAAAGATCATGTTAAGGTCTATTCAATCCTTTAGTAATGAGGTTGTTGGAAAGAGATTGGTGCAAGTAACTTCGAAAAGTAAATTTATCCATCATAAACAATGGCCTCAAAAGTAGCAAACTTTTGAAGCTTCCAAATAGTTAAGAGTGTACCCATGCAGCCAAACATGATGCAAGAATTGACACTTAAAACTCTTAAAAGGTTGGCAATCAGGGTAAAGAGATGACTTGCTACATTCTTAGATCCCAAAGGCCTTGCAACTCAAGCCACTTGTTGCATGTGATTTGAGCAAGTTTGACCCCTTAAAAGGCCTTGTCACCATAGGTATTCTTGGCTATAGAGATAGGAGTGTGAGTGCTGAGTGGTGAGTAGCAATGGTAGGGTGGGGGATTTGAGTGAAGTATGCATGATGAATTCAAATGTGTGTCTGGGCTGACTAGGCACAGACATGGTCAGTCATGGAGAACGGATAAGCATAGTAAAAGTAGAGGATGGATATCTTGTGTCTAAATGGCCCATGGAATGTGTGAAGGCACACTATAAGCAAAAGATGGATATTCCTGTGTTTGAGTGGCTGTGGGTAGTGGTTACTACTAGTGATCCAAGGAGTGTGAGGGGGGATACCCAACACGAACATCTGAGGATAGGTAGGTCAGAGGTGTGCTTACTTGTAGGGAGGTGTGAGGTACAGTGCATGGGTGGCATTCTTGACAAAGGAGTATCAAGGTACAGAGTTGCATGCACTTGTGGGTAAGATGGAAATTCTAGTGAAGACCTAACATCAAAATGTGAATGATTAAGCTAACCTATGAAAATGAAAATGAACTTTGTGAAGAAACATAATATCCCAAGCCTAATGTGCTTGACATTGATCGAATGGGACCTAATGTAGATGATGCAAGTTTGGAATCTAATCCTAAGCTATGGAAATCATAATAAAGAGATTCTAAATGATTGTGTGAAGAGGGAAGGAGAGGAGGGAATTGAGATTGATTAGGACCAAGAACATGCTCTTATTAAATGGAAGGTAATGTAATTGGAATACCTAAGGGCGCACTGTTGCCTCTAAAACCTCCTCTATGAACATTAACATACTGATACCGTTCACAGTCTCCATGGTGACTTACAATTGGGTCTTGCACAACAAAAGGTGAAATAGAGAGGTATTTCAGCTTGTATGAATCAAAAGCATTGTACAAACTTGATACCAGGCCTGGCTGAGATGAAGATGAAGGTTCGCCAATTGTTCCAAATGTAGTATGTCCTCCTTGAGTGGAAAGGTGGCTAGCCTCACGAGCTGGGTACTTTCACTAATGCACAACTCTTGTTGGAGCGTAGAGTGAAGACTAATGAGTGTAGTAGGGTCATCCTCTATGTGAGTACTCTGTCAACTCTGCATCTGACATCCATTCAATATTTGGTATAGTGAATGCATTATTCTCCTCAATGAGTGCATAATGCAGCCACAAGGCCTCCAATGAAGGAGAAACCTGAGAAGACACTATGGGTTCCCAATAAAGGCAGCTGCAGCAGGGCTGTGGGACCTTTGGACTGCGGCGGATGATGTCATGGATGCTGACAGCTGAAAATGCAGCTGAGGAATGACATGTGGCAGCTAGCAACAATGGGGAGGAGTCCATGAACATGGCTGACAGTTGCCAATTGTTGACGTAGATGGTTGGCAACAAGGGCAACATATTTGGATGCTGTGGATGAGGGTAGATGATGATGGTGACAATTGTGGACACAAAGGTGACAAAGGAATAAATAGGGATGAAGGTGGCATGCACACAGAGTCCCTTTTATAGAACTAGTTAGAGCTAGAAGAAGTTTGGTGTGTGGTACAAAATGGCTAAAATACATTTTTAGGGATGTTTTAAGGAGCCAAAAAATGTTGAAAAAAGTTGATAAATTAGAGGCAAGTTTTGGTTGCTAAGCATTAATTTCATCGGCCTCATCCTCACTACTAGTACTCTCCCGAAATACTCATATACTATGTTTATTTGGCCAACCATGATTGCTTTGACTAACTTGATCACATTTTGCAACAAAAAAAAGAGTTCTAATGTTTCACATGTTTAGGAAATGGGCAAAGTATTAGATGCTTATGGCCCATTAGAAATAACAAGTGATGGAAAATATTAGTGATATGGCTTATGGGTTAAAGCTACCAGATCACTAGAAGATTCATATTGCATTTTGTTTGACTTTGCTTTGAGCTTTCCATGGACGTATGCTTGATAAGATTCAACAAAAGGTTAAGGAAGTTAATAAGATCTTGGTTCCTTAATAGATTGGCATGTAAGGAAAGACTAATTAGTAATAAGGGATAAAAGTTCCAAGTTGGTCTTTGGTGAAGTTTAAGAACTATTCATTGATACATGCGAAGTGGATGGAAGAGAGTGACCTTACATATTTATCTTAGTTGGGGCAACTTTACCTAGAGTCATTTCAGTTGGAACCCACTGTGGTTGGGGTTGAGACAAGTATAGCAAAGCATAGGTCTGGAGCATTCCCTAGTGCTCAAGAGGGGGGTAACACTTATACTTCCCCATAAAAAAATTGGCTCCAATATCTAGAAGTCACTTGGTGATGCTATATGCTCATCGAAGGTATTGTAAGATGGTAGTATATTTTCTTTGAGATTTCTATGAGTAGTGTTCGTGACAGTCCAATTTGTTGGAAAATGACAGATAGCTATTGAGGAGAGAAAAAAGAGACAATGAGAGTGTGCTGAAGCAAAAGAGTAGTGTACTTGTTGAACTAAAAGAATGAAAATGAAGATACAAGATAGGTCTAAGATAGACCTAGCTCTAACTCAACTAGAGTTAACTGACTCTAACTCACTCTAAGAGTGGTGACACAACTTAATAACTTCAGTTGTATTCACACTAAGAACTGAAAAAGAATTGAAGACTTAAACATTGGGCACTACCCATAGAATTGGCAAATTCTAACACCCCCCCTGTAGTGCCAATGTGGTAAAGTACAGGAATGATCGATCACCAAAGGATAGCATGCTTAAGGACTCGCGAAAAGCCTCAAACTTCTCACAATCTAGTGCCTTGGTGAAAATGTATATAAAATTCTCCTATGTAGAGACATACATCAAATTGATCTCTCCAGCATAGCATCTCTCTCTGACATAATGCTAATGTACCTCAATGTATTTCGTGTGACCATGAAATACAAGATTCCGTGCCATTGCAATAGCACTCTCACTGTTGTAAAGAATGTGTGTGGAACCCTCCGATGGCAAATGTAGATCAACCAATAATCTGCACAACCATACACATTCCATTGTTGTTGTGAAGGCTGTCCTGTACTCAGTCTCATAGGACGAGGTAGCTAGTGTAGGCTATTTCTTGCTTGGCCATGAAATGCATGAACGGCCCAGAAAGAAACAGACTGCCTAGTGTTTGCATCACCAGCCCAATTTGAATCACTATAAGTCTGTAATTGCAAGTCTCCTCCTTGGGAAATAATAATGCATGTGATTGAGTACCTTGCAAGTATTTGAAGATCCAATTAACAGCTTGCCAATGTATAGCCCATGGGCTATGCATATACCTGCTCACCCGAGATACTACGTATATTGAATGTCAGGGCATGTATTGCAAAGATAAATAAGACGGGCAACAGCCTGGTTGTAAATTGCAACATTAGATATCTCTTCATCTTGCAAAACATGTGCTCTTTTCCCTTAACCACAAACCTTGGAGGTTGGGACACATTAACATCCTTATGCAAATTCCTATTTAAGAATGATGTCTTATTGTCCAATTGATGCAGCTTTCAACCATAATCTACAGCCATAGCAATTATACATCTCACCATACTCATACGGGATATAGGAGCAAAAATCTCTTCATAATCTATGCCCTTCTTCTGTGCATAGTCTTTTGTTACCAACCGTGCTTTGTACTTGTCAATGGTACCATCAGTCTTGCATTTGAGTTTAAAAACCCATTTTGTGCCAATGGCCTTCTTGCCAAGTGGTAAATCCACAAGATCCCATGTAGGGTTAGTGGCAATAGAGTCAAACTCATCCTGCATGGCATACATCCAATGTACATCTTGCTGAGCTTTGTTCAAGAAAGTAGGCTCATCATCATCCAATTGTGAGCTCATAACTAGATGCTCATCACAATCACCTACTTTCATAAAATCAGCCAAGTGGGCTCCCTTTGTAAAATATTACACGGCGCAGCGAATAGAATCTGAGAAAGAGATAGAGAGTACACAATAGATAAGAGGAGAATCAGTAAATTCTTTAACTCCAAACAACTGATACAAAGATGGCTCTGTCCACCCGTGCGCTTCCACTGTGTGAAGCTTAGATGGCGATCTAGACAAAAGATAGGTGAAGAGCTTAAGGCTAGCTGGAACAACAACTCTGACTAGGTGAAAGATGAGTGAGAGATGGCTGCGAAGGGGTTTAGCTTTTATAGCCCGTGAATGTCGTTAGGTCGGCTTGCTGACCGACCTTCCATATGAGCCTCCACTAGTTGGCCAGGGAATATTCCAAGGAATATTCCCTTTACCATCGGGCCGGGGACGCTGCCCCCGGACCCCCGCTAGGGGGGCTGCTGGCCCCCCTGGGACCCCCCAGCCAGGGGCCGCTTCCGCGGCCCCCGGACCCCACAATAGGGGCCCCTTTTAACTCCCTTACACCGCAACTCGATGCAATGCGCCTCGAGTTGCTACCAGCTTAACCACTCCGTCTAACCCAAAGATTAGACCCACAACAGTTACCTTTTTGCCATCCGGTCACATAGACCTCATCTGATATAAAAGTCAGGACTCAACCAATGTCCGGGCTCACATTTGGCTTCTCCTCATAATGGGGGCCTTACAACTTTGAGCTCCATGGATCATTGGTAGCACCTAATGAGGGTGGGGCATTGATCATATCTAACATTGCATCACGTGCTGTATGTCTAGTAGCCTTTCTAGTGCATTGAGCTAAAGGAGCATCCATTTTACTCTCTTGGAGAGTTTGTAACAGTCATCTCAGGATTGTTTTTGTTGCATTTACAGCAGAGCCTTTCATGTTGTACTGCATCTTACACTGCATGTGGTAAACCATCATCAATACCCTGTTGTTCAAGTGCAGATGGTGTAGCAACAGCTTGTTTTATTATGTCTGTCTGGCCATTTACGTTTTGCATTTTTAGTGTTGCTGAGCACTGTTTGCACCTTGGATAGTATGTACTTCAGATAGTTTTTGACAAAGTGTGATTATATTTGCTAATTACAGTAAAGTGCTTGTTGTAATTTGTGGAAATTTTGAGATTTCCAGGTTGGTCCAACTTGAAGTATTGCTCTTTTGCTCCTTGATTTCCAGGTTGGTCCAACTTGAAGTATTATTAATTTGCTCCTTGATTAGTGATATTTACCATGGCAAATCAAGGAGGTGATGTATTCACATATGTGTCCGAGGAGGATAGGTTGGATAGCAATTACTATTCTCTATGGTCTTTTATGATGAAGAATATGCTGATTGCAAAGTATCTTTGGGATTATGTCAGCGGTGAAGAAGCTAGGCCTAGAGTTGTGGCTCTTGCTACACCTCCTCTAGGAGGATGTGGACAAAGGGCAACTCAGCTCACTGAACTTGTTCAGTCCGCTCTAGCTAGCCACTTTCCTAGAGATCAGCAACGCAAAAGGCATGGGACACATGGGATGCTCAGGCTTTGTTATCGATTGCATTGGTAGTTCAACGGTCTATCATCCCCCACATTCGGTCTATAGCTTCTTCACCAGAAGCATGGCTGACCTTAGAGTAGATTTAAGTTGGAAAGAATGAGATACGCATCTCTTTCTTGAAGAAAGAGCTTAAGACCATGAAGATGGATGAGGGTGATTCTATACAAGATTATCTAAATAAAATTCAAAACTTGTGTGAGCAGCTTATGAATGTAGATGAGTATTACTTCGATGTGCAGTTAATATCTACTACTTTGAATTCATTGCCGCCCTCATATTTGGCCTTTCATATGGCCTTGAATCTCACCATGAGGATTTACCCATAGCCACTTACTTTCCTTCAATTGGTCAGTTTGCTCTTAGAGGAAGAGTAGACAAGAAAGAATAGTGGTGCGGATGTTATTGCCTTTGAGCAGGCTTTTTTGGCAAGGTAAAAGAGCAAGGGCAGCCAAGCTAAAAATGCTCCGCAGAGCTTTGGGGCACTAGGTGATTCACAAAGCAGCAAGAAACAGAGGGGCACACAAGCCAAGAAGGTAAGTGCCACTATTGCAAGAAGCTAAGACACTATATCACAGAATGTAGAAAGTGCATAGCCAAGGAGTTAGGAATGTCTGTTTCTGATGCACCTTCCACTGCTATTGAGTCTGCATCTTTTATTGTAGGCCGGGACTATTGTTTTTACACGTGTAGTTATGACTCTTCAAATGGGCTGATAGAGCATTTCGCTCTATTGAGGATGTGAGTACATGGTTTTTTGACAATGGTGCTTCAGGGAATATTACATCTTTCAAGGATTTGTTTTCTTTTGTTATTGCAGCCCATGTTGGCAAGGTTGTGCAGTGTGCAATAATGCATCATACCTTGTTAGAGGCATTGGGGAGATTGTGTTGACAGCCATTGATGGCTCTATTCTCCATTTGTAGGATGTCTTATTTGTGCCAGGTATAAAGAACTTGTTGTCTATTTCTTCTTTGGCAAGGTATGATTTGCAAGTCACCTTTGATGAAGATAGATGTATGGTTAGAGATAAGGAACACATGACTTTGGTTTTGACTAGCACTTTATGTCATGGGTTATATGAGTTGGATGCTTTTTTAGTTGATCAGTCAGTCTATCTAGCATCTACTCTCACTTCTGCTATGTCACAAGTAGAGTTATGGCATGCTCGCATGGGGCATGTAAACTATGGTAGCTTTATGCTTATGTAGCATACATAGATGCTTGATGGTTTCTCTCTCTTGGAGAGACCTCCTAAGCATATATGTGAGGGGTGCATTTTGGGAAAAACGCATCATTTTTCGTTTCCTCACGATGTTGCTTTTAGAGCAACTGCCAGATTATAGATTGTGCACTCGGATGTATGTGGCCCTATATAGACAAAGTGGCTGTTACTATTTTGTCACTTTCATTGATGACTTTACTCGTTTTTGTTGGGTCTATCCTTTGGTGAAAAAGTCAAAAGTGTATGATGCATTTTTGGCTTTTGTAGCACTTATTGAAAATCAATCTGGCTGTAGAGTTAAGACTCTCCATTCGGACCGAGGGGGGGAATACATGTCTTCTATGCTGAATTCTTTTTGAAGAAGAAAGGCATTGTCCACCATCAGTATACTGTTGCTTATGCTCCTTAGCAGAATGTGGTTGCAGAGAGGAAGAATCGCTCACTCATGGGGATGGCCAGATGTATGCTTAAAGCAAAGAGCTTGCCACAGAGTTTTTGGATGGAAGCAGTTATGTGTGCTTGCCATGTTTTGAATAGATGCCCCACCAAGGCATTAAAGAATGTCATGTCTTTTGAGGCTTGGAATAGTTGGAAACCTTCTGTTGGACATTTTCATACTTTTGGGTGTCTTGCATATGCACACATTCCCAAGGTACTCAGAAAGAAGTTGGATAACAAGGCTGTTAAATACATTGTTGTGGGGTACAGCAGTGAGAGCAAAGGATATAGATTACATGACTTGTCTCTAAGAAGTTATTTGTCAGTAGGGATGTGGTTTTTGATGAAAAGTCAGAATTATCCCTTGCTAGTTTTGATACATATCAGGCTGCCAATGATGTATTTGAAGGGCTGCTGCCCATTTCTTTTGATGATATAGCTGGAGCTTCAACAAGTGAAACTAATGTTCAGCCAGCTGCTCCATTAGGTAATGCAGAAAATCAGCCTATGGCTGATCTGAATGTTCAGCAAGGTGCTGAATTTGAAATTCAGTAGGAGCTTGTACATAGTCAAGAAGCTAGGCATATGCCTAGATGGTATTTGCAGACTATGAAAGATAGTCATTTGGATGCTCCTATTGCTGGTCGTACTAGAAGGCAAGCTTGTATGTATGATGGTACACATACCATGTAGTTTGTTATGCAAGCTGAGTTTGATTCTATCATAAAGGATCAAACATGGGATTTAGTGTTCTTGCCTGTTGGGAAGAAAGCCATTGGTACAAAGTGGGTTCATAAGCTGAAAAGGAATGCATATGGATCCATTGACAAATATAAGCCAAGCTCGTGGCCAAGGGCTACACACAAAAGAGCATTGACAATGAGGAGACATTCGCAACATCCTGCATAACTACCATTCGGTCTATGGTTGATTTGGTTGCCCATTATGGATGGACTATACACCAGCTTGATATAAAGACTGCATTTTTACATGGGGAACTTCAAGAAGAAGTGTATGTACAACATCCCATTGGTTTTGCAGTTGTGGGATCCAAACACTTGGTGTGCAAGCTGAAAAAGACTTTATATAGTTTGAAGCAAGCTCTTCCAGCTTGGTATGCAAAGATTGATGCCTTTTTACTCAGCCAAGGGTTCATAAACAGTTTATCAAAGTCTAGTATCTACACTTTACGTATGTAAAGAGGGGGGATTCTTGCTGGTCATATGCCTTTATGTTTATGATCTTCTACTTATAGGGACACATGCTGATCAAATTTCAGCATTCAAACAAAATTTGCAGCAAACCTTTGAGATGTTAGATTTGGTTCCTTTGCACTATTATTTGGGCATTTAGTTCATTCATGATGCTCAATAGAAAGAACAATGAAGAAAGACATCTACCATGATAAGTGGAATGATGCTGGAGGCCTACTTCGTGATAGAGAAGACATCATCTCCATCTTCACGGTGATTAAGGATGTGGGGAAATACTCACGAAGGCAAGCACTGAAAACCCATGCCTTCGCTTCAGTTAGGACAAATAGATTCTTGCAAATGAGGAGGATTTGATCCATGAATGCTTAAAATAGGCTCATCAATCCTAAAGGAAGTCTCCCCAATCTCAAGTGCTATGTGGTATACCCTTCTTTCCAATAATACTTGGCTAAAATGACTATTTGTCTCTACTCTCTTTGTCTACCATTTGTGCTGCCACCACAAGCATAGAGATTTGAGTACTAAGTTTATCCAAAGAATCTCTAATAGAAGAAGCAAACTTCTCTAAGAAATCCTTAGTAGATTGGGCCATCTGCTCCATGACTTCCTTGGTTTGAATATTGGTTTGAACCATATGTTCAACCACATGATCTAGTTTGGAGACTTATTCCATATGTCTAATAAAATGCCTAGTCTCATGGTTACAAAGAGTAGTATTAAGAGTATTATATGTACCATATTCTTGAGAATCTTCTTCATCATGATGTGTCTCAGATATTGCCTCATGTGCTTCCTTAATTTGTTGCAGGCTTCATTGTGTTGAGAGTGATGTATGTTAGTTGTTTGCATGGGCTTCCCATCAGCAGAGAAGAATGGAAGTAAAGGATCTCTACTTCTGAAATTGGGTATGTGGTAGGGAATATGTATTATGGGCAAGTGTTGAATGCACAGACTCAAGCTAGTGGAAACTTGGAAGGATTTGCAGCCATGAAAATGATGAATCAAACTTCATAAAGTTCGAAGCTCTCGTAACTCTTTATCAATGCAAGATATGCTGAGATGTATCTATTGTTATACTGAAATGATCATTTGAAATCAAAGAAAGTGTCTTCCCGTTTGCAAATTTGGGCTTCTTGGAACAGAGAAATTGTGTTTGTTGTAAAGAGCGTGCAGAAATTTAGGACTACAAGCTATGTAGAGCTGTTTCAAGACAGCAGATAAAAGAATTTGACTCGTAAGTTTTTCTAGAGAGTTCTAGATATTGAGATGCTTTTGGCACATAGTCAAAGCTAAAAAATGGATTTGAGTGTGTGTGTGTGTAGTGGAAATAAACTAAGAGTAAGTGACTAAGTATGCATTGAAAAAGAAATAAAAAGATACCAAAGTCAGGCTTAGCCTATGGTAGCCTAAAGTGGCATAGGTAGCCTATGTAGTTGATGAAATCTAAAGATCTAGCTAGATTACTAACAAAAGATGAGCCGAATTCAACCTAAAGGATTGTAGCCTTACTACCTTAATGATCCTAAGAGTAACCTAGGAATCTAGCCTAATGGCGGATGATGACCGAACTAGTCAAATAGGCCATTAGGCACTAACTAAGGAGTAGATCTAGAATCCATTGCACTAGTGGCCAGCCATTGATAAACTGGGACATCAAGGGGTGGAGAAATTGTACTATGGCCCTAGAGAAGATCCCCTCTCAGCTATCATGGCACGGCACTACCAATGGGTGAATGGAGGCTAGATTATGGAACACACATGAGCCATAAAAAGTCTGGGTTGTACAAAAAACAAAAATGCCTTTTTAGGCTATTTAGTGAGCCCAAAATCGCCGGAAAAATTTGATAATTTAGGAGGCAAGTTTTCGTAGCTCAACAATGTGACCTTCTAAATTCCCAAATATAACATCAGCTATGGCTAGTGACTTTCAATGTCCAGATGCATCTATGCAAAGGTAGAGCATCAATGTCCATGGTTGCTTCTGCTCCAAGAAAGTAATCAATAATGTGGTCTTTCTAGCAATCACAAGTATATGAATGTTCGATATATTCAGCCACTCATGCATATTTGGTGTCCAAATATAATTATATACTTAAGAGGACAAATAGTCTTTCAATCTATCTTGATATGCCAAAGACATTCCATGGCCTTAGATATAAAACGGTCAAGATGAGAAGATGGCCAAGAAAGAAAAGGCAAATAAAATTGAATAGAATCTGTAATAATGGATAGAATGGTCTTGAGGTGATCATGAAGGGGCCATGTAGAGAGCTTCCAATAATGAATCTTATGAAAGAGCTTAGTCAAGGTCCATTGTCTTTCCTATGCATATGCCAACCAAAAGGATAACTCAAATGAGATGCAACTTGATCAGAAGGCAGCGGTGCACTAGGCCACAATACTATGATAATCACATTCTTTCAATGGCAACAATTTGAAACTATTGAAATCGACCCTCGGACTGCTGCACGATCATATAACTCCAAAGCAAACATAATTTGTGGCACATGTGACTGTTGATTTCCAACATAGAAGGAAATATCATTTGCACATGCATGACTCACAAATGAGGCAGCGATAGTGTTGAGAAATGTGCAATCACATCCACCATAGCCTCTTTGTAAGGAACAAACAAGGCAAAGAAACACATTGCAAATAAAGCCTTAGACTAGGTCATGTATGCATGGTTTATTAAAACCATATTTGGTGAATACCACAGTCACTTTCTACCTTTCCTCACCTACCAATACCACCTACAGTAAGCCTATAAAAGGCACTCATCCCCACACTCATTCTATCAGTCATTCTCATCAGTTGTACTTGCATTATGCTTGGATAATATCAGTTTTTTTTCTTTGTCAATGCTTATGTCTCATTATGATTGTCTATTTGCTCATTAGTGATCCTCCTTAGCATGCATCCTCAATATTTTAACATGGTATCAGAGCGGATTTTAAGGTAATGAGTCATTAGGCCACTGATTGGGTCACTTCAGTTTGAAATTTTGGCTCCCTTCATTTTCCCATGAATCTCTCACCTACCTCCATAGCCATCTACCTGCAGTGGAGGACTTGAATCTCTCTTTCCAGCCCATTTCAGCTCGTGCTTCCTTCTAGGTAAGTCTTCCTTGACTCTAGGTGCTCCTCCCTATCACTTCAAAGCTCAACATTATTGACTCTATGCTCCAACATTGCGCTGTTTCTCAGTCGCTGTCCAGTTTGCACTAGCTGTGATTCCTACCGTCTATTCTGCCTGCACGCGCAATGATTCCATCCACTACCATAGGGCAATTGAAGATATACAACTAAGCTATCTCCAGCTCAGAGGGTTTATCAAATGGTTGTCTCTCTATGTTTTGCAATCAGCAAAAAACCAGTCGCCTATCAAAACCCTAAAGAGGGCAGCCATAGCCATTAATCTCAAAGCTCAAATTTTACTTCATGTTCCTACTTCCTTTGGCTCAGTAATGTTACTGACTCTTTGATCTACTACAACACTGAGTTCTCAGCGAAGCTACCACTTCAAATCGGCAAGAAGAAGATTCAACATCAAGTGCTTCAACTATATAGTATCTCTTAATATTAGTGTTGATTAACACTAATCCTCTTGTGTCCTTTGACACACTCAAATTCAACTCTTCTGTTGGACTATTCTCAGTTTTTTTGGGAACTCTAGCATCAAATCGAGGGGAAGACTCAGATCACTGACTTGCAAGAACTTGAAGATCCCAAATTCAAAGGGCATACAAGTCACCTGATCTAAAATTTTTGGAGCTGATTTGTTGCTAATCTTGTAACCCCAACATAGGCAAGGACTCACCAACAGCTCGATTCAACAGTGTTGGATTCCATACATGGCAAACTAGGATCAAAATGATCCTGATGAAGAAAGGCTTGTGGTCAATCACAACTGGTCAAGAGAAGAAACGAAGGGAAGCTGCACTTTTAGTCATATGGGATAAAAATGATGATAAGGCTTAAGCTATTATCAAGCTCGAACTTGATGATAGCTACATTAATCATGTTGATGATTGTGAAACCTCTCAAGCAACATGGGATTGATTAGAAACCCTGTTTGGAGCTCATTCAAAATCCTCCAAATATGGCTTACTGATTGAATTTTTTAGGCTTGACATGAAAAGTAATACTTCACTTGCAACTCATTTGAATTATATGGAAAGCTTGTTGACAAAACTTGTAGGGATCGACTTGAAGATGGATGAAGACATTTGCATTGGAGTGCTTCTCAAGAGTCTTCCACCTGAGTTTGATAATGTGTCTACCACATTAATTAACATGTCAAAGCCAAAGCTTGTGGATATCAAAGCCTCTCTCCTGGAAGAGGAAAAGAAGCTCAAGAGCAAGGGAGAAACAAGCATTCCAAGAGGAGACCAACAACTCCTCTATGTGAAAGGAAAGAAGAGCATAGTCTGTGATTTTTGGAAGAAAACTGGGCATATTGAGAAGTTTTGCCATACTGAGAAAAGGTCTCAAAAAGCATATCTTGCTACAGTCAAAGAAGATAAAGACAACAATGAAGAAGAAGAAGAAGAAGACATCCAAGAAAAAAAGGACAGGACTCAGTAGTCCCTCTTTTGTAGCTCATTTTCTGATAGAATTTTTTAAGTTTAAAATGTGGACTTGCCTAATGTTCCCACCATAAGCTCCTATACTCCTCATGTAACCTCTGCACACTACAGCCTCTACACACTTAGTGAGACCTTGTAACAGCCTCTAGCTTTGTATGGTTGGTTCTTTCCATGTCTACACTTAGCAAGGTTCTACTCATGCCAGCCTCTATATACTCGGTGTCTTTCTTGGTTGTGATTGAGGAGGGGTGTTGAGAAATGTGTAATCATATTCACCATAGCCTCTTTGTAAGGAACAAACAAGGCAAAGAAACACATTGCAAATAAAACCTTAGACTAGGTCATGTATGCATGGTTTATTAAAACCATAGTTGGTGAATACCACAGTCACTTTCCACCTTTCCTCACCTACTAATACCACCTACTGTAAGCCTATAAAAGGCACTCATCCCCACACTCATTCTATCAGTCATTCTCATCAGTTGTACTTGCATTATGCTTGGATAATATCAGTTGTTCTTCTTTGTCAATGCTTATGTCTCATTATGATTGTCTATTTACTCATCAATGATCCTCCTTAGCATGCATCCTCAATATTTTAACACATAGGAATTCCAAGGCCATGCAAAGACCAGCGTATCCATGTAAAGAAGCATTGTATATGTGGCAATTGCTTATAACAATGCACTAAGGGGCATCCTTGTAGAATAGCTCCAAATCGCCTATAATTACATATTTGACTGTGTCTTGCAAAGACAAATGAAAAATCATTTGCATGTGACCGACCCACAAACAAGGTAGCCCCAAGAATGTCAAGGCTATGCAATTGATTTTGAGAGACTAGCTTACCCATGTAAAAAATCATTGGATGAGTAGCAATTGATATACAACACACTACGAGGACATCCTTGTCCAACATATTGACCTTAATTCCAAGAAGAGGTTAAGGCATCAGAGAGCAAGCATTGAGCAGAGCCCTGTTCATCTAGCCAATCCTAAATTGTGGCCCAAATTCCATGCGATGAATAACATTAGCAATAAAATAGCATCTAATAGTATTAAATGCCTTCTCAATATCCAACTGGAAAGAGAGCATCTTGATCATCATACGTAGCATATTCAATGTCCATGTAAACACTTGCAATGCTATCCATGGTTTGCCAATGAGGCACAAAAATGTATTGGCTTGAGTGTACAAACATCATTATACTTAAGAAGAGAAGTAGCCTTATGACTTGACTTGGTATGCCAAACACATTTCATTGCCTTAGATATAAAAGAGTCAAGGTTAGAAGACGTCCAAGGAATAAGAGAGAAATAAAATTACATGTAAGCCATAATAATGGAATGAACAATTCTGAAGTGAACATAAAGGGGCCATGTAGAAAGCTTCCAATAGTCAATCTTATGATAGAGCTTAGTCAAGACCCGTTGTCTTTCTTGTGCTAAAGATATATGCCAACCAGTAGGATCTCCCAAATAAGGTGCAACTTGATCAGGAGGCAACACTGCACTAGGCCACAATACTCCATTCTAATTACATTCTTTCAATGGTGACATTGAATTCATTGAAATTGACCCTTCGCTTGCTGCAGGGTCATATAACTCCAAAGCAAACATAGTTTACTCCACATCTAACTAAATGAGGTAGCCCAAGGATTTTAAAGCCATGCAATTGATTTTGAGAGACCAGCTTATCCATGTAAAGAAGTATTGAATGAGTGGCAATTGTGTATAACAATGCACTAAGAGGACATTCTTGTTGAAAAGGTCCAAAGGGACATCCTTGTTGAACAAGTCGACAGAAATTCCAAGAAGAGGTTAAGGCATCAGAGAGCAAACATCAAGCAGAGCAGTGTTAATACAGCCAATAAACCACTTGCCTAAATTGTGGTCCAAGTCCCACTGAGAGTGGGCAATGGAAGAGAATTACGAACATGGAGAGAGAGAGAGAGAGAGAGAGAGAGAGAGAGAGAGAGAGAGAGAGAGAGCAAGAGATGAAGGAAATAAATGTGTAGTGACTGAAGAAGAATACTAAGTACAAAGGAGAGGACTGATTAGTCCTTGCATGCAGCCCAAGGTGTTAATAAGGGCATTGGATCAGGCTGAATATTGATAACAGCACTGCAGATGGTACGCAGCCTGCTGTCCACATTGGAGAAGGAGAAAAATGCAGCCACCTGATAGAGCACCTGTGAGGCAAAAGAATGAATGATCTGCCCAGGCCCCAAGTCAGCTATATATAGCTGAAATGCAGAAAAACTGGCCGACTGCTGCCAGAGGATGGCGCCTGCAGAGTCAGTTGGATACATAAAAAAACTGCGAAAATGTTGATGTGGCAGCAATCAGGCTGACGTGGGATTTTGGAGCAAGCACAATGCTCACATGGTCATCTTGGGGCTGGAAACTGACAAAAATGCACACTAAATTGTTAGAGCTCCAATGTCTTTGTCAGACTTTGATGGAGCTCACAACCAAGAGATGACTGATTGATATATAGAAATAAGGCAGGCTAACACCCCTTCTCAGTATGTGAAGACCCAGAAATCTCATGTGATGAAGCATAGAAGCTTTGGGCAAAGGCTTGGTGAAGAGATCTGCCCCATTGTCTATCGTAGGCTAGTAGACCACTGCTAACTCGGAATCCGCCATTTGCTCCTATACATAATGATATTGAACTTCTATGTGCTTCATGTGAGCATGAAACATGGTGTTGTGGGTAGAGCTAAGGCACTTTGGTTATCCATGTGTAGTTGAGTGGGACTTGTTTGTAGAAAACCAATCTCCGCCAACATTCAACAAGCCAAACTGCCTCCATAGTTGTGGAACAAAGGGTGCGGCACTCAGCTTTTGTAGAAGAAAGTGCCATAGTAGGCTATTGCTTATTGCTCCATGAGATAGCTCTCGATCCAAGGAAGAAAGTGTAACTTGTAGTGGATTGTCTCGAATCCACATCACGTGCCCAATCTGAGTCATTGATCTAGAAAGAGTGGCCCCCGACTCTTCGTAAAGAAAGGCAGCAATGCCACCACAAAAGAAATATCTGGCCGTGTGTGAATAAGCTAGATAAACAAGGTACTTATATCGGGTAGCATTTGGAAGGGGATCACTAGTCGCCAAAATCTTGGACTTTAGGTCCATGGGGCAAGAAATAGGTCAACACTTGGCCATGACAAACTTTGAAAGTAACTTGGAGGTGTATCTGTGCTAGGATATGAAGATGCCTTGATAAATCTCCAAACCAAGGAAGAAGTGTAGGATCCCAAGATTTGTCATGTTGAACTCTTGCTGCAATATTACTCGAGTATGATCAACCTCTTGAGAGTCACTCCTTGTGATAATAAGGTCATCAACATACAAAATGACCAAGACAGACCTATCACCCTCAACCTTATAGTAAAGGTTGGGATCACGATTTGATAAATCCTCGGTACCAAGCTTGAGGAGCTTGCTTTAGGCCATGAGAGAGTCTTTCACAACTGGTGAGCATGGTCCTCCTTCCCCTGCACAAGAAAACCAAGAGGCTGTGAGACATAAATCTTCTTCTCCAAGATGCCATTCAAAAAGGTAGACTTGATGTCCATCTAGAAAACATGCCAATGGTAATGAGATGCAAGAACCAAGATAGCTCAAATAGTGGATATTTGAGGTGTTGGTTTTAAGGTTTTTGAGCAATTCAACCTTGCTCATCAAGAAAATCCCTTGGGAACAAGCCAAGCCTTATACTTGTCCAAGGATCCATTGGCAAGATACATGGTCTTATAGACCCACTTTGAAACCAATCACCTTGCACTTCTTGGGACATGGAACCAACTCCCAAGTTTGGTTCTGCTCAATAGAATCAATCTCAACATGCATAGCATTACACCAAACCTCCTGTGCAGGAGCTTCATCAATTGTAGTAGGCTCATGGTCCTAAAAAATCTGACATAAGGGCATAGTTCACACAGAGTGAACTATTCTTCTTGGCCTGAATCTTGGCTGATCTGCGTGGGCCAATGGGTGACTCAAAGAAATTAGTAATTCGTGATTTCTGCATAAACCATTGATACCACCAAGGAATGGTGATAGGATCATCTTGTTGCAAAGGAGACAAGTAGGCTTCGGTACCTGTAATGCACTTGTTTGTAGAAGGGATTCCCCTTCACTAAGGGAAGGTAAATCCCCCTCATCCCTTATTGAAGGGACTCCCCCTCACTAAGGGACGACTCCTTACTAAGGGAAGGTAAACCCCTCTCATCTGATGAAGAAGGCTTCCTCTCTAATGGCTCAATCCCCCTAGATGAAACTTGAGGATATGGGAAAGAGGTAGAAATACTCGATGATGAGGTAAAAGGAGACATCTAGGGTCGAAGGGGAGAAAGAGAGGAAGATGAGGTAGTTTGGGGGGTTGCAGACAAAGAAGGGGTGTGAATGGGTTACTTGAAAGGAAGGGGAGGGACTGATGGTGGGGAAAGGGGGGGGGGGGGGGGGGGAAGGGGGGTGTAGTAGATGACAAAGAAATTAGTAATTCGTGATTTCTGCATAAACCATTGATACCACCAAGGAATGGTGATAGGATCATCTTGTTGCAAAGGAGACAAGTAGGCTTCGGTACCTGTAATGCACTTGTTTGTAGAAGGGATTCCCCTTCACTAAGGGAAGGTAAATCCCCCTCATCCCTTATTGAAGGGACTCCCCCTCACTAAGGGAGTCCCCTCACTAAGGGACGACTCCTTACTAAGGGAAGGTAAACCCCTCTCATCTGATGAAGAAGGCTTCCTCTCTAATGGCTCAATCCCCCTAGATGAAACTTGAGGATATGGGAAAGAGGTAGAAATACTCGATGATGAGGTAAAAGGAGGTATTTAGGGTCGAAGGGGAGAAAGAGAGGAAGATGAGGTAGTTTGGGGGGTTGCAGACAAAGAAGGGGTGTGAATGGGTTACTTGAAAGGAAGGGGAGGGACTGATGGTGGGGAAAGGGGGGGGGAGGGGGGGGGGGGGGGGGGGGAAGGGGGGTGTAGTAGATGACAAAGAATCACTTGCAACAAAAGGACCATCAACCAGATCGTCAAGGGGCCAATGGGTGACTCAAAGAAATTAGTAATTCGTGATTTCTGCATAAACCATTGATACCACCAAGGAATGGTGATAGAATCATCTTGTTGCAAAGGAGACAAGTAGGCTTCGGTACCTGTAATGCACTTGTTTGTAGAAGGGATTCCCCTTCGCTAAGAGAAGGTAAATCCCCCTCATCCCTTATTGAAGGGACTCCCCCTCACTAAGGGAGTCCCCTCACTAAGGGACGACTCCTTACTAAGGGAAGGTAAACCCCTCTCATCTGATGAAGAAGGCTTCCTCTCTAATGGCTCAATCCCCCTAGATGAAACTTGAGGATATGGGAAAGAGGTAGAAATACTCGATGATGAGGTAAAAGGAGGTATTTAGGGTTGAAGGGGAGAAAGAGAGGAAGATGAGGTAGTTTGGGGGGTTGCAGACAAAGAAGGGGTGTGAATGGGTTACTTGAAAGGAAGGGGAGGGACTGATGGTGGGGAAAGGGGGGGGGGGGGGGGGAAAGGGGTGTAGTAGATGACAAAGAATCACTTGCAACAAAAGGACCATCAACCAGATCGTCAAGGGGCGTAGGCTCATCAAAGATCTCATCCTTGCTCACCTCTCAATATTTCTTTTCTTCAGGTCATAGTGCCGATAGCTATTAATGGTGGTGCTATAGTTCACAAAGATAAGCATATTCGACTTGGAGTCGAATTTGCTCCCTCTTTTCTTGTTGTCCACATGGACATATGCATTGCACACAAAGATGCAAAAGTGGGATATGAAAGGCTTCTTCCCAGAGAAAGCCTCATAGGGAGTCATATCCTATCTATTGCGGATATGAACTGCTATAGCCACTACCTCACCCCAAAGGGAACAAGGTAAACTCCTATGCTCTGGCCATTTCTAGCATGGTCCGATTGGTATGCTCCATCACATCATTCTCGGACGGTGGGTTCAGATAGAAGTACTCCACCCAAATACCATGATTCTTGTAAAAATGAGAAAACACTTTAGAACAAAACTCGCCACCATGGTCTGCTCATACACCTTGAATCTTGAAAGATGTTTGCATTTTTTGCAAAGACCTTCGACTCACAAAAGTTGGAGTATGGCTCGCTCTTGTACTCCAAGAAATAGGGCCACACATATGGTTGAAGTTGTCAACAATCTACATTAGATACTAGGCCTTTCTAAGGAAGGCCGTGCCCATAGGTCTGCAAAGGTCGGTGTGAACCAACTCGAGTAGTACATAAGCCCTCCTAAAAGCAACTTGTGGATAGGGCTGCCTATGTTACTTGCTTCTCAAGCAGCTAGGGCAAAGAGTGTGAACGTGAGGGAAGTCTGGAAGTCCCTCCACCATCTTCTTCCATGAAGCCTGCTTAATGGTATCAAAGTTGAGATGCCCATATTAGGCATGCCAAAGCAATCCTAGCTTGTGGGAAGTCCTCATGGCAAGGGTTGTGAGCATACAAAGCCCACCCTCTTGTGTATCTGTCCAAAGAACCGCTCCTGTAGAAGCATCTTCCATAGTCACTGCATCCTATGTGAACACAATGTGGGTGGGTATCTGTGTAAGACCATGAATAGAAAATAGGTTAAATCCCAAGTTTGGTATATAGAGAACTTTGGTTGAAGAGTTGTGCCAATCTGGCAATAGGGGAATAGTCCCCACTCTATGAACGGATATGGAAGAGTTGTCACAAATGGTGATGGATCCCCCTCGGGAATGCATGTCCTGAGGCCAATCCTATTGGAAAGTCATATGGGAACATAGTTGTTTTCAGACGTCTGAAAAACAGACTTCTGAAAAACACATTTCAGACTTGGCATTTTCTTTTCATTAAAAAATTGGATTTAAAAAAATAAAAATCACTGATTTCAGGTTGCATTTGCCTATTTATTGGTCTTGATTGCACACAGCCTGGAAATCATCTTCTGTGACTGAAAACAGCTCAAAATCCCTCACAAAGTCCACAAATTGTAGGCAACACAGCTGCCTGTCTGGAAACAGTGCTGCCCCAAACTTTTTGACCACTTGGGAAGATCTCTCTCTTAGCCTTTGGGCAGTGCAGTGTATTCAGCCTGCACTGTCACTGTTCACAGCCTAAAGGCTAAAAGCTAAAGTCTGAACTCTAAAGTTTGAACATTGAAGAGAACACCTCCTCTGTGTGTGTGTCCTTCACAGACTATAGTGTGCAGTGTAATCAGCTTGCATTGTTAAAGCTAAACTCTCTCTCTCTCTCTCTCTCTCTCTCTCTCTCTCTCGCCACACACACACACACACGCATATAAAAGCTGAAGCTTGAAGGCTAAATTTTTAAATTTGGAAATTGGGGCTTTGTTGTAATCAAAAGATAGCAAGCTTTTACAGCCCGATGTCTTCATCTAATAATAATGATGTTAAAATATGTTAATAAATTTAGGGTCACGTATGATTCAGGTCCAGGGTCTAAATCATACTCGAATCATACTTTCATACATGTTTGCGTTTGACGTTTGATTCATGTATGAAAAAACTATGTATGGGAAGAAGCCCCATTGTCGACAAGCTAAAGCTTCTCCATAGAAGAAAAAGCAAGAGCGGTATTGTCCTTCTTGAACAGATGTATGAAGATGGACTTAGTGGTAGCCGGGGTAGCCTTTGAATCCTTAGATCCCCGCTTGGGCTTCAAATAGGTTTACATATGTCAACACTTTCCCTTCGGATGAGTGGCCTTTCCACAGTGGGTACTTGGGCTTCTTCTTAGTATCCTTTGTGTCCTCTTTCTTGTCATCCTCTTTCTTTGCTTTGGGCTTTGCCTTTTGCTTCCCTCCTATTGAACTTGCTATAAAAGCCTTGGTGAGGCTGAATCCATTAACACCAACTTGTTTGAGTCATACTCCAAGACTAGCAGGGCAAGCTCCTCCCAAAGAAGAAATCTCTAAGTCCTTGATGTTAGAAGGTTGGTGTAGAACACATCGAACTTTGGAGATGGCAATTGATTCAAGAGAATCATTGCTATATTCTCTAAAGAGGTAGTCCTCTCAAGGGATGCAAGTTCATCTCTCATGTCCTCTAGTTTGTTGATGTGATCCTTCATGGAAGGAGAGTCATCAACATTGAGCATCTGAAGTTTCTTCTCAAGAGAAATCTTGCGGGAAAATGTATTTTTATGATATGAAGATGCAAGCTTCTACGGTGGTCTTTAACCTACGAACATGCATTAGAATAGAATCTTGTAAGCTCATGAAAAGGAAGGATCAGGCTTTAGAGTTAAGTGGATCCCATAGGGTTGCACGATCCATTGTTGTTTCCATATGGGGATCCTTCACGGGACCGGGTACAGGTAGGGTAACAAGCTCCTAAAGATTATAGGTGTCAAATATCCAATCCACTTTACACAACCAAAGTGAATAGTCAAAACCATATAGTTGGTCCTCTTTGGGTAAGGAAGGGAGAATAGGCACGTGAATAGGTAGTGCAATGTGAGGGAATTTAAAGCCAATAGAATGTGCTCTATGGGAAACATGGAGAGAGGGTGGAGGAGGAGGGGAATGGTGCTCCGAATGATGAGAACGAACAAAAGAGCTTGGAGACTTCTGTTCTTCGCAATGATCATGTTGCCGTTCAAAGGAGTGATGAGAAATCTCCTCGTCAGAGTCATCAAAGCCATTGAACAGACGATAAGACATCTTGGACAATTGCAAACACCCACAAAAATCTGTGTTTTTCTGTAGACAGCCCTGGACGGTGGAAATCAGCTACACCTCCATGAAGGAAAGACTGAAGATGTCCCGCCTGAGTCGTATGGAGCAGTTGCCTGCAGAAAATCTGTGTTTCCAGCAAGGACCAGGCGGCTGAAAATTTGGATTTTCAGCCCAAGGGGGGTCTCCTCTCCATGGGGTAAGTCCATGTACTCACTGTTTTTGATACCTTGTGAGAGTGTGCAATGGAAGAGAATCACAAATATGGAGAGAGTGAGACAGAGAGAGGGAGAAGAAATCCGCATTGACTGAAGAAGTATGCTGAATACAAAGGAGACGAGTGATTGGTCCCTGCATGCAGCCCAAGGTGTTAGTGAGGGCACCTGATCAGGCTGAATAATGATGACAGCACCGCCAATAGTAATGGAGATGGTGACAGTGACGAAGATGGAGAGTATGCAGCCTGCTGTCCATGCCGGAGAAGGAGAAGACAGCAGCCACTTTGACGGAGCACCTGTGAGGCAAAAGAATGAATGATCTGCCCAACCCCCATGTCAGCTATGTATAGCTGAAATGCAGCAAAGCTAGCCGATTGTTGCTAGGGGATGGCCACTTGCACAGTCCGGCTGCATTTAATGCAGTTGTCTGCATCAAAAAACTGCAAAATGCTGATGTGGCATTGAGACATGGGACTCTGGAGCAGGCGCAATGCTGACAAGGCCTTCTCGGGGCTGGAAACTGACAACAAATGCACACTAGACTCTTAGAACTCCAAATTCCAATGTCTCCATTAGACACTGACAGAGCTCACAACTAGGAGATGAGAGACTGACATACAAAAATAAGGCAGGCTAACATTCCCATGGGATGCATAACATGAGCAATAAAATCACACCTAACAGTAGTAAAGGCCTTATCAATATCCAACTGTAAAGAGAACATCTTGACCAGCATAAATAGCATATTCAATGCTCATGTAAACATTTGCAATGCTATGCACGAATTGTCTATTAGGCATAAAACCATATTGGCCTGTGTAAAGTATAGTATAATATTGGAGCAATATGTATGACTAGCATTTAAGAAATCAGCTTATAGATGATGGGCATAAATGCAATAGGACATCAATATGATAATGTCTCACACGATCGTTTTTTTGGCATAATCGCAGCAAACCAAGCCAAGCTTCATGAACAGGGCCTATGGCCCCCTCGGCCAAGCGTCATTTATCATCCACAACAAAACAGGACTAAGCTGATCCCAGTATAGAATAAAAAGTCCAACTGTTAGCCCATCCCGTCCTGGGGCTTAGATAATGCAACATGAAGTTGATCCTATGTATAGGGCAATTCTAAACCAGCTATCTCATCTATCGAAACAATAGGTTGCACAATGTCAAGAAAGACAATCAGGCTACAACTTCGTTGGGGAAAAAAAGGGGCGTGGAGCTGCAAATAATCAGCAAAATAAGTGTGAGCCACATCATTAGGCTGTTGCATATTCTCTGTTAATGTACCATCCTGTCGTAACACATGATAGAGAGAGTGCATCCTTCTAGATGTATGTAGGCTGTTGATGAACAATCTTAATCCTGGACAGTAAGCGTGGGTGCGCATGTGGAAAAACCTTAATCCTGGAAAGTGAGCATTGTCCATGCACGCGTGCACACATACTCCTTGCACGTGTGCACACATACTCCTCTGAAAATATTTTTTATTATCTCATAAATGTACAATCAGAAAAGGACTTCATGACGGAGTCTTTCCCAAAAAAATTCTGGCAGTCCACGTTTTATGATTATATTGCTACATTAGTGTTCAAAACTTTAGTTTGCAACTGATATTTGTTTTTATTGTTTTTCCTTTTTCTTCTTTTTGGTGGGTGGGGGGGCGGGGGGGGACGGATAATTCCACAGGCTGTTTGCACTTTGAGCAGGCTTCCAGCAGCAGTGAAGCGCATTTTTTACATGTCAAGTGAAGGCACAAATTTGCTCCATGAGGTGCACCTTCTACCTTGTCGTTGCACTGTGCATGCAGAAGTTCAAAGTCCACTCTGTTTACTGGCCTTCTTATTCTCATTTTGTCGTTCGACCTCTGCAATGCCCCCTCCCAGCCCACTCTAGCTTTCATCTACTCATAAAAGCTACCATGGGAATTCAAAAGTGCTACCTTGTCAATTGTCCCATTGTGCTTGCCCTTGAAGGGAGGGATTACCTTTTGGCCATGTAGTAACTCCTTTGTGAGGTGGATGTTCAAGCGTGCCATAGCCTTGTCAGCCCAATAGGCGTCACATGACGAGCAAACTCTTGTTTAGAGCCAAGGCTTGCATTGACTGAATGAAGAGGGTTTGCGAAAGTAAGTGGAGATGATTGCCAAAAAATCAGTGCTGAATTTGCATAGAGGGCTGCAAAATACAAGGCTTGTAGCTATGGTGCAAGAGAGAGAATGATGGAAAGGCAGGACATAAGTGACGAATCCTAATGTATAGGTTGCCAGGGGAGCTGTTCCAACAGGAAATGAGGGGAGGGGGTGGGGTGATTTAGATGAGCAGCTGTTTTCTGCAGCCCTACCATGTGATGTTACCTGCCAGCCCTCCTGCTTGCATGCCTGGTCACTGCCCCAGCTCATTTGTCACTCAAAATTTTTTGTTGAAGTCCAACACTCGATTAGCACGGCCTGTGTTAACACGTGCACAAATTTTTTATTCTTCTTTATTTGGTAAAACCACCTCTTATAATGCTAACAAGAGACATACATGAATGCGTGCATGCACACAATTCATCGCGGTTACAGCAAGTTACATTGCTTACCACAATGCAGGAGTCCTTGGTCTTCTTGACAAAGATGCATGATTCTTCTTGCTCTTAAAGAGCTAACAAAATTTATTGCAGGTTTTTCCTGCAGTGAACCCTACTGTACTCGAGCATCTCAAGCAGGTGGATGCTATAATTTATGGCATGGGCTCCCTCTACACTTCCATTTGCCCTTCTCTGGTTTCTTTCTATCCCTCTGCTAGATTTTCAGATACATGCATGTGAACAACCAAATGCTCATTCCCATTTTGCGTAAAGTGGTTTAGACTATCAGTCATTATGCTCGAGTAACCTCTGGTCTAATAAGAAGCAGATCGAACCTACTCCTAGTTTCAAAATTCAATGTAAACAGCTGATTTTTTCAAAAGCCCGTGCAGGAAACAAACTCAGGCTGACAAAGGGGTATGTTTATACTCTATGTGAAGCAGGTTCTCTGTGGTGTGGGTGAAGTTATTGCCAAGCAAACATCCTTGAAGGTAGCTTATTGTCAGGACTAGTTTATTTTGCCTCTAGATCAGCCTAAAAAGTTGTTTTGTTTGCTCTGCAAATTTTGTTTGGCGAAATTGTCTAGTGGTGCAATGGCATGGCAGAAGGATCCAAACATGGGATTATAGCAGTTGTGATGTGTGTATTTTACTTGAACTTTTTTTGCAGATACTCATTCTCAATGGCTCACATGACAGAGAAACATTTGGGATGTCAGCTTCAGATTTTGTTGTGTCGATTTGTGATGCATTAAATAGGAACTATGGGGATTCATGCAAGGGCCTCAATAATCCAGTAAGTACCAATTCAAGACCGTTGTGATAAGATGAAGAGGCAAAACTGGGTTTGCCATTTTCTATAAGATTGAGGTTAGTGCATCTCTGCTTCAAGGGTTTCAAACAAATTTTTTCAGGCAACTGCATATATCAATGTCATGTTTGTGCCAAAAGGTGGAAAGATACCTGTTGATGTAGACAGGCTATCTGAGTTGGGTGTGGTGAAGGTGGTACGTTCTTACATGCCTTTAGGCCTATCTAAGACTTGCAAGGGATGATGCTCTTTTGTTGTAAGTCAGGAAATAACATCAGGCAATGCAGTATGTGTACTCATGTTGTATAAGCAGGTGTGTGTGGAGACCACTGCTGATGAGAGAGGCACTGTTATTTACGAACCAAAAGCCTTGATACAGGCATTGCGCCAGGAAATCCAATCCCATACACTCTGAGGAATGCCTCCACGAGCTGTCTCAAGCATGAGGTTCGAGTCCATGTCCCATACATGTTCTTGCATTCTCAATTTAAGGATGAGGTGTTCTTATTATTACCTCTTCTTTCAGCTGTGAAACATATCTCAACCTCCGCTAGTAACGACCTACCCACCCACCCACACTTCTGGTGCAACCATTGTATTGAATTCTACTATATGATTGTATGATATGAATGTACAAAGGCAGCTGTTTCCAGTGTCAGCACACCCGAAGTCTGAAATATCGGCAAAAGAGAATGCTGGTCGTGATCAGTATGTCGGAGTCTGTAGCAGCCATAAAGGGTTCGTGGCAGAGATCTCTTCAAGAAAGTGCAGGTGTCAATGGTGGTGTCGACAATGACCACAGGATTGCAAGATATTCTAAATGGTCCAAAGTGTCCATAGGTGTCACATCCAAGCAAAGTGTATGTCCTCAAAAGGAGTCAAGTTTGTCCAACTGATGAGAAGGGAAACACACCCTTAGAAAACCAAAAAATCCATAAGGGCAAAATCACAAAATGTGAGGAAATGTTTCAGTCAATAAACACAATGTTAAAAGAAAAAGGAAGCAGCTGCCATTCTCCTCAGCAAGGACAATTACCAGATGATATAACACCAACCAAACATCCCCAATAAAATAGAGGTGATTTAAGAGGAAGTATATACTTTGCCTTGAAATGCTCTCCCCCACGGAGGCACTCGTGCACATATACGCATGCATGCATGTTCGCGCACACAACTTTTGGTGAAACTGCCATTCATAGGCTTATTAATGTATAAAGGAAATAGATTTCTGACAAGGCTATTCATATAATCAGAAATAGTGATAAAACACAGATGTATGACAAACATAGCAGCTATCGTTGAAGGATTGCTATAATACGAGTTGAAGGAATGAAATGGTCAAGGTTTCCAAGGATGCAAGCTTTCCAAGTGTTGATATAGGTGGTTTCACATACATAATCTCTATGCTCAAAGCATATGATATGTGTAAATCTTTAGCTACTATGTGATGTGAAGTTAATTGTCATGAAGCTTCAAGGATCAAAACAAGCCTTATCTTGTGGATATGATGTAACACACAATGATTGTGTGCACTTATTTTTTTAGGTGAGGTGGGGGTATTTGGATGTGCCGTTGGAGATGTTTTTGGTTCCACTGTATAGCATGCCCTATTGTTGTTTTTGTTTACAATCTAGGGCTTGAGAAGTGGCACTGGCTCCTATTGTTGTTGATATGTTTCCATTGTCATGTGGTTTTATGGGCAATGGTTGAAAACTTTAGAGAAGTTTGATAGTGATAGTACTTGTGTTTCTATGGGATTGATATGCTAGTGTTCATGCTGAATTTACATGTGTCCAACGGTCTCTGATCAAATTACATTCCATCTCTCAAAGATAATCAAGATTGGATGATTATACTTTTCATTCTAGGATTGCCTTTCATGGAGAAACTTGAATATTGAGAAGCTCATGAATACTTGAGTCACTAAAGAGCACAAGAATTTAATATTCATATGATAAACTCTCAATAAGATTTTGTATCAATGACTTTGCATATGATGGCCCTTGACATAGCATTGTAAGTTCTCACTAAGTTCATCCTATCTCAATATGCAAGCATGAAATACCCTCATGTTGGTGGACTTAGATGCTCACCTTCATATATGGTGGATATGGATATTCACCTCCATGAATGGTGGGAGGACCCTAAAGGACTCTACAATAAAGTTTTAAAATGATCAAATTCTTCACAATGGCTTAGTTTCCCCTACTGGCATTAAACCCTAATACTTCGGTCAAGTATAGTTGACATGTCTCTATTTGCTCAACCCTCGAACCCTAGTGATTCTATCATTGATATGCTCTATTTTGGCCCTTGGATATGCACAAGAGGTGCGAGCAAGAGACCACAAGCCCAATTGATGAAAGATAAATAAAGCCTAGCATTATGTCAACCCTCGTATCCACCAATATCTCAACCCTACTTGGATTCTTCATGAAGGGAAGCCTTGCCATATGGCAAGCATTCAAAAGTTGGGTGGATAGCACATGCTTTACACCATCAACATGCAATCCACAACTTAGTTATCTAGCCATAACCACCCTAGGAGCCTTGGGGATCAATACTTTTTGGAAAAGGGTAGAGCATCACGTATGGCTTCCATTAGAAGCCCTAAAGGACCATACCAAGAGAGAAATCATTGACATTGGAACTAGGGTTAGTGTAGTTAACAAGAATGTGCTTTGTGCCTAGGGAAGCCTTATGACCAAACCAGTTTATTTTTAATTGATTGTTCTTCATGGATTTAAGGTCCACCCACAAGGAGTATTGAAGGATTTGCCAATCAAAATAGATGGGATATAATTTTTAGTTAACTTAGTAGTTTTTAAAGAGGTCGATTATAAAATATAAATGGAAACTTGGAAAACATCTCCAATTGTCCTTGATAAAACTTCTAGCATCCTATGAGGAGATATTGATTGTCCCCCATCAAAACATTCTATGCCTTGATTATCACATTAAAGTAGAAATCTGCTCAAGATGTCTATTCTCTATGTAGCATGCTATAGGTGTTCAATCATGATGACGATTAGCAAACTTGATACAATAGTTATGATGAGATGATGCAACAAATCATAGATGATATAGGAGGCACGGAGGGCTCTCATATTTACTTTGTTCTAAGTGGCATAATCTCTCCATATCTACGTGAGTTGTGCTTAGATTTGAGCAAGTTGTGTGATGTTGTCGGAGTGGTTTGCACCAATGTATTTGGATGTCCTTGTGGTCAAGATATCCCACAATTTTGTATAATGTACCCTAGCTACGAAGTGCATGATGTTTTTCTTTTGCTTTTTTTTAAGGGGGGGTGGGGGGGTATAATACGTTGATATAGTTGATAGTAGCACTACAGCTATAAGACGTGCATATCCATGCATATGCATCAAGCTTGATTGTTTAACAAATGTATAGTGTATGAATTCAAGAAAATACTATTTGTATTCTTGCATTTTGGTGGAGGAAGGGGAGTTAATACATTGATATAGTTGATAGTAGCACTACAGCTATAGGACACACATATCCATGTATATGCATCAAGCTTGGTTGTTTAACAAATGTAGAATGTATGAATTCAAGAAAATAATCTTTGTATTCTTGTATTTTGGTGGACAAGGTCCTTGACCAAGTCTCCAGTATGCATTTGTATTAAATCTAGTCATAAGATTTTGTTCCTCTTTCTTGGAAGGGCTTAAATATGGGAAGTCATCATATTAGAATGACATTTTCGAGAAAAAGACTAGGATACTACAAAAAAGGAAAAGCATTTGAATATATTATTCAAGAATTTTAAGAAAGTAGCTAAGACACTACAAGGTTGTGCAAGATTGACAAGAAATGTCTCTATCTAGTGTCTTAAATTGCATTGATACCTTTTGTTCTTTGTGCCTTCACAATTTGTGCCACAAAAATCCCTAAAAATAATTCATTTCAAAAATATTTTAAAATGAGATAAAATACATCAAAATTAAAAAATCTTACTTTTATAGTAACACTAGCTCTTCCTCTATTGGTTGAGAGGTTTTCTCTCTTTAAAACTAAACTTAGTTCAAATCTCCCCTAATGACTGTCTAAGCATTTCTAGGTACTCCATTACTTCCTCATTGAATTAATCTAACAAACCAATCATTTCCACTTCATGAATGGCTCTAATTGCATCCCTTGTTTCCTCGAAAGTTTTCTTTTCTAGATCTTTGATGCATTTCATGATTCTATTAGTAATAAGTAAAGTTACATCAAATAGGTCATTGGTTTAAGGATTGGATTTTCTTTTATGACAAATATTAGAATGAACAATCAAGCATGAAGGATATGGATCTCTTAAGCCTTTTCCACTCGTGGCTTTAGACAGAGTAAAATAGACAATTTTGGAACTAGAAAAAAATGAATATTTTAGATTAAAGATTTATATAGATATTTAAAGATAATACAATCTAATGTTGTGAGACGATAGGTGAAGCCTTTTCATGCCATTATATGTCTTTTTAGGTTTCTTTTGTGGATAAGGATATTCAGAAATATAATTTATGTTTATATACAAATCAGAGAAATGCTTGGACTCCCTAGGTCAACCAAACTTGGGATATGAAAAAAGTATGTTAGATTATGTCCAAAGGGCAATGAAAAGCCAATATCTCTAGATATATGATTGTATCATAAAATTTGAATTCACTTTGTATTATATGAGATGGTATGATATGGATGGAAAGGTTGTGGCGATTGATCAAGACTTATAGGATGGCATTAATAATCCTATGATATTGTAAGAGATTTGACTATAGAATGAGCTCTTAATGATGCTTAGTGTAAAGTACGAATGGACCTAGTAAATGAGAATCCAAATATCTCTACTATGTATTCGGTCAAGTGTAATGGTTGCAAGGTAAATAAAATATGTAATTTGAAATTGTATTAGATTAACTAAAATACATGTATTTTAAAAAAATTAATGTTAATTGTGGTGAATCTTAGAGTGCCTTAAAAAAGAGAGAAATAGTTCATATAAAGACACTCTCATCACGAAATAAGTTTTCCTCCTCCATAACCTACTTAAAAGAAATACAAATGAAAAATCCATAAAAATGATAAAAATAATAAAAAATATAATTTAAATTCCATAAAAATATTATTTTATAATTTGATTACAAAGCTATATTTCATATATAAGAGGACAATTTGTGATATATTTGGGCCTATCTACTATCTTTGCATTCTCTTTGCATCCAAACTCTCAAAGTCATTTGTGATTTCATCTAGACTATCTAAATCTAAATAATTAAGATGAGCAGATGGTAGACCTAGGTGGTGGGCATACTCCGGGAGATATGTAAGAAGCTAGTGGTATCGAAGTGTCTCTATGTGATGCACAATTGATGAGATTATCCACCGTCTAAAGTCTAAATATAAGAATGTCGTCATCGATATAATTTACAAATCATTGATCATCTTGCATAAAATCATACGAAATGAGGCTAAGTAACAAGTCTATAACGCTTATACTTATACTAGGTCAATTTTTTAAAAATTAAACTTGTATTGCTTGTTTGTAACCCAAGTAGGTGCTATAGGAGTATTTTGGAATTGTAAAAAATTGTTCAGTTGCAATTGTGGCTATCATCTTGCTCTAGCACTTTGCAATTGATAATTCTAGTGTTGTTTAACATCTCAAGTTTTCCAATATATCTATTTTGACAAAGAAAATAAAGGTTTCTCTCTCTCTCTCTCTCTCTCTCTCTCTCTCTCTCTCTCTCTCTCTCTCTCTCTCTCTCTCTCTCTCTCTCTCTCTCTCTCTCTCTCTCTCTCTCTCATTGGCTTAAGGAACTTATTGCTTTACATTGTCATGGTATCTTTTTATTGAACTAGCAAGAAAGCATCTTCTTGTTGCAATATCGTACAATATTAAGCTCTAATGATATCTACGTGGCAAGGAATATTGTTGCTAGCACTTATCTAGAAAAAAGTAGAAAAAAATATAAATAAATCTTTCCCATGCATGGATTTATAATATTGAATGAAGCTTTTGCTCAGAATATATTAAATGTATCTTTTTGAGCTCTTGCCTTTTCTTTTTCTTGCATGACTTGCTTTTATGCAAATAAATCAACCACACCCTATTCTAAATAGCTTTATAACCAAAAGAAATATTTTCTCTTTTCTAATAAATGCATCTAAAATAAATCTATTATGTATGTGTGTATGTAAAGTCTTTGCACTTATGAGCATATACAAAATATGATATTTTCACACAATGTGTAGTATAATTTTTTAATAATATTTTCATGCTATAAAGAGTAGAAATATGTACATCTCAAACTACTAATTCTAGATAATACTATCTAATAATTTACTCACCACAACACAAAACACATTAGTTTTCTTCCATCTATCTACTAGGCATAATGTGACTAGTATCATATGCATGCGTTTGTAATAAATAAGTCACTAACCATATGGAAAAAAAATAAAATTCACAATAAAGTTAAAAAAAATCCTATCTTTGTAATAAATTTTGGTAGAATATTGTCATAAATCTAATCTCATAATTTTTTTTTTTTGGGGGGGGGGGGGGGGGGTTTAAACAACAACTATTCCCACTTAATAATACAAAGAAAAATGCAAGAGTGGCCAACCTTGTGTTAGTGTTGCCTTTTGTGACGAATGGATTTTACATGAAACGCTACCTCTTGCTGCTAATCTATGCTCATGGGATATTTAATGTGATTGTGATTGATAAACATTGATTAGATTGTCATATGTTAGAGTTATTTGTTGCTTATCTTTGAATCTATTGAGATTCTTCCACAAAATGAGTTATGTACTTGACTAGAGTGATTTTCAATTCTAGTTGTGGTTTGGTCATGGTCAATGATTATTTTAAGAACTAAAATTTTGGTATCTTCCTCTAATATAAAAGGATCAAACATGAGTAATAACTAGAGGTATTTCCTTAAATGGTTTTAATAAAATAATGTGAAAAAAATATGGATTTGCTTGAGAAGGAATTTTCAATCTAAATGCATTCTCATTAATCTTGTGAACAATATAGAATGGTCCATAATACCTTGGTGCTAATTTAATTTTTGGAGGCCTTTCAATATATTTTAACATCCTCTTTTTAATTCTCTATCATATTAAATTATTTTCTTAAAATTTAATAGATTTACACTTCTTATTAGGTTGACCTACATACCTCAATTGGAATTGCTTAATCTTTTTGGTGACTTTCTTCAAATTTTTTCTATAGTCATTAGGCTAAAGTGTCAATAGTTAGAGTATTAGTGGTAATAGTAGTCATACAGATAGGCAATTTCTTTCCATCATAGACTACCTCAAAAGATAATCTACTCTCATAACAAAATGTGGGGTATTATTGTAAGCAAGCTGAAGGATGTTGGCTCCAATTATTAGGTTTATCAATAGTGTAAAATCTAAGAAGGTTAAGGATGGTACTATTGGTCACTTTAGTCTAACTATTACTCTTATGGTGGAAAGTTGAGGTAAAATCCATCTTAGAACTTAGATTTTTAAATAGAGCTAACAAAAAATGATTACAAAATCGGCCATCACGATTAGATAGAATAACCTTAGGAAATCTGTGATGAGGAAACATTATTTGAATGAAGAGTTTGGTAGCTTGTGGTGTAAACAATGTATTTTTATAACGAATACAATCTAAGAAGTTAAGGATAGTACTATTGGTCACTTTAGTTTAACCATTACTCTTAGGGTGGCAAGCTAAGGTGAAATCTATCTTAGAACTTAGATTTTTAAATAGAGCTACCCAAAAATGATTACAAAGTCGGCCATGACAATGACATAGAATAACCTTAGAAAATTCATGATGAGGATATATTATGCGAATGAAGAGTGTGGTAGCTTGTGGTGTAGATAATGTCTTTTTATAAGGCATAAAATATTCTTATTTATTGAATTTATCCATGATTGTCCAAATCATGTCATGATGTGAGGACAATGTGGGAAGACCAATAATAAAGTCCATAGAAATTTACTTCCATGGGCCATGAGATATTGGTAGAGGCATGAGCAAACCATATGATTTTCCATGATGACATTTTATACGTTGACACACTATGCATTTAGACACAATTTTGCTATAACATGCTTCTTTGCATGCTAGTAAAAATATTTTTTGCATGTAGCTATAGTATGTTGAATGCCTCTATGTCCCATATAAGCACATGCATGCATTTAAGTCATGAAAATTTTGTAACAAAATTTTCTTTGATAATACAATAATCTATTCATATACGAATAATTATAAAAAGGCCAATCAAGCTTAAATACCTACATTCGCTTACACAAATCAAGAGTACCACAGTAACCTTGTGGGTGGCTATGGTATGCGTGGTAGAGGAAGCGTATGAGGAAATTTCCAGCCATTCTCTAAACATTGTTTCTTTTGTATATATGAGATCTGAGTGTCCGGAAGATTAGACATATGATGCTAAGAAAAGGCTCAACATCCATGCTCGAAGCCAACATAGTTGAAATCAACAAATTTATAGAGTCGGAAGTTCATGTAATAACCTAGTCTGAGAAAACATACAAGGAAGCGGCATTGAAACCCACATGCACTTCATAAGATTAAGAGAAAGTTCGCCATCAAGTGGCAGGTTGGGGCTGTGATGAGATATTCACCGACGAGCTCTAATCCAAAAGTTAGATCCGAAAGTTGGTCTAGTAGCTCATGCACAAAGCAGAATCCTCCGCAGCATAAGGATATTCACGATGCTAAAAACCCAACAAAAATGAAAGGAACTGCAATGCAATGAAGTATTCATAATCTAATTGGTAGATGGATGCACATACCCTACTATTGCAGGGAGTACAACAGGGTGTGAAGATAAACCCACACCTAGGATGGAGTCACCCATACCACACACCCTGCTATTGCAGGGAGTACAACAAGGTGGTGTGAGGAGTCGCCCAAACCCCAAATGGGCATAGGCCCAGAGTCTGCAAAGTCAAAACCACAGTAGAAATATGGATAGGCAGATTCAACCCCAAAACATGAGAAAAAAAAGCCAATTTTCCAAGAGAAGATCTGCAACCCTATGGAGTGAAGAATTTAGATGGTCACCTTGAAATTCACATAGCAAAGAAGTAGAGGTTTATCCTTGCAATAGAATAATCATATACCAGATGATCATCCTAGTAGGGAGCACAATAAGAATTTGGAAGATCACCCCAAAAAAAGACATGGTAAGATCCTTGGGTTTAATCCTAGAGGTAGTAGAAGCCATACAAAAATGATGTTGAGCCCCCAACAATGAAAGGGAATATGCTAGTAGTTTTTTCTATTTTGGACTCATCCAAAGGATCAACTAGATGGGGGCAAGTGAATATTATTGTCTCACTAGGAGCTCTCTTGAATCTTATACCTACTTTCAAGGATAAGCTATTGAAGATAATTCAGCCAGAGTGACTAGTGTTACTAGAACTTGAAGTAGCGGCTATGACTACCAATGCTCTAGATGTGACATTTTGAAGAATCCAATAAGAGCCAATACCACTAGGCCCATTGTTTGACCTAACCATTCTAGTAATTCTTACTCGATGTAAGGACCAAATAATCCAAAATGTCCTACTCGAGAGTGGATATGGTGTCAACATCATCACAGTGACAACCTGTCAAGAATTAGGATTGATGGATAGGAAACTAGCCCCATTCTTGGTCCTAATGGTTGGTGAATCAATAAAGGGTGAGACCACTTGGTATCATATGGTTTGTACTTTTGGAAATCGCTACAATTTAATTCTTGGTTTCATTAGTTGTGTTAAATATAAAGCACGCATACGAGGATTACTACCTATTGTTGGAAAGGCCTTCACTCCACCAAGCAAGAGTAACCTAGAATTGGGATAAAGAAAAACTCACAATCTGCTAGAACTAGCATAAAGTCACGATGTTCTTGAAAAATGTTACCCCCCTCACCACAATGTAGACTGGCAAATATTCAATATGATAGAATGCTTGAGAGATCATGGGAAGGAAGAATTTCTAAATGCTAATGTAGATTTATAGCCATGGTGTCTAATTAATGTGTTGCAGAGATCGGTGAACCGTATATGCAACCATATACTTTACTTAACAAAACCCTAGAGAAGAAGGAGAAGGAAAACATTCAAAATAGTTATGGCATCTAGAACCTAGACTTTGAGAAGGAAGGTGCGAAAATGGATGAGATTCTTGAAGTTTAGATAAAAATAAGTATTGAGATAGGGGCAAAAATTTGAGGTGCAAATGTAGAAGGTCACAAGAGTGAAGGAAGATGAATTAGACACAATGTTTCTTGCTTCAAGCCAATGAAGATGTGTTCGCCTAGGAGTACTCAAAAAATGAAAGGATTGGATCCCAGATTCTAAAGCTCAATGTAGCCACTATTCTTGATCCATTCCCCATCCTCTACTTGGATACTATTTTGGATGAAGTAGTTGGCCATAAGATATATTCCTTTCTTGAAGGCTTCAATGGCTATAACCAAGTTGACTTCCCCCAAAAGATAACCCTAAAACAACTTTCATCACTACATGGGGTGTGTATGTCTATATGGTAATGTGGTTTTGCCTCTTTTCAGAGAGACATATAGGAGATCTTTGGGTCTTATTTGATTGATTTTATGAGAGTATTTTTGGATGAATTTAGTGTATTTGGGAAAATAATACTACATCTAATGCACCTCCGGCTCTGTCTAACACATTGTTGAGAGGTAATCTTAAGTTTAAACCATTTAAAATGTGTGTTTGTTGTTAAAGGAGGAATTTCACTAGGCCACATTATTTCTTAAGATGACATTGCTATCGACCCCACCAAGAGGCAACAATCATGCGAGCCATAGTTCCAAATGCACCATCCACACTAAGATTCTTGGGGCAAGTCTAGTGGCATGGTCACCACCTATGACTTTTAGCGCACTTGGCCATTCCCTTGAACAAATCGGTACATGTGGTGAAACTTATCTATCAATGGAAACAAGAGGAAAACTTAGCATTTCATCACCTCAGGCTATTACTTTCCAAAGCCCCAATTGTAACCCTACTAAATTGGGATAAACCATTTTATGTATTTGTTGATGCCTCTAATATGGCTATTGGTAGTGTGCTTATACAGAAAGATGCCAATGGATGGTTTTGCTGCCCAGTATTATATGTAAGTAGGAGATTGTCCAATGGAGAAAAGAACTACTTGTCATGGAAAAGAGTGCCTCAACATGATCTATTCCATCAAGAAGTTTTGGTACTATTTGCTCGAGTAGAATGTTTTTGTTTTTCATGTGGATCATTCACCTTTAGTTTATTTGGTTAAGTAGCAAAATGACTAGGCAATTAGCCGGATGGATTCTAATGCTATAGGAATTTGAATACAAGGTGATACATTGCCATGGAGCACAACATGTGATTGCTGACTTTCTATTAGCCCTTGATTTTGGAGAACCCTCCATTGGTGTAAATGATGAGTTTCAAGATGCCCATTTATTTACAATTGCCATGGATGTACTAGAGCCTGAGCCACCTAAGCCTCAGACCCTCAGTGGACATGCTATGAAGAAATGATGACCTTCTTGGAGATCGGAGTGCCCTTGTTCCATCTCCAAAAGAATCAATGTAAACAATTGGCTCTCCAGAGCTAGTGTTTTGATGCCACAATGGGCCAGTTGTATTATCTCACCCTCTCTAGAGTAATATAAGGAGTAGTCCTCCCAATGGTGTAGCTTGCAGTTCAAGAGGAAGCTCACCAAGGGATTTTTGGTGGCCACTTTGTTCTGCAGAGGTGATAATCCACAAAATCCAACAAGCTGGCTTGGGGTGGTTGACCTTACATGGTGATGCATACATGTGGGTCTAGTAGTGCAATTGTTACTAAAGGCTGGGTCACCATGGTGGTGGTAGAGACTGCGTGTAGCTCTCATCCGCATCTACTTATTCAAGAAACAAGTACATCCTGATAGCCACCGATTATTGCACGAAATGGGTAGAAATATGGGCTCTACCAATCAATACCGCCAAATCCATTTTTCTAAGTGCCTATTTAGAGATATCTTCACAAGGTATGGTATCCTTATTGAATTGGTTAGTGACAGAGGTATGAATTTTGTCAATAAGATCATTAAAAAAGTCACCTCATTTTTCCTCATTGTACATAAAAAGAGATATTCTTATTATTCAGAAGCTAATGGCTTAGTAGAATCAACCAACAAGGTGATGTGTAAATTCTGACGAAGTTTGTAGATTAGAATAGAAAAGAGTGGGATACCAAGCTTCTCATAGTACTATGGACCTTTCCCACCTTCTTCAAGGCTGCTACTAGAATGAGCCCTTACAAATAAGCATTCGGTTTGGAAGCAATTACACTTGTAGAGTATGTAGTACCTAGTTTATGGATCGTGGTACAAGGTCGGCTCATTCCTTCTTTTTCATATTGAAGCCATGTCACAATTGGAAGAAGACCAAATCCACAGTACCTACATTTTACAAGAAACCACTTTTCCAAAAGGGTCAACTCATCTTGTTGTTTAAGACTTAGATGGGCAAGATTAAATTCACATGGAGTCGTCCTTTTTGGCTCTTTCATAACTTTGGAACTAACTCTTTTTATCAGACTGATATACAAGGAAAACTACTGCCAAAACCTATCAATGGATTTCCGCTACATCATTATTAGACTGAAGGCTTCTAGTGCCATTCTCAAACCAACTTCCCTTACCACTCCTTTGTTATTGGATTTCTAATCTTATGCCCCATTGGTTACCTACTTGACTTGGATCTAGAAGTTGCTAGTCATGGTGATATGGCATTCATTTATGAACCCTACTCATTGGTTGATACCCCTAATAGAGGCATGGTATCTCGCAAAACCCATTTTCATCATGCCCTTTTATGGCCTGTTTGTTGGTAAGGTGGCATCCATGCATTGACCACAGTATACTTGTGCTCATTTCCTTATTTCTTGAATCTTCTTGCACATCTTTTGCATTCTCTATGTATCACCTTTCTTGGTTCTTGCTTCCATGTCTACTTTCTATAATCTAATTGAGAAAGTTTGCCTTTTACCCTTAAGGCCATTGCATACACACAACCTTGGATTGACTCCATGTAGCATACCAACTTCGTGAACCTACCATGGAGCATGATCCCAATTCAGCCCCACACCTAGTCCATCTTGGAGCAACGCCTCTCATGCTCCACAATCCACATTCAAGGTCACAAATAGTCTTGTCAATATGAATTTATTGTTAAGCACTTTTGTCTCACTAATGCACCAACTATGTTTGCACGCATGATGAATAGAATTTTTCTAGATTATCAAGGTTTTGTAATTTGTTTCTTTTATGACATACTTGTTTCCAGTAAATCAAAGGAGGAGAATAGGAAATATCTTTGCATTGTATTTGATTTACTACATAAAAATCAATTATATATAAATGTTGATAAGAGCTCATTCTTTCAAAATCAAAGTAAATATTTGGGATACAGAGTTTCTGTTGAGTGTTTCACAATTAATTCTAACAAAATTAAAATAATAAAATATTGGTATAATCCTACAAGAGTGCATGAATTTTGATCTTTCTAGGATTAGCTGGGTTTTATAGAAAATTTATTAGAAATTTCACATTGATTACTTTGCCTTTAACGATATTGTTGAAGCGAAAGAATATTGTTTTTCATTGGGGCCCTAGTCAAAATAAATCTTTTGACACTCTAAAATGCCTTTTGACCCATGTACCCCTTCAATTGCTCAAATTTTTCCAATCTTTCTTCCTTGTAGTTACTAATGCTAGTGATTCAAGTATATGTGCTATTTTGATACAAAAAGATCATCCTATTACCTATGAGAGTCACAAACGAAAATCTTTTAAACAAAAACGTAGGATCTATCATAAAGAATTATTAGCTATAGTGTAATTGGGTCCAATCACCACCATCATAGAGTAGAGGGTGGTCATACTTAGAGGTGATAGGTGGACACTCACATCATACTCTACAGTCAATGTTCAATGTACAAAGTTTAACATAGTCAAAACAATGAATATAGATACCAAGA
This sequence comes from Lygodium microphyllum, assembly GCF_053477565.2. Lineage (NCBI taxonomy): Eukaryota > Viridiplantae > Streptophyta > Polypodiopsida > Schizaeales > Lygodiaceae > Lygodium > Lygodium microphyllum. The sequence continues at coordinate 59,834,107 of NC_141137.1, forward strand.
TACTTAATGAAGGAAGTACTCAAATGTCTATTGCTAGATGAAATAGTACAATAATCTCAATAGAGACGGAAATGATAATGACCAAATAATCAAGAACAATCAATGGAGGGACAACAATATTTCATAGACTCAAGACAACTAGTGATACATACACAATGGCACTACTACTACTAGAAGTTGTGACTCAAGATATACTAAAAGAGACAATCCTACTACTATTGTAGTATGCAAGATGCCAATTGGTCAAAGGGACACATAGAAAATCTAATAGTTGAGATTTCATCCCCCTTGATCCTCTCCTAAATCCTCTACTTGTGGAAGTCTCTCCCTTATATAGCCTATGGCTAGAGCTACAATATTTTCTCCATCTATGTGCCATGCCAATGGTCTTTACTACTCCTGAACCTATAGCTCATAAATGCACAATTGGCAACCCTTGCTTTAAATGCCACTATTGATGCAAATGTGGACTCAGACCCACCGTATTACTCACTTGTATCACCTTCATCCTTTGTATTGGGCACATCATCTTGTTGGATTTGGTCCTAATACTACAAAGATGGGGCAATGAGGTCCAGAGAAGGACGGGAGCGAGGTGGATTTGGGTTGGGGGGAGGCTAGAGGCGTGATGCTACTAGGTGAGAGATTGGGGTCACAGTGGTGGGGGGAGTGGGTTGTATTGGACATGGTGCTGCTATACTGCCACATGGGTCCAAAAAGGAGACTGCACGACATTGTGGAAGATGAGCTCGACTGTGCAAGCTTTTTCAAATAGATGGCTTTAAGCTGCATTTGTAGCTAGAGATGGTCATGCTCGAATGTGATTCTTGAAAAGTGAGAAGGATCAATGCTTGCTTGGAAGTGAGCTATGGTGGAGAGCAAGAGCATGTGGGCGTATATGACCCTTTTTGCTGCAATGATGACATATCACATTAGCATTTCTCCCACGAGACTTGCTGCGCGACTTACCACGTGACTTAGACCTAGACTTCTGCAAGTCTCTGTCACGGCCATTCCCACGATCATTCTTGCCATTACCATCTCTTCCTCTAGCAGTCAAAGCATGCGACACACGAGAGGTATCCAAGTTCTTACAGTTGATCTCTTCTTGTAGAAGAGCACTCTCTACATCAGGAAAGTTCAAAATAGTACTAGGAGCACATAAGGCAGTGCAAAATACATCCCATGACTCACTTACAGTCCCAGGCAAAAACAATGGAGTAACCTCATTATTAAAGGTAATACCCTGCGAAGTCAAGTTCTTGAGAATAGCATGGAACTGGCTCAAATGAGCAGACATTGTCATATTCGCCTTCATGCGCAGGTCCATAAGTTGCTTTAGCCAATACATCTGACTTGCTGGACTTTTCTTGTCATAGAGGTTCTTAATTTTATCCCAAAGCTGCCAAGCACTCTATGCTTCCTCAACCACATTGTAATGCACCTATTTAGTGAGAGACAAGATAAGGGTGGACTTACATAACTCATCAAGCTCACCCCATTCGTCATCAGTCATAGTCTCAGGCTACTCCCTATGCATCCTTAGTGGCTTTATTTGCGATTTTTGAACCAATACTTGCAAAACTTGGCTCTTCCAATAGGCATAATTCACACCATCAAGCTAAGTGATGTTGAAGATAGCATTGTCAGTGGAAGAAAAACCCATAATGCAGTCCAAAACAGTGCAAACTGTTCAAAACTGCTTGCTGTTTTCTATTGTAAACAGCCAAAATACCACCAAAATCAAGGCAAAATGACCACAAACTGATAGCTAATGATACTGTCCACCAAGTACTATCAAAATTATATAAAATCATGATGATTCAGCATGAAAATTCCACATCAGTCCATACACAACTACTTGCTATAATAAATTACACCTAGGTACAATGAGAGCAAAAACTATAGGCAAAATCAATGCACCAAGTCAACCACGGTCTGTCAAAGCATAACCAGCATCAAGCGGGCATAAATCAGCATATGACTGTCATACGGACATTGAGCAAACACCCAAGCATGTCAAAAAAATCCGTCAATAAGTCGTCACACCCCCTGTGTAATAGGACAAAGTGTACACAACAATGGTAAGACCTGACACAAAGATGTGTATGCTCAGTAAGTGCAAAGCCCAAATCAGCCCAAGTACATGTATGCGGACCACGGAATATCAACCATGCAATATCCAAGTGAAGAAGATCCCAGTCTCAGAAGACTCAAAGCTCAATATCATAAACCACTTGCTCAATGTCTGTCAAACATCCAATGATGCTCCCACTAGCACAAAAGCCATATGGATCAAGCCAAGAAGCTCAAGAAAGGCATATGAGAGCACCAATGATGAACGATCCAAGACCAGACATCAATAAAACATCATGAGCATATAGGCTCTGTAGCCTCCAAATAGAGCATCCATAGATATAAACTATATCCCAAATACAACTCTGGCAAGGCAAGAAATATCCCAAGTAAGTTTCAGGAAGCTAGATGCAAGCCAAGGCAAGGCACTAGTAGCAATCGGCTCCAAACAATGTAACTAGCATGTAGTAGTGGAATAGGCTAAGCATGTCAAGACTGGTGAGACATAGGTAACATAAATGCCATATGTACACCCAAGGCAGAGCATCAAATTCATTCCAAAGCCAAGCTCAAGCTCAAATGAAGATTCGAAACCAAAGACAAACTGGATGTCGTACCCTGAAGGTCAATACTTCATTGCATATCCCAAAGATATAGCCCGAAACCAATAGGCATAACCAAACTGGAGGTAAAATGACATGTCAACCAAGGTAGCATAAATCTCAACCAACAACGAAGTGTCCGCATCTAAATCAAGGCTCAATATCTCTCAAGTAGCATATCCAGGCATAAATCATGATGATCAAGCATCAATACATCCAACAGGACACCCGAATGTCAATAAAGAGTATTATGCATAAGTTGTCCTTGATAAAACCTTGCTGCCCAAACAATGTATAGTAGTAAATCCCTACATAAATCAAGCTATGGAAGCTCAAAACAAGTCCCAAAGAATCTCAAAACATTGGGCAAACATCCCCAAAGTATTTGGGCATCAAATACCAAGCCTTGGGAGCATCACATAAGCTAATAGCATGACATTTTCTTATTGTAAATCAACTCAGATATATTGCAGAAAATACTGTGATCAAAATTTGGCAGATCTGACATCACCATCACGTCTGGAGTGTGCCAAAGCCCCAAGTTAGACTCTTACCTTGCCTAAATCGGGTTCCGAATGCCCGAGCCAGATTTTGAAATAGGCGCAAAAAAACGTGAGATAACTGTGGGGCCTGCTAATTATGCTGAGGATAAGGGGGCAAATGGGGGCATACAAGGTGTCAAATGAAGCCAAGAAATAGTTGCAAAGAGCCTACGAGGGCCGGGGAGAGGCAGGAGATGAAATCTTACCTCGAGGGGAAGAAGCCATGGCTGGCATTGAAGCTCCGAGCTCTAGGTCTTCAATCCGGGCTGAAGTAATGCTAGGTCAAGATCCATGATCAAGCTCTAATCCAAAACTCTGATACCAGTAGAAAGGTGAGAAGGATTGAAGCTTGCTTGGAAGTGAGCTATCGCAGAGAGCAAGAGTAAGAAGAGAGAGAGACACAAATGGAAACTCCAATAGTCACAATGTGTGACCGGGCCTTTCTTTATTCAAACTATCACTAAAATAATAAAGAATAAAGTGATGCTGACAGGGTGCCCACCACCCACAGTGTGCAGTGGTGGGTACTGTCAGTGTAGTAATACACAGGCGGCTAGGCAGAGGCACTTTTACCCTCAACAATTCTAGCAAGGTGGGCCTGCAATCTTTCAAGTTCTAGTTTATGCATAGATTCGGCACTCACAAGAGCATGGATACAATGCCATCGTTTGAGGGAGAGAGCTTCGGTTTTGGTGAAGTGGGCTTAGAGATGGTTAATATTAGCCAACTTTATGATGTCTAGGGTGTGAGAGTAGAGGGGTCTTTAGAGAGTGGATAATGGGAATTAGGATCTTTGCCTCCTTGATCCTTGCTTGGATCATCAGGATTTGGGGATTCTTCTCCCTCATCTGGGTGGGGTTCCTCCTTGACTCTGGATTTGGGCTAGAGAAAGCGCTCCAACAACATTTCAATGGAGGATGGGGGTCAATTGAATCCTGACAAGGACGGGGGATACCTACCTTCTTCATGTACTAGGTTACTCTGTCCCACTATTCCTCTGGGATGTACTGCCAAAGAAGGTTAGTTTCCGCCTCATGGTTTGGCTTGTTGCAACACTTGAATATGCTCCTCGGCCTCGACATTTAATTATTCTAGCACTTGACAATGCTTGACCATCATTTGCTACTTAGGATCCGTAGAGCTAGTGCCAACAGAGAAGTCAAAGAAATCTAAAACCAAGGGTTTTGGTGAAGTATCTTCCTTGCTCTTAAGAGATATTATTTCATAAATATAAATATGCCTGATATTTGTTAGTTTATATACACCTTAGCTATATAACTATGTGTCAAATAAATATAAATATCCCTAATATTTGTTAGGTTATATAGATCCCTATGTGTGAACACACCTCTCTCTCTCTCTCTCTCTCTCTCTCTCTCTCTCTCTCTCTCTCTCTCTCTCTCTCTCTCTCTCTCTCTCTCTCTTATCATGGAGCTTGACCCTCCATAGCTTGCTAGCCACACACAAGCTCAATATATAATTGTCATATTAGAGTAAGCTTACCTATCATCCACTGTTCACAGTGTTTCTATTGCTGATCAAGAACAAGAAGGAAAAGAATAAGAAGAAGCTGACTTGATGACTTCTGTGTAGCTCAATTTCTACAACAATGCCACTACTTGCACAATAGTTTATCCTTACAATCATTGCTACTAACTGTTGACCCTCGAATGAACAAGGTGGAAAAATGTTAACCCTCAAACGAACAAGGTAGAAAATCTAAAGCAAAAGACAAGGCCAAGGCAAAAGTGAAATAGAAGATGAAGGCATGCCAAGAAGAATTTGGAAACACAAGAAGTGTAGAAAAGTCCTAAATTAAGGAGAAAGGGGCACGAGAAAAAGAGCAAGTCAATAATTTTGTAAAAAAGCACAAGGCACACCATGATTTATTTTAAGAGTGATGAGCTCTCACCCATGCAATTTGTAAAGGTAGATGGGTGGTAGGAAGGAAGCTAGGAAGATGGGAGGAAAATGGGAAAAAGGGCCTAGGCCATGGTCGGGTGGCCATGTAAAAATGGGGATAAGGGGATGCCTGCCCAAAAGGGATTTAGGGTTTTGTATATAAAGTTGAAAAGTGAATGAGAAGGTTATTCTTGTGTGTGGCCAAAAGTGACTCTCCTCCTCCTCTTCTTCTTCTTCTTTTTCTTGCTTGCTCGAGCTTGTGTTAAGAGAGGGAGTGTGAGAGTGTAAGGGAGTGAGTGTGTGAGGGTGAGGGACTGGGGAGGAGAAGCTCTCCATCTTCTCCTCTCTTCTTCTCTTCTCTTCTCTTCTCTTGTCTCGCTCGCGGAAATGGAGCACGAAGCGTGGAGCTTGAGGATGGAGCTTGCTTAAAGCCTACACTTGGATTGTGGAGCTACCGGAGTGCTTGGGAGAGGAGGTAACTCGATTGGGCATGGAGGTAAGCTCACTATACCCGTACAAATGGACGGTGTGTCGGCTATGTGAGAGGTAGCCATTAGTGCTTGGCTTGGAACGCTTGAAGCAATAAGCAATCTATGGGTCTTGGTGGTTGATCGCCTCTACATTTTGGTTCCATTGTCGGGACCAATGGATTCAAGCCTTGAGCCCTTGCATGCTTTGAATTAAGCATTGAAGTAGGGTTTTCCCCAAACCGGTGCTTAAGGTAGATAGGTAGGAAGCGAGGGAGTTTGAAGAGGTATTCGATCTGGAAGAGAAGATAGAGAATACCCAAGTGGTAAACACTACAAAGACAAATCACAATGAATTGAATCAATATGTATTGAAAGAACCTGGAATCTTCACACTAAGAAGCAATCTCCAGGCATTAGATTTCCTCGAGCTTCTTTGTAGAACAAAACGTGCATAAAAATTACAGCTTCTTCTCTACTGCTCGGAACCCAAATCTGATGGCTTCGTTGGCTCCGAAAGGGGGGGCTAAAACCCTAGGACACCTGGTCATGGATCTCTCAGATCACTCCTTCTTCTTCTTTTAGTTCAATCTGCAGTTTTCAGCCTGTTTGTCCCTCTGGTGAAAATCCCCTAATTGGCTGAAAAAGCAACTAGCTTTTTGCATGGCATCCTAATCTAGAAGCTTTTTTCTAACTTTTTTGGATTTTTTACAATAAATAATATCAAAAATAGGCTAAAATTATCCAAAAATCTAGTATTTTTGGATAATCCATGCAACTCACACTAGTACTAATGGCTTAGATCACATTGACTCTCTAGATCAATAAAGAAGTCGGATGATGATGCATTCCATACTTTTTCACATTGTATCCTCATAATATCACGACATCCACCCCCTCTGAACCTATACATCCTCCAGTATGTGCCAAAATCCTAGTTGTCACTGGGTTTTGAGTCCTCCTCATCCTCTGCAACCATATCCTTTACTTCTTTATCTTCCATATCTTCCTGGCTAGCCCTTGTATCAGGACCACTATTTTCTTCTAATTCTGGCAACTCATAGGTAGTAGATACCCGCCTTTTGAATAATCTGATTCTTTTTCCTGCTACCAGAAGTTTGATGACTGTCCCATCTAGCTCATTTAATGCATAAGTAGCATTATCAAACACCTGTCTTACCACGTAGGGTCCAAACCATCTTTTGGAAACTTTACGCATGGCACTATGCTGGTTATCTAAACTGCTATCATAAACCAATACCCAATCCCCATCTTGTATGGTTCTTGGTCTTAGTCTATGTCTTTTGTCACGTTTCTTGTTCTGTATCTTTGCTGCCCTTAACTTTGCAGTTGCTTTATGTCTTCTGACTTTCTTTCCAACTGTCTAATGCGTAAGTCCAACAACTCCTCTCAATTCAACTCCTCTTCCCAAAGTAGTACACGACATGTGACTGTCATCTCTTCTATCGGCATGATAGGTTTTTGACCATACATCAATTCAGCAGGCATATATCCTATAATAGCTCTATGAGTTGTTCTGTTGGCCAACAAAGCATAAGGGAGCAATCGTGGCCACTCTTTTACCTTCTCTCCACATGCTTTTGCCAATGCCTTCACAATAGGTGGATGACCTCTTTCACTTTTTCCATTTCCTTCAGGATTATAGGCTGATGTTAAAGCAAGCTTTATCCCCAACCATTCAAAGAAATCATGAGCCTCATCTGCATCTAGCTCACCCCTATCTGCTGTAATTTTTCCCACACAACCATATCGACAAAAGATCTCTTCTAAGAGAAAAGTACATACGGCATTTGTCGTCTTAGAATGTAGAGCTCTCCCTTCCACTTGATTAGTCAAGTCTTCATGAGCAAGCACAAGATACCTCATTTTCCAAAGACCTGTAGGCATTGTGACCAAATCCACCACCCACTTAAAATGAAGAGACAATGGATATGTGGGTTGCAATCCATCACGATGTCTCACAGTTGAATACATTTGACATGTTGTACATGTTTCCACAAAGTGAGCAACATTCTTATACATACCCTGCCACCAATATCTTTCTTTAATCTTTGTAAAAGTACCCCAAACACCTCTATGACCAGCCCACAAGCTTTCATGAAATTCTTGCATTACTTTTACTTGTGAAGCTCTATCACCCAAAACTCGCAATGGCATACCCTATTTATTTTTTGTTGAGAATCTGCCAATCACACCCTATGTATGCCCCTTTGTATGGAACAACTAGGCTAGGAAGGTGCAGTTCATTCTAGGAAGAGAGACAGATCCCATAGGCACAGTGATGAAATGTGCTACCAAGCAATTCTATATAATGATGTACTTGACTATCACTTTCATATGATGATAATGCAATAGTACTTGTCTCTTTCTGTCAAGTCTCTGTGTCATTGTCAGTCCTACACAAGATTGTATTTATGAGTTCAAGTCTCAATCTTGAAACCTAATTCACTTGTGTAACAGTTGTCTTCTTTGTCAATGTCAACATGAGTAGTATCTTCATCTTCCATCCTCCATAGCTTCGGTCTTTGCCATGCTCTAGATCCCGCATTTCTAACATGGTATCAGAGCTCAGTCGGGCATGGCATAACTCCCTTATCTGCTCTCTCAGTCCCTCTTAACCTCAGGATAGCTCAAGTCCAGCTCATGGTTCCATTTCTTACCTCCATCTCTACTTGACCTTCCTTGGCAGCCATAGCCAGCAGCACCCTGTCAACTTGAAGCTCCTGGATCTCTCTCCATAAGTCATACCTGAACCTGCTCTCTTCTAGACATTTGTTCCTTGACTCCCAAGGCTTCTTTCTATCACTTAAGAGCTTGACATTGGCCACTCCATAGCTCAGCATTGCTTAAATTGTCAATCACTGCCATAGCCCAAATATGTGACCTGCAGGACATACCTTGATTGGAGTCCCTGGATCTCCCAACACAAAGCATATCTCCTCTTGCTTCCTTCTAAGGAATCATTCCTCACATCAGGAGGCTTCATCCCAGCACCAACAACCATGACATTGGTCACCCTCTGCTCCAACATTGACGAAATCGCGGAAATCTGTATAAACTGCGCCTGTTTATGGTATTCTTCTCTGCGCGTGCAGTACAGGCTGCGATCTGGACGAGGAGATTAGGGCTTTGGTAGAGCATCACATAAGCTACATTTCCATAAAACAAGTTTTGAAAATGGTCCACCATAGCTCCTGCAATGTTAGAAAAACCAGGCCCCTGTCTCAGAAACCCTAAAATCCACCATAGCCAAAATCCTTCAAACTAAAAAATTCTTCATTTTCTCTCTCCTGACACTCAACCCAAGCCTCTGTCACTCTAATCCACTATGTTATTGAAGTTCCCAGCAAGAAAAATATTCAAGAAGATAAGCATCAACAAAATCAAAGCATTAAGAATCATCATCAAGTTCAACCATAGTATCTTTTGATACTACATAGTGTGTTTTCACACTGCCATTGGTTGTGTCTTCTGACACATTAAGATTTCAACTTTGTGCTAGAAAGTTTCAAAAATTTTAAGCTGATTCCATCATGGAAATGCCAAGCATGAAGTCTCTTGGGTGGTTACCTGTTATAAAGAGTAACATTACTCTTGTTGCCCATTTACATTGCATGCAAGACTTGGCTATCTTACTTGCAGAAAGACATGGAGCTGTGTACATCAAAGTTCAATCAATGAATCCATCAGAAGATTTTGAAGACATTTCCACTACCTCAAAGATGATACCTTTGCTTGAGGGGGACATGGACATGAAGATTAAAGCTACAAGCAAAGTCAAAGAAGAAGCAGACCAAACAGACAATGAAGAAGAGAAGAAGGACAATAAGAAGATCAGCCATGAAGACCAAAAGACCACATCATTCAAAGCTGAAGAACCAAAGATAAAAGACAAGAAGATTTTCCATGTTGACAAAGAGAAATCATATGCTGAAAAAGACCACAAGGGCCTATCGGTCCTTATCTCTCATTTTCTGTTTTAAAAGCATTGTACCTGCCTTAATGTTCCTTTCATAAGCTTGAAAAAAAAAACTCCTCATGTAGCCTTGTACTACAGCCTCTGTACACTTTGTGAGGCACCTGTTACAGCCTCTGGATGTCCACCATGTTTATGGTACCCACACTTAGCCTTTTTTTGCGACAGCCTCTGGTGTTTTGCCATGTTTGTGGTATGCCCACACTTTGTAGGTGCTGCTCTCACTAAAGCCTCTACACACTTTGTACTTTCAGGTTGTGATTGAGGAGGGGTGTTGAGAATCTGCCAATCACACCCTATGTATGCCCCTTTGTATGGAACAACTAGGCTAGGAAGGTGCAGTTCATTCTAGGAAGAGAGACAGATCCCATAGGCACAGTGATGAAATGTCCTACCAAGCAATCCTATATAATGATGTACTTGACTATCACTTTCATATGATGATAATGCAATAGTACTTGTCTCTTTCTGTCAAGTCTCTGTGTCATTGTCAGTCCTACACAAGATTGTGTTTATGAGTTCAAGTCTCAATCTTGAAACCTAATTCACTTGTGTAACAGTTGCCTTCTTTGTCAATGTCAACATGAGCAGTATCTTCATCTTCCATCCTCCATAGCTTCCATCTTTGCCATGCTCTAGATCCCGCATTTCTAACATTTTTAGCATGTTTCCATAAATATCCACCTTTTAAGAAAAATCCATAAGATTTCCTCTTGATCTTCTTAAACTCCTCATCTGACCATTCATCTCTCTTTGTTAATGTATTGAGATATTGACCAATTCTCAGCCACTCTCCTACATATTTGTCTTCCAGAAACACTTCTACACAAGATGCAAAACATCTAAAGTGTCTTCTCTTTGTTCTCCAAGCTTCTGTTAATGCTGTAGCAACACCTTGTATTGCTAAATTCACTCTTGCAACATCATTTTCAGCCATAAGAAAGTCATCTTCTTCCTCCTCATCCATCATCCCATCTTCATTCTCATAGCGTGCTCGAGATAACATGTCTGCCACTTGGTTATCTGAAATTCAGGGTTCAAAGATTTGATGCATGCAATCCACCGGAGCATAGTAATGTCTGGGGTAGCACAACTAGTAATCATACCAAATACCGACAAACAATCGGTCTCAATGACTACATGAGCACCCATAAAATAATCCTTATCACATTTAAGGGCTGTCACAATTCCCCATAATTCTCTTTTAACCTGTGAATATTTCCTATATCGTTCAGTCAATACTTTAGCACCAAAGCAAATTGCATATCTTTGTCCTTCCTCATTATCTTGCCCAATTGCCCATCCGATCCCGATTGGGCTTGTATCAACAGTAATAATGATAGGCTTTCCATGTGAATAGTCAGCCTTTCTCAATGTAGGAGCAGATTTTAAGAGTTGCTTCAATTTCTTCATTGCTTTCTGATGTTTCCTTTCCCAATGAAAATTTTGACCTTTCCTTAGAAGTTGATATAGAGCATCGGCTACATGTGCAAAGTGAGGAATCCATATAAAATAGAACACACATGCTCCCAAGAATCTACGCACCTCTGATACATTCGTGCATACATCTGGCATTCTATCAATCCTATCTATTTTTGCTGGTGATGGTCTTTGACCATAGGGCCCACACATATGCCCAACAATCAAAACCTCTTCAACTCCAAAGACAGACTTTTGTCTAGAAAGAGTTAAATGCACCTCTTCTAGATGCATCAAAATCCTCTCACAATCCACAATATGGTCTGCAACAAACTGTCTACACCCATGAGCATCCATCTCTTCATTCTTTTCATCCATTGCACACCCTTTGATTGGAACATCATCCAAGAAGGGCATTGTCAATTGTGGTATAAAATCCCTCAGTACCCTATTCATAGCATTTGTCATGTGTGCCACTGAGTTTGTTGCACCCTGTGGGAGAGTACACATCTGTACTAACCCCAAAGGAGTCTTCATGGTTGTGATATTCCTGCTTTCAATTGCAAGCTGAAACTAATCATAAACCGAGTAAAGATCACCCAAAGAATAGATCGCTCTGCCTGCAAAAGCCTCTGCAAATTTATCAACCATAGGACTTGCACCCACATTTCTTATGGTCACTTTATTGATCGGTTGGATGTCTTGAATAAATGAAGCTATGTTCTGTCGTTGATTCAGGACCATAGAATCAATCATGGAGTACCAAGAATTATCAGGGCAAGTAGCCACTTTTGAAGAGTAACTTTGGAATATGTCATCTATTCACAACTCCAAATAGTTGACAAACAAAACAGCTTGTAAAACCACGTCTCCCACATACCAAGCCATATCCACTTCATCTGGAATCAACAAGTCTCCTTGGAGATACATATATGAGAGCAACATGGTATCTGTTGTGACAGAATCTTCAAACACCATACAGACCACTTCTGTTAGTAACTCAGGAGACCAAGCCCCACTCCAACCATCCTCTGGAAGAGGAAGATCCATCGTTGAAAGCTTCATGTAAAAGGCCAACTTGTGTAATTGATAGTGGACAAAGAAAGAATGGTCCGGAGGAACATATTCCTGGAAATGCTCAAAGGTAGACCATAGCAGATCCATCCTGGACTGCAATCGTTCCACTTTATCTTGGAAGAGAGGACACAAGGTAGCCTATCTCTGGAGAACTGCCAAGTCCTGCTGTGAGAGAGAAGGGATCAGTGAAACATTAGGACTTGGAGGAAGACCGTGACTGTGCCAGTTGGTCTTGCAACTGTTTGATTTGGAAAGCTTGTGATTCCACTATGTCATTAGCAGTCTGTAAGGCTGAAAGTTTGACATCTAAGAGAGTTTGAAACTCTTGTGCTTCATTAGACATCCTCTCCTTCTCCTCTGAAATTCTAGTAACCTCTGATTGAGCCTCTGTTAACTGAATCTTCAAAGAAGAGATCTCTTCTCTTTGGGTTTCAATCAGTTGGGTTTGTTGCTCCATCTGCTTAAATAGATCTGCCAGTGTGTCCTTAGCAGAGGCTAACTCGGATGTTGCCTTATGAAACTGGTCTTTAGACTGCATCAGTTCTTCATAAAAGGAAGCATACAGCTATTGAACATAGACAGTCTCACTGACAGTTCAATTGAACTCTGGATGCCTTTACATAGGAATGGAATGGCATCTCCCGATACGAGACTATTCAGTGAAGGGACTAATATGTCCAAGGAACCCTCTCGATGTGCTCTGAATAGGTTATTACATGTGAGATAAGCAGGGAGATCACTGCCAGATGTAGCAGGAATTGGCACTGAAGGAAGAACTGAAGGAGCCTTATCTGCCACCCGCTTCAAGCGTTTGCGCTGTATGACCAGGGGAGGAGGAGAATCCAGATCCTCTATATGAATTGGTTCTGACTCATCTGAAGGTAGAGGAGGAGGTACTGGATCAGATGGAGGAGGTGGAGGCACACTCTTCTTTAAACCTGAGTAGGTCAAGAAGGTAGACAAGTAGGATCCATAGGTGATATTGGTAACATTGCCCCTGGTTACTTTAACGAAATGTTGATCCATCTTTGTGAGTAGGTAAGTGCTCCAATCAATAGCTACTCCTTTTAACACCATCTGTGAAGTTGTAAAGAGCTCTTTGGACAAGTAATGGGATGGTGTTTTTGCAGGCATAAACCTGTCTTGGAGGAACTGGTAGACCAACTTCCATACAGGATCAGTGATCATGGAAAAGGAAACTCCTGAAATGTTGATCACCTTCTTGACATCCAGAATTTCCTTGGTCTATTTTTGTAACAGCTTCAAAATCTCATCGTTAGAGAAGAGCTGGTGAGCTGTAACAAAGGGTTCACCTTTGTAGGGAAGAGACAGAGCCTTTCCTAATCCTCAAGGTGTCAAAGTCATGGAAGTACCATGGACCAGTCCCGACTTCTTGCTGTATAAGGCCAGGAACTCATCACACATGGATGGATCTTCTGGAATCAAGGGAAAGGAGGCAGCCACGAAAGTCGCGAGTCTCGCCTTTGTGAGAGGCTCAAAAGTGAGTAGGGAAGAGTAATCCCTACTGACCAGTGGGATATACTGGATAGTGGGAGGAGCGTGAGGTGCCATTCACATGGTAAACACACACACCACAACACAGACAGTCACAAAGAATGCCTGCAAAACAACCAAAGGGCTATCAAAATGGAATCAATCCAAAAAGAAGGACACTCATACAAACATAGATGTAACTAACCCAGTTACCACCCCAGACAATACGAAGCCTAGAAAAATTTTGGCATGACCTCTACACATATGTGACCGAAAGCTTCATGCAATGCAACATGCAAGCACTCAAATCCCCGTATCAGGCAAGAAAGAAAAAACTACACACCGTATCTGTAATCGTAACACATGGACAAATTAGACTACCATAAAAATGGACATGAAGACTCGACTATAACTTGGACCATCAGGGTCAACTAATAGACTTTTATGCGCCCATCCCACGAAGCGTGTTCATTAAAAAAGGGGGGAAAAGTGCAATGAGGGGAAATATTTTAATGAAGGGTTCATTTTAATAGATTATTAACAATGGGTGACATTTTATTAGGTGATAAACCTTAATAAGAAAATGGCGGTTCCTTCTTAAAATTTTAATTACAAATTATTAAGGTGAAACGGTGCTTTAGCGCAACCCGGCCTATCAAGATTGTGGGAGAGAAGGAAGGAGTCTCCCTTGTAGCTTTCTCACTTACACAATGGGGGAATACACAAAGATAGAGGCTGAAAACAGTTTTCCTCTTCTTAGTTGTGTAAGCCAAAAAGAACTCTAGTACAGAGAAATAGAAGAACCCTATATATGGGTCTCAAACCAAACTCAACTAACTAAGGTGGCATACTAACTGAGCCACGAACTAGAGTAGATAAGGATTGCTGTCATCTAGCTATTATTCATGGGCGGTGTACCAACCGCATCTGCAGCTAACAAGTCGGTGACATAAATGCTCAATGGTCACCCTGGCATATCACAAGTGGAGCTCGATATCTCAACACTCCCCCTCGAGCTCAATCCCAATTCCTGCACACCAAGAAGGTCTTTGAACTTGCGCAGCTTCTCTGTGCCCAATGCCTTCGTAAATATACTAGACATAAACTAGATCAATAAGACCTAGTAAAACCCTCTCCCGCACATAGTGATAATGCACCTCATTGTGCTTTGTTCTAGCATGATAGATTGGGTTATTTGCCAAATGTATACTACTCACATTGTCACAATAAATGACAACTGGCCCATCTGTAGGGTGATGCATATCATAAAGTAGCTTATGCAACCAAGCTACCTCACATGCAGCCATTGCTACACCCCTGTACTCAGCCTCTGTGCTCGACAAGGCAACTGTAGGCTTTTTCTTGCTGCTCCAAGTGACTGCAACACTCCCAAAAGAGAACACATATCCACTGTTAGATCGTCTATCAGAAATACTTCCATCCCAATCAGCATCAGTGTATCCATGCAACTATATCTGAACCCCAGTCTCATAAAATAGTCCATACTGCAATGTGGACTTCACATACCTGAGTATGCGTCTAGCCGCATCCAAATGCGGTTTCCTTGGAGCCTGCATAAACTGACTTACCAATCCAACAGCATAGCTCAAATCTGGCCTGGTAATAGTCATATAAATCAAACTTCCTACTATGCGTCTGTACGTAGTAGAGTCTTCGAGAAGCTCACCTGCATCTGCACTCAGCTTCACATTCTGCTCCAAAGGAACTAAAATAGGCTTACAGCCTGTCATCCCATATTTGGATAATATATCCAATCCATACTGCCTCTGCAAGAGCTGTATCACACTTGGTGATCTAATCACCTCAATGCCCAAGAAATAACATAGCTCTCCCAAATCCTTCATCTCAAACTTCTGCTTCAATAGCTTTTTCACATGAAGGATATCTTCATCACTATCACCTGTGATAATCAAATCATCAACATAAATGACAAGCAGCATAATACCTTTCTCTATTTTTCTCACATAAAGTGAGAAATCTGCCTTGGAAATCAAAAAGCCAATAGTGACAAGATACTGTCCTATCTTGTTAGACCATGCTCTAGGTGCTTGCTTCAAGCCATACAAGGCTTTCTTCAACCTGCAAACAAACTCAGGATGAACAGCATGTATATAGCCTGGTGGCTGCTCCATATAGACCTCTTCTTGCAAATCACCATGCAAGAAGGCATTCTTTACATCCATCTGATGTAAAGACTATCCCTTTGATGCAGCCATAGCAATGATTGCTCTTACGGTTGCCATCCTTGCAACCGGACTGAATGTTTCTTCATAATTAATGCCATATGCTTGTGCATACCCCTTGACTACTAATCTTGCCTTGTATCTGTTCACAGAACCATCTGCATTGTGCTTCACCTTATAAATCCACTTACAACCAATTGCATTCTTATCTTTAGGAAAATGTACCAATTCCCATGTAGCATTTGCTTCCAAGGCATCCATTTCTTCATCCATGGCTTTCTCCCATTTTTCTTTTCCCATGGCTTGCTCAAAAGAAGTGGGTTCTGGTTCCTATATCACTTTGACTATATAGGCATAGTGAATGGCTGTAAATCCATCATATTTCATCCTATCCATAGGATACCTAGCTCTGGTAGACCTGCGCAAAGTAGGCTCACTTCCAAATGCTCTCAAAACATCCCTAGTCTTCCTTACTCCAGGTGTAACAACAGAAGGAATACCCAACTCATCATCAATGCTCTATTCTGAGCCACTGGATTCACGATCCACATAAGAGTGACCTGCATTCACATCAAACATGGGCTGATCTGCCTTCTCTTTTCCTTTTCGTGATACTGCATACCACTATCTGCATTGCTTTGAGGAGATTCTCATGATCTCAATCTGCCTGTCCATGGCGAAGAATGTGAACCACTGCTAGAGGACACTCCAGGTCCACTAATATCTCGTGAGACTGCTATTGTGAATTCTGTGCAGCATTACCATTTTGTGCATCTACATTATCAATCACATTTACTGGTTTATACCAGCTACTCATCTCATAAAAAACATCTCTGCTCACTGTAAACTTACGAGTAGAAGGGTTATAGCATCTATACCCTTTCTGCTATAGAGAGTAACCAATAAATATGCACTTCTCAGCTTTTGGATCCAACTTGGATCTCAACTCATCTGGCACATGAACATAGGCAATGCAACCAAAAATTTTCAAATGAGAAATATCTAGTTTCCTACCAGTATACCTCTCCTCTAGAGTCATCCCATGTATTGCTGCAGTGGGAGTCCTGTTCATTATGTAGACTGTTGTAGCAACTCCTTCAGCCCAGTAAAAATCTGGCAAGTCTTTTTCATTGAGCATGGCACGAGATACCTCTCCAATATGCCTGTTTTTCCTTTCTGCAATTCCATTTTGTTGTGGGGTATGACTGCATGAATATTGCTGCTTTATGCCATGCTCCTGCAGGAACCTTGCAAACTCATTTGAGAGGTACTCTCCCCCTCCATCTGACCTTAGGCATTTTATTTGCAGGCGTGTTTCTTTTTCAACCATATCTTTAAGATTTTTGAAATGCCCAAACACTTCTTTTATTTTTCATAAAATACACCCAAACTTTTCTGCTATAGTCATCAATAAAAGTGACAAAATAATGACAGCCTCTAATAGATGCAACTTTAGTAGTCCACACATCAGAGTGGATTAATTCCAATGGCTTCTTACTCTCTTGAACATGTCTAGGAAATGGTTTCCTTGCCTGTTTTCTAGATTGACAGGCTTCACATACCTTATGCATTTCTACAACCTTGAATTTAGGGAATCCTGCAACAATATTTTGGGCTTGCATTGATTTAAGTCGTTGTACATTAACATGACCAATGCGTTTATGCCAGATATCAATATCTGTAACTACACCGGTTCCATGTGCAAACATTGATGCACTCAATTCAGGCATGTCTACATCCAACGTAAACATTATGCCCTTCTTGTTTCCTTTTGCTATCAAGCGACCTTTATTTTTCATATCCTCAACAAAGCATCCATGAGGATTAAATCTGGCTTGCAAGCCCTGCTCAACCATTTGACCAATAGAAACTAGGTTCTTGGTGATATTCAGGACATGAAATACATCAGACATGTATTTCTTTTTCCCATCCTGCATAGACAAATGAAATTTTCCAATCTGCACAATAGGATGTGCAATATCATCACCAATCTCCACAAATCCTGGTTTTTCCATTTTCCTTGCATCCTGTATTCATTCTACATGACCTGTCATGTGGTTTCATGCATCTGAGTCAACATACCACACAACGTTGCTTTCTTCTACACTTGTCACAGAATTGGTCATGTGCTGCACCATAAACAAATGCTCATTTCTGTCATCACCCTGTCTATGAGAAGATGCATAATTTCCTTGTTGCAATTTTCCATTCATGATGTCATTCTGCTTTTTATAGCAATCTTTAGCCATATGATCCATTTTACCACAGCAATAGCATTCAACATTGCTGTTTGCATTTTGGCCTCTTTGCCATCCACCACGACCTCTTTGGCTCCCCCTGCCTCTAGAGTTACCACGTCCTCCTCCATAGGACTAGTTTTCTTGAGTTTGCTACATATTCTGATTTCTACCACAGCCTCCAGATCGGCCTCCTCTACCTTTGCCTCTACCTCTTCCAGCATTTGAGTAGAAGACAGATTCTTTTGAAGTTCCTCCTGAAGAAGATGCATCACCATTTCTCTGCTCCTCAGAAATTAGAAGATCAATCAACTCCTCAAAATCAAGAAATCTTTCATGGACGGAAATGGATGTTTGGAACTGTGCGTAATCCTTTCCTAAACCATTCAAGGTCACAGAAACTAAATCATCATCTTCCACTGGCGACCCAATGGAAGCAAGTGCATCTACAATCTTCTTCACCTTCATGTGGTAGTCATTGATGCTCGTACTTTCTCTTTGCACATTGTGCAACTCTTGCTTGAGCTGCATTTTCCTGGCTTACGTATTTGTGCTATACATTTTTGATAGAGTATCCCATGCCTCCTTTGGCGTACTTGCATCCTGAATATGCACAATCATAGAGTTTGAAATACTGATAGATAGCCAGTACATAACTTTTGTGGCTCTCTCATGCCATCCTTTAAATGCCTGCATTTGCTGTTGATTGGGAACATCAGGAAGAACTGGTTCTTCTTCATTTCCTGCAACAAATTCCCAATATCCTTTACCCATAAGGAAATTCGTCATTCTAAACTTCCATGCTTGGAAGTTGTTCTTGTCAAGCTTTTCAGTGACAATCTGTGAAAGAGAATCAGACGCCATTACAGAACACTGCAAAAAATTTTGTCACTGCAAAAAACACACCTTCAGCCTCACAAGGGCAAATCTGCAAAACTGACGAAAGTCATATTTGACCACACAGTCACTTCCTAGTGACGATTTTGCATCAACAGCCAACAAGGATGATTCTGTAACTCCCAATGTCTTTGTGCATAGGCATACGATGCAATTTCTATGGTAACTTTTCACCGACCTGTAGAACAGTGGTCGCACAGCAAAAAATAGGGCCTTTTCCTGAGTGCGTGCGGAAAACTTCCACCTCCAAACTAGGCACCGAAATGGCCTCAAATCAAAAAAACAGGGCAACCAAGGGCTAAAGCCCTTGCCCGCAGCATATACTGCCCTCTTGCTGCACCGCGAATGGTCTCTCAATCTGAGACAATGCACTCTTGTACTTTCCGGCTGTGATACCTGTAGAGACTTGCTCCCAAACTCAAAAAATGAAAGCAACACTAGTCCTCTTACCAGAACACCGCGAACTTGGTTTGCTTTCTTGAGCTCCTTACCACGAACTAGGCTCTGATACCATGTCAAGATTGTGGGAGAGAAGGAAGGAGTCTCACTTGTAGCTTTCTTGCTTGCACAATGGGGGAATACACACACAGGTGGAGGGTGAAAACCGTTTTTCCTCTTCTTAGTTGTGTAAGCCAAAAGAACTCAAGTATAGAGAAATAGAAGAACCCTATATATGGGTATCAAACCAAAGTCAACTAACTAAGGTGGCATACTAATTGAGCCACGAACTAGAATAGATAAGGATAGCTGTCATCTAGCTATTATTCATGGGTGGTGTACCAACCGCATCTACAGCTAACAAGTCGGTGACATAAATGCACAATGGTCACCCTGGCATATCACGAGTGGAGCTCGATATCTCAACACATGGTTGAGCCATTAATCTCAAAAACTGAAAAGAAACCATAAATCTTCCACTTAATAATGAGCAAACTCGTTATCTTCATCATCTTCATCTATAGCTTCAACCATTATACAAGAACAAAAGGGAAAAGAAGAATTTTTTCACAAAAGACAGAGGAGAGAGGAGAGAGAACAACTTTTTGCACCACCAAAAGGAGAATATGCAATTGGACAAGAGAGGGAAGGGAAAGAGGCACATAACCACTTGTACACTCCACCCCACCTCTTCCCCAAAAAGCACACCCCTTCATATTTTATTATTTCTTTGAAACTTTGATACATTTGATATTATAATACCTTTGGCCTTTAATTTTGAGTATTCCTACCCTTCACAAATGCATGCATGTAACACTTTTGTGCATACCATTTATTTATTATGGATCTAGATGTGGATGTGGCCCCCTCATATCTCTATCTCTTTTTGGTGATTTTGTAACAATGTAAATGCTATATTTTTTTATAAAAGATGAAATTATGATATATGCATGGATATTTTTGTGCCTTGTTTTTATGCTTCTTTTGGTATCATCAGTAGTTCCACAAAGATGGCCAGAAACCCTGCAAGTGTGGATGGAGGTTCAAATCAAAGTGGCATCACAACCGTGAACGGTTCATTAGGCATCAATACCAGTGGAATCAAGACATCACTCCAAACCCAGGTTGCTCTATTATTAAATCATAGGTTATAAATATCACGGTGAAAAATCATATTCACATGCATCACCTTAATTGCATGTTTGATAATTAGATATGAACTTAGTTGTGATGTATGTAACAAGCAAGATAATTTTCGTTGTAAGATGACATCATAATAGGTGAAATTGATTAGATAATTACATCATAAATTACCTAAAACATCTTGCAAGAATTCCTACATAAAGTGCATTGTTCCTTGTACAAGTTCTTGCTTAAAATGCATTTCAGAGGACATTGAAAGAAACAAAGTGCATCCCCATATCCCAAGATGGATTCTAAGGTACATGTAATAATCTGCAGAAAAGATTAAAGTGCAGCTAGACTCATACAATGATCACATAAAATTAGATCATTCAAGAAGGTTATAGATCGTGTAAATAATTACATAGAGGATAATGTTAAGATTGCATGCATAGAAAATACATTCGCATGTGTGGCATAAAATATCGTATGGATTATATCAAAATTGTAAGCATTGAAATGAAGGCATGGCATTATGTTGCGTACATTAAAGTTGTTGGGAAAATTCAATGTTGTTTGTAATTTACCAAATGGGACTGTGATCCATAAGTCCCATGTCAAAGTCCTTGGTGACTTCAAGAGGGATAGGTAAAAGCTTAAGCGCCTGTGAGTATTAGTAAGAGGGCTTAAGAAGATTATACTTAAGATGGAGTAGGAACGTTCTAAACAGAACCATCTTGACCAACCATGGTCAAGGGGATAGACAATCTTGATCAATTAAAATCAAAGATAAAGGTACATAGGTACTTCAAGGGATCTAGGAGATAACCAGCAAGTTGACCAACCGAGGACAATGGGGTTGCCCATGATCTATTTCACAAGGAGACATAAGGTAAGGATAATTAGTGTCAGCAGGGTACAAACCCTAACCCGAAGAAAAAGGGAAAACAAGCAACCGAGCTTGCCAAGCCCTTGGAATCTTGCCAAGTCGCGAACGATCCAAGACCGAATGCTGGGAGTATTTGGGAGAAAGGAATCACACCTTAGTAGTTGGTCATACAAACGACCTCTGAAATGATCGTGATTGTATACTTAGGTACATTGTTTGAACTTCTTTGCTCAAGGAACTAATTCAAGGCAAAACACTTAATGCTTCAAGTTAAAAGCCTAGAGGGAGAGGCAGGTTGCGTTACCTCCAACTGTCTGCCTGGCCCTATCCAAGGGGGTTGTTAGCCGCACCGGGTATATGGACCGAACCCGCCGCGAGAGGTCTCTCCATGGGTACTGCTTGGAGCGGGAGGATGCTTGGGTACCAAGGGAGGCTCTGGCTATAAATTCCTTATCTCCGGATCCCACACAAGAGGCCGACGTGACTTGAGATGGGATCTCGAGGCCCGTGTACTAGTCTACAGGCGAAACTTGGAGCAGCAATCCTTTTTATTGTTGGGATAGCCTTCGAGCATGATACTTGATGTGTTCCGAGACTATGATAAATAAAGATCAAATATTTGAAAAAGGAACTTGCTTGACATTGTTTTTGTGTCAGTGCTTAAGTTATGTGAAGGAACGTGTGTTTAAATTGATTAATTACGGAAGTTGCATTTGCATGTCAAACATAATGTGGTAGGTAATTAGATAACTAAGCGAACCGAGGAAAGCGCGGTGGACATGACTTGGGTCCGTCCTACGGAAGGGTGGTCCCGGTTATCTAGGAACTTTTCTCAAAAGGCATGAAAATGATACTGTGAAGATCCTAGATTCAGTAGAGTTAGAATCCTGATTTATGCTGTTTTAGGGGAGCGGAATGGGACTATGCCTTATGGGCAGAGAAGTCGAGCTTCGCATCCCTCTCGTTTCCCATTCTCCATGAACCAAGTGCAACATAAATCCACTTCAACTCTGTTGTTCCTACTCAAAGTGGGTCATTTGGAGCTCAACGCTAGCTACTTCCTAGAGACTTTGCCGATAGGAAAGAAACCCTGACTTCAGGTCAATCCTAAGTGGGAACGGCCGGATACTTCTGCTCCGGGCAGACTCGGGAAGACCTAGATCGCAAACCCTTTGACATTCCTTGTGAGTTCCATGTGGTGCTTTCTAGACTCTCTTCCTGATGATGGGCTGCTAAGACATGTCCCACAAGTGGATGAGCGGACACGTTACAATGTATGAGGTATCCTTTGCATTGTGACAACGCGATGTAGTATAATTGAACACGTTGACACCTAACTCTTGGTATAGCTGGTAGCTATTGGGCTTGCTCAACGAGTACTGTGTACTTCCCATGGCCATTCGTGTGTTGCTTACTATGATTGATTGCAATGGCACTAAGGTGGAGTGCAAAAAGGAATTGTGCAAATGGGTCAGGGTGACAGGTCTAACCATAGGCAAGACAAGCTCCCTAGGTATGCCATGCCCTTGATGTGCCCTGAACAATTATGGGGGATGTGTAGAGGGCTAGGGGACTAGGGACGGGAGCCAGCCAACCAAGGTCACTGGGTGTACCTAATTGGAGGACCCCTAGGTATCGTATTGTGATTATGAGTGCTTTTAAAAAAAAAAGGAATAACGAGAGTACAACCATTGCAATACGTTGAGACTATCAGCCTCGGATTGGGAAATGTCGAGATTTGAAGGCTATGGAAATGGATATTACAATGATGATTGTGTCCTAGCCTCGTTGCTAGAGAAACAATTGTTGAGATGGGGAGATACACTGGAGATTTTGCAAAACCTCTTTATAATGTGCAATGTTGGTATAATTGAGGTAACAACTACCTTGAGTACCAGGTGTAGAGTTTGACCCAAAAAGAGGGAGTGGCCCACTGATCATGCTTTGGCCCATGCAATGTAGGCGATTGGCAAGGATGATTTTTGCTTTCTGCAATGAGGCCTCCATCATGGCTCTTTGTGAGGTTGGTGGTCTTGATGTAAAAAGATATTACTTTATCTAAATCCTATGGTGTTGACTGCAATGCATCTCATCGACGGTTGTTAAAGACATGCCATGTATTAGTAGTAAGGGAGGTTTGTACAATTGGGGGAGCTTGCCCCTTTAACCACTTAAGGACAAAAAATTATGGCAAGATGGCTTTTGTTAAACAACTTATACAACATAGGAGCTATTCTATTTGTATGAGGCGGGGTGAGTTTGGGTGGTTGCGCGATTGGGGCTGTGCCAATGAGGGGCTCCTATCATGTCAAGCAGGGAAGATATCGGCTGGGACCTGAATGGTGTAGTCCTTGGCCGCAGCTATTTCAATAATGATTTTAAATAATTCATCAAATTCCCTCTTGTTTCTAGCTTCCTTCTCCTCTTTTGAGCACCTAGTGCCCAAGCGTCTGGTGAGGGCCTGCACGGTTGGGATTCCACCCCTCGGGCATTCCCTTGGCCTTCGTTTTCTTGGCCTAAGAGCTTTTTGGCCTACATCCGGGGCAATGTTTCTTAGGGCCTCTTTTTGGTGCGTACCTCTTAAGGGTAGGCACATAGTGCTCTGGTAGAGGAGCTTGTGCCGTATGCTCCCTCCGAGGGCAGATTGCTTCCTTGCAAGCCAGTTGCATTGGGTGCTCCATGACGACTACTGTGGGGGAACCTGTAAAAAGTGAACCAAGGGTTAGGCCCTGAGGCAGGATGGAATTATTTGCATGAAAGGGATTAAACAATAAATCATTAAGCGCATAGTAGTCATTGTAGAGGGATGGCCCCCATGAAAATATTTGTCTTCGACTGCGGGGGTGTATTCCAACAAGTAGCAGATCTTTGCTCACTCCAAATCAAACAGGTTGGTTGTGATGGACTAGGGTAGGGCTCGTCCATAGAAGGGGAGATCAGAAATGGAGGGAGATCCTATAGAAAGGGATGGTGCCCTATGTACACCCTCAAAGGTGTTGGTCACGGCTTTCCATGGCGAACATGAGGACTACATGCCCTCTATCCAGAGGAAGGAATGGTCACACGACTTCTAGATGTGTGGTAAGAGGAGGACCCTAGGAGTTCAGCTTGTCAAACCCAACTTTTCTTCTTGTGCTTGATTATAATTGCTTGTGTGTGCTCGCTTGGGTATTATATTTGTTCACAGTCACAAAACACATTGTTCATTTATTTACAATTTATGCATCCATGTTGCTTGGTAAGGATAAAAACCAATTGTAGAACTCAATATTATACTGGAGTGTGGCACACGCATCTAGTACTCGTGGCATCTTACTCAATAACACTAGATATTTTGCAACATCGAGTAGCATGGTACCTTGTCCGAGCATACTCGCAACGTGTAGCTCCTCCTCAATGAGAATTTTATCGACCAAAGCATTTTCTTAGCTAGTTCTGGCTAAGTCCATACCCTTAATGGCAGTCAGGACTCGGAAGGAAGTTTGCACCACATAGGTTGGGTCTCTTTGAGACCCTGCCATTTGGCCAATCACTCCTCTGAGACCGTCATAATTTGGGCTCCTAGTTCGGCCCTTGTAACACAATTTTTAACCAACATTTTTCGAATTGACTTCGACCCTCTGATTGTCGCTTTAGGTGCTCTATCTCTAAGAGATTTGGTTGGCACAACACATTGTTGAATGTCACATTTAAGCATAAGTCGTCGGCTTCCACGTCAGAGATGAGTTGCATGCGTTTATGTAGAAGCTTATCGTAGCGCTCGTCAAGATATTCTTGCTCTTCCCAGGACATAGGAAATGGCAAGTATTCCTCAAGCTACTCCTTAGGGAATGCACCCATGTCTGCAATGATGTAGACATGTGTAAATACTTTGAGTTTAGCATCCAACTCAGTTAAGCATTCTGCGACACTTCTATGTTCAATGAGGGCTTGCTTGGTGGCTATCTCATGCAAGGTTCTAGGAGTTTCCCTAGGCTTTAGCATAGCTGGGGGCTCCGGCCTAAATGAGTGAGATTGGTCAGCTCTAGGATTGCTTATGTCCTTGGGGTTTTCATGTTTCGCCTGAGGCTTTGATGTTACTATGTCATGGTTCTCCTTTGATGCAACTGGTATAGATTGGTCACCCTGTTGTGGCAGTGTTATATCCACTCTTGATTGGTCAATGCAAGTTCTATTATCGATGGACTAAGTATTGCAAGCAACCGTTGATGGTGATGGTTGCTTTGACTTATCAGAACACATGGATGTGTCGGAGGTTTCACTGCTGTTAGGGGAGATGGCAATGGGTTCCTTAGTGGGTGGACTCGATGCTTTATTCCCAAGTTCTTCCATGCTCTTGGTCTCAATCTTCTTGGCATCCACAACCACTTGTAACTACCATTGTATTTCTTATTCTCTCCTCTTGTTCTTGGGCAATGAAGGTGTATCCCTTAAAGACTCAGGATCCTGAACTAGGTCAATCGATGATATGCTTGGTTGGGGTCTTAGCTCTCTCCTTCTCTGGTGTGTTCTCATGGGACGTAGTTATGACCTACTAAACAGCCTTGCTAGGTTGATTGCTCAAATGTGCCATCTCCTTGGCCACATCTTTGAGATGTTTCTCCTCAAGCCTAAGCTTTAGGTGCTTTGGTAGTGCTGGAGGTGTCAAGGATGTTGGTTGTGACACTTCTTCCATTGGTGAATGGCTAAGGACACATTGCGCAAGGGGCATCATCACGACCAAAGGCTGTGACTGCTGTGATTCCTGATCGAAAGTAGTAGCAACTAGTTCAATGGACCGTTGGCTACTATTACTCGACTGTGGTGTCAAGTCCTTAGGCAGATTAGAAGTGGTTGTGTCTTTTTTTGCCCTTTGAGCATTCACTTGTGCAGATCAAGCATCAGTTGAGCTAGTCACAATGGATTGGACATGCATATTCTTAGGCTGAGATCTAAAGGTGGTGTCATGTCCCACCTCTTGGACATTTGGAAGCTTAGGTGGAGATGGAGATTGGGATTGAGAAGTTGCACTTGACGACTATTGTTGTGCTTTCAGTGTCTGTTTAGAAAAAGAGGGTGTAGGAGATGGATATTGGGATTGAGTAGTGCACTAGCTAGAGGATTTTCTCGTGGCTGTTAGATGATTCTGTTATTTGCTTTGTTGAGCAACCAACCTTACTATGAGAAATGTTGCACCTATGATGTTCACTATCCTCTCGGGAAATGAAAGGCTCCTTGGGTACTAGTGGCTTTTGTGTACACTCGACGGGTACATATGATATTCACTTGTTAAGCACGCTAGGCTAAGAATCTACCCTTCGAATAGTCTCATTTGGTTTCTTGATTTTAATCGTGAGGGGCTCGATCACTCCAATGTTTTTGACTCAAGACTTGTTTTTTCATTTAGATTTCCTCTTTGCGCTTCTTTGCTCTTGATAAGTCTTGGCCTTCAGCTGACAGAGGTGGTTTAGCAAGGGGTTTTGGTACCCAAATCCATTGGTTACCTGTGTAATACCCTTGAGCACGTAGCAATGCTTTGGATATCCATCACGCTGTTGTGATGGCTCTCCATTGATACCTTCGTCTATAAGGTTTGGACTTCTTTTGGGGCCTTCTACAATATTTGTAAGTCCAAAGCCTGTCCTTGGCATTGTCTCCTGACCTTTTTGTCTTGAACATGGCCTCGCTCACCAGTTCTCTCTGTTCAACATACACTTATATCAACTCTTTCAACAAGTCCTTGCTCTCATCACTAGACTTGCATGGTATGTCAGAATTGTCTTTCCCTTGAGGTTTGATGAGGTCACCCTTACTAAAGGTTGTGATTATCCTCACACCCGGTAGTGTCAAGTGTATCCTCTATGCTATGTAATTAGCCTCACACTTCATTGCCCTTTTGAAGGGTCGTCCTAGGTGGGTTTCCTTTCCACAACTAGCACTATTTGGAGGAACATGGAATAGGATAGGCAAGCTTTCAGTTTCAATGGTTACAAGGATTTTGCACTTTCCTAGAAGTGCTTGGGAGTGTCCTCTATAAGGACTAAGAGTTGCGTTAGTCGGTGTGAGCTCTGGTTGGCCTAGTAGGGTCCATGCTTCATAGGTTAAGATATTAAAACTCAGCTCCTTCATCGATGAGAGCATCGACACAATGCTCCCTTTTTGTGGTGAGTTTGATCCTAAGATAAGTAGGCAGTACTATGTCTTCATCTTCCAGGTCTTGGCTTATAAATTTGAGCCTTCTAATACATGCCCTTGAGTCCCTGACTGTACAACCAGATGTAGATTCTCTATTTATATCTTGGGTGGTCTATGCAGTGTCGCTCAAGGTGCATCTATTGGTAGGAATGTCATGTCTAGTCATCTTCGCAGGTATAGCTTGATGTTGTTGCATTTTTCCTTGACTAGATGCAGTCCGAATGCAACACATACGTGTTTTTCCAGTGTGGCCTTTTTGTCCTTGTTGGTTAGATTGGCCCATTGAGGTTCTAGGGTCTCTGTTTGTCTTTGTTTGGGTATGGGCTTTTGGTTATTGTTTTGCAAGTGAGAATCTATACTTGTGTAGAGCCATTACCACACTAGGATCCAATTTGGAGGACTTGTCACGGCGCACGTTGTCGTGATGTTATGAGGACACAGTGTGAAAAAGTATGGAATGCATCATCATCCGACTTCTCTATTCATCTAGAGAGTCAATGTGATATGAGCCATTAGTACTAGTGTGAGTTGCATGGATTATCCAAAAATACTAGATTTTTGGATAATTTTAGCCTATTTTTTATATTATTTATTGTAAAAAATTTAGAAAAAAGCTTCTAGATTAGGATGGCATGCAAAAAACTAGTTGCTTTTTCAGCCAATTAGGGGATTTTCATAAGAGGGACAAATTGTAGAAATCACGCACGTCGCGATCACTGTAAACAGGCTAAAAACTGTAGATTGAATTGAAAGAAGAAGAAGGAGTGATTTGGGAGATCCGTGACCAAGTGTCCTGGGTTTTAAAGGTGTCCTGAGGTTTTACCCCCCTTTTGGAGCTAACGGAGCCATCAGATTTGGGTTCCGAATAGCAGAGAAGGAGCTGTAATTTTTATGCACGTTTTGTTCTACGAAGAAGCTCCAAGAGATCTAATGCCTTGAGATTGCTTCTGAGTAGTGCGAAGATTCCAAGTTCTTTCAATACATATTGATTTACTTCATTGTGATTTGTCTTTGTAGTATTTACCATTTGGGATATTCTCTATCTTCTCTTCCATCTCCTATCTCTACTTCCTTCTACTTCTGATCCCTGGTGGATTCGATTTTTTGACAAAAATCCCTCCGACATGAAAGGTCGTCAGAAGAAGGAAAGACAAGATGGGAGAATCTTCGAATACATTCTCCAATGATGTTTTGCAATAGTTGGTGCAAAATATGAATATGCTTATGCAGGTACAACAACAACAACAACAGGTGATGCAAGCTTCAGCTCAACAAAAAGTGTTGTGATTAATGCTTTGCAAGCAGTTGAGCGTGAGGTGAAGTTATTCAATGGTAAGAATGTATCTGCATATGTATATACCTATGCTCAGAAGATGGAATTCTTTGGGATGGCTCAATCTGCATGGAGCCGATATTTTGTACGTGTTACTATACATGAACTGAAAGCACGGATTACTGAATTATACTTGCAGGATGCAAATTGGGTAGCCTTCAAGAAGACACTCAAGGAAGAATTTTACATTGAGGACACCAATTTGATTATGCGCAAGACTTTTCAAGAGTGGGTTTTACAACCCAATAAGGGTCTTGTGGCTACGGAATTGTTAAGAGAATTTGAAAGTCAATTTGAGCAGTTGGATCTGGCAGAACAACAAGCTCTTACAAGTCAGAAAATTGAATTGTTTCTACAGGTAGCTGATCCTGAGCTTCAAGAGAAGCTTGATGATTTGCTAGAGGATCAGACTACAGAGACAGGTTTGAAAACAAAGTGGAGACATGTCAAGGAAGCTGTTACTGCACTTGTGAAGAAGCATAGAAGAAGAGAAAGATTACATGTCTCTAGCTTGCCCACTGTTACGGGCAAGACAATTGATGTATCCAATAAGCCACCTACTTCTGTGGCTAACCCTATGGTTGTACCTGCTATTGTTCCCTCTATTAGGGAAGATGTCTTAGATGAATTGGTCAAAGGGTTGCGGGATCTTCAATTGAAGGTTGCAAAATTGGACGAAAAAGGACAAGAGGAAAGGGGACGAGTAGCAGCCCCTAAGCCTGGAAAAAGATGTATGTGGTGTGACAATTTGCAGCACGAGAGAAAGGATTGTGCTGCCTATCAGGAGACCTTGGCATGACAGCTTATCTTTTGGAAAGATGGCAAGATCCATGCACAAGAAATGGAATTGCCTCTTGATTTGAATTTTGGAAAGGGAGGTATGTAGAAGTTGTTGGAAGACTTGGTTGTCCGAAATGCTTATGCAGCAGTACATGCTTCTACTTTTGGTCTATAGTTGGATAGAATGCATGGCCAAGTGATGGTTGGTCCAAAGGTTGAAATATGGGCACATGCTTTACATGCAGTTGAAAAGAGAAAGGTCACTGATAGTGAAATGTCTCATGCAGGGCAAGACATTCGTGGCATAACCGGTTGGGAATCACCGGTAGATGCATATTCAGTGTATGCATATTTAGCAAAGGTACAAAACACGGATGTACTTGTGGAAGAAAAACAAAAAAGAGATGAAGATATTGCAGGGACATCTAAAAGAATGACAAGAAGAAGTATGGATCAGCGTAAAGCTGCAAATCAACCACCTCACGAGCATGTTATGGAAGAGGTCAATCAGGAGCAAAAATAGGATAACAAACAAGAGGGCAAAAAGAAGGGCAAGCAGCCAGGTTATAAGTTGCAATCTGGCATTGAGACAACCGCAGATCTTAAGAAGGTTCTTGAAGAATGGATCTTAAACAATTGGGTGGAATTTACCTTGGGAGAGGTGCTTGGCATTGCCAAGTGAGAATTTCATGATGAGATCATTGACATAATTAAAAGGAAGCATCAGTTTCTTAGTGATACCACTAGTGCATTGCTACAATTTGAAGAGGACACTGGTTTGTTGGGTATTCGGGCTGAATATGAGCATGAAGTAAGTACAGGATTGTCTATGCAGGATGCTACTAATCAATGGACAACATGTGGAAAAGAGAAGAAAGTGGCTGGAAATGCATTGTCTTGTAACAATATGCATGGTGGAGTAAGGCAAATGCGACAATATGGAGAAGAGACTCTAGGATTTATTCCTCAAAGTCACTATGCAAGAAATCATTGGGCTAGAGCTACCACTGAAACGGTAGTGAAAATAGGGGAACGTGAAACTCCTTGTGTTACTTTATTTGACCATGGGTCTGAGATAAATGTCATTGAGTAGGGATTGTATGAAAATGGTGCATGGCCCATGGACACTAATCATGGTTGGCATATGAGGGCTGCAAATAATTCTTTAGGGGAGCTCTATGCTACATGTCCTAATGTAAAAGTGACGATTGGTGATGTACAGGAAGAGAAACACTTCTTTGTGCAGGATAATTCCTCATATGCAGTGATTTTGGGACAACCCTATATTACAGGTGTGCATATGGAAACAAAGGTGCTTGATGATGGTTTTGCTTATGCAAGATTTAGAAGCAAGAATGGGAGAAAAGCAGTCCAATTTCTTACTGTTTATGTTAATCATCCTAGAAATCGTGATACGCTTCAAGAGTCTCTTTTGGTTCCAAATGCAAGGGAATTCAAAGACTTGGATTTTCATTAAGCACTGCTATAATGCGGGGCTACAGTAGTGTTGTTCAGAGGGTGTACTCGTCTCTTGATGAAATGAAACATGTATTTACTATTGGTAATTATCAGTTTATAGCAAACAGTTCATGTTGGTTTAAACCTATGGAAGCTGTGTAGGGCTGAACGCATATCTATGAAACGGGCTGCTAAGAAATTGAAAGCATTGGGGTTGTTAGCTGAAAATGATGGCATTTCAGGCATCTTTTATGGGTTGAATATTACTGACACCATGGCTGAAATTTCAGCAACTATACATGCAGAAAATGAGGCTGAAAACAGAGTGTTGTCAGTATGTTCTTTGGCTATGTATGATGTTATAGCATTGTTTGCTCAGCAGGAAGGATTAGAATGGGCTGAAGCACTTGTGGAGAAAAAATATAAGACAGTTGACAAAAAGGTGAAACCAATTGCTTTGCCACTTTCACCAGAGAGTGAGGGTATGTATGAAAAAGTGTCAAGGTAGACAAACTTACGGGATCCTAAAGATATAGGTCATCAGTTTACATCTGAAACATTACAAGAATTTAAAGTTGGTGCAGAAGGGTTTCTTTTGCCTACTGAGAGAGACTGTTTTATGTGGATGTTGGCTAGACATGGGAAGGCATTTGCATTTCAACCAAGTGAAATAGGTTGTGTGGATCCAAATGTTGTCTCTCCTATGGTCATATTTACTGTGCCACATGTACCATGGAACTTGAGGCCTATTCCAGTGCCTAAAGCCTACTTGCCAAAGCTGATGGATTTGCTAAATGAAAAGTTTTGCATGAAGATCTTGGAGCCTTCTTCGGCCCCGTACTCAAATCGTTGGTTTACTGTGCCCAAAAAGAATGGGGCTTGGGTGGATCTCTTAGCTCACCTTTTCAAAAATAATCCATTTGATTTCATTTTTTTTATGCCTATCAGAGAAGATCTATCTTAGGTCCCTCTATTCCTAGACTACTATATTATCAACAAATGGCTCACCATTATGATAGCTATCTTTCCCTCTATCAAACCAATTCCACAACCATCTTACCCCTTCTTTTTCAACCTCAATCTTTTCCTCAAATTCCCATATTTACATATTGCTCTTTTATCGAAGATAGAGTATTTGCCCCTTCTCCACCATGTCCTTCTCCATCCATTCATGTACCTTCTATCTTTCCTATTTATCAATTAACACCCTTCCTAACTAATTCCCTAAAAATTTCAGCCACTCCTTCTTTAACCTATTCCTCCTTTTATGATTTTGCCTACCCATCTCTTCATCCACTTTTACTTATTCCATTTCCATCTCCTGCCACTTCTATCTCTCAACCCCCTCAGTTGGTTAGTGAATATGAAGGGTTTGATTAGTAGATTCCAAGAAGAAGAGGATGGAGCTTGAGTGATTCTCTTACAGGACCTCAGATAAACTGGCCAATTATTCCAAGGGATTGGACAACTACCAATCAAGCATACCAGAACTACCTTCATTTTGCTCACCAATATTCACAATCTATGGATCCTTCGGTGAGATTGACAGCTCATTTTGCTTGGTATCTAGCATACATGCATAGGCATTTCCATAATGATCAAAAGGCCATTCAAAACTTTGTATGAATGTCAATGTGAACATTGACCCCCACGAGTTGGATGTCCTATATTTTCATGCCCTATGTCTTCCTAGCAGATACCTTGTCTTACTAGAAAGGATGTGCTGCTTGCAGTTTTTTCAAAACCCTCCAAAGAAATTTGTAGATGAATCCTTCTCCATGGATCGCTTCCAAAACCACCAAGCTTTTAAAAGGGATCATCTTCATTGATGCCTTTGCAATGTATTTTGGAAGCTTCTTAATGATATATCTCTTTTTGGAGGTGTCATTCAAATGGTTGTGTTAGTGTTTGTGTACGTGTTATCTTAATTATATGTGATGAGTTCGTGTTGATTGTGAATACTTGTTCGAGAGCTCTTTTCAAAAGATTGCTGGTGGATGAAAAGCCTATGGTGGAAAGCTGAAGAGAACCTCTCATATCCTTTACAAATTTGTTATGGTTTTTAAATGATTAATCAGAAGAGTTAATGAATAATGAAGTTTTCCTTTAGTAGTATTTTTTCTCTCAAATACAGGTGATAAGTTGGGGTCGTGTTTTGGAAAGATTATTGAAGATTTGACAGAAGACAAAATTGAGCTGTTTAGTGAACTTATATTCTTCTTTTCCTTAGGTCGCGAGGACGCTTCCTTTCTAAGTGTGGGAATATGTTGAGATTGAAAAAATACTGAATTTTTGTTGTTTTTGAGGACTGAATGATTGATTTTTTATGGATCTAGAGTGATGTATGATTGTCAATGGAAGTATTTGAGAGTATTTTGGATGATATTGATAATGTTTTGGAAGTTCATAATGATTCTCAGTGGAGATATGAGGTTATGTGATGTTCTAATAGGTTCTGATTGGTTCTGTATACCTTCTGTATAGCTTCTATTTTGTTCTGATTGTCTTCTGTATAAAGCATGGATTGATGATTGATGAATATTGAGATCTTTTGTAAGCTTATTGAATAGTTTTTGATAGTTTGGAATGGTTTGAGTATGAGTTATGAGGTTCTGATGACCTTCTGTAGAGTCTCTGTCTCTGCTCTGTCTCTGTACTGTAACTGTACTGTAGCTGTTCTGGTGTTATACTGTAACTGTTCTGTAGACCTTCTGTAAGTGTTCTGTAGAATATATGTGTGACTTTGGAAAAGTTTTCTAACCTTTGTAAAGGATGAATTTAAGTTCAAAAGAGCTAAAACAAGTGGAAGAAACAGTTGCTGAAGACTGAAGAGAAGACTAAGTGATAGTGACAGTAGTGAGCTGTGAAAAGACATTGTAGTGGCTCTGGTGACTCTTCATATTAGACATACCTCTTGGGAGGTGCATCCACGACCTAAGAAGGATTATTGAGGGTTATTATGAGAGTATTGTAGTGAGGATATGATGTACTATTGATAGAGAGAGAGAGAGAGAGAGCCAAAGATAGTCAATTCTATCAAAACAGTGTAACTGTATATGAGAGATTGAGAGAGTCTCAGAGAACTATGAAGTCATTGAAGATGAATAATATGTGATTGATTTCCATTCAAAGATGGTGTATTCCTTTGTGTTCTTTGTTCTATTGATGAATTTTGTGAAGATATTGAAGAATATGGTTGATTCTATCAAATCCGTGGGAGAAATCTACTATGATGCTGCGTGAAGAATTGTTGTTTTCTTTGTTTTGATGATCAAAAGAATGAAATAAAAGCTTGTTGATGTTACAAGATAGATTTTCTTGCAAGAGAATTCCCTTTTCCTTGGTGTTCCTCTTGGGGCTCCAACTACGCTTCGGGGCCATACTCGAAGATGCGTGTACGAGAGATAGAATTTTCACACTCTCCTATGCAAAATTCTTGCCACCTCTCCTTGAGTGGAGAAAAGATAATGAAGGGAGAGGGGCGTATTTTCGAGAATATCAAGAGGGGTGTGTGACTTCTCTTTAAGGGGGGAGAAGAAGCTTCCAATAGCTTCTCTCTCTCTCTCTCTCTCTCTCTCTCTCTCTCTCTCTCTCCCTCTCTCTCTCCCTGACTCTCTTGTTAGAAATCAAGCTCCACCCATCAGTTTGTCTTGGTGTGTAACAGACATCTGTGATAGCTACTGTGTACAGCTGTCTCCATGTGACTACATTAAATAAGTCGGGTTAGTAGTTAGTCAGTGACTTGACTAGAGTTAGTCAGTCTAGTCGGACTAGTTTACTTTACATTGTATTGTGTGGTTGAGTGTTATTCTGCATAATGAAGAAAAGACATTGAGAGCCTGAAGGCTCACGGATATGGAGTTTTCCCTATCTCTCTCTCTCATCTTTGAATATGGTATCAGAGCACTCACAAGACTGGGCTCTGTGGAGTAGAGCATTGTAGAAAATGACTTCAAGACTAACCTGAAGGGCTAGAAAAAGAAGAGGACTCACTGTCATTTTCACCATTTTGGTCACATAGAGGTATTCATTGTTGAAGGAGACTAGCCATTGATCAAGAGGTTGTTGGTGACCCTGCTGGAGCATTTGCAAGGCCCTATTGAGCCTATGCAAGCCTTGTAAAGGCTTAGATCAGCCATTGTGTACATCAGCAACCCCTACTGAATCTGCATGAACTGCGCCTGTAGGGCTAAATGGACTACAACCTGTCAAACATCAAATGGGGCACTTGAACAAGACCCATAAGGCATGTATGCTCACTCTTGAAGGTACTTGAAGAGTACAAGTAAATGCTTGTGTGGGAGCTCTGTTATGAGCTGGAGTAATAGACACAGACCTGTAATCAGTTCTAAATTGCTCTGAAAATGAATGGACAGCATGCATTCAGTCATTATTGACATACAGGAGCTTTGTGCTACACTCAGAAGGCATCTTTAAAGCACAAGAATGTGTCAAAGCATGTATACATTGGATCAAATGTCTTGGAGCTGAGATTTATTGCTCAAAACACTCAGATTTGAAAGCCATTGACAGGCTGGAAACTATCATACACAGTGAATAGCAAGTATTGTATCTTGCTGAAGCAATACATGTCACTTTGGAGCTTCTATCACGTATATGAACTAACATATGCATGTTGAATGTATGGAGGATTGTGGAAAGAATTGGACGCTACTGAATACTCAAATCTGGACCTAAAATAATTGCCTTGATAGTGCTTGGGCTGGTTATGAACAGTCATGGTTATGAACACTCATGTATTCCTTGACAATGATTAATGAAGGCAGGTTGTCTATGCCTACCCAAATGCTCATGTATTGAACCCATCACTTCAAAGAAAATGTATAACATGATTTGAAGACTTTTTGGAGCTACTTAATGCTTGTTATGCTGATTTTTGGTTGCCTGCAACCTACAACTAAATTAGTTGACACTTGTACTTGCTGGTTATGCACTGTTTTGTGCTTCTATGCCTATGTATGGCTTGACACATGTACTAGCAGCTATCTGGGAAGTTCTTGGACATGTATGACATGTATGCATGTTGTTTTTGGACTTGAAATTGTTGCTGGTTATACACGGTCTACAGTTTTCAGACTGCATCTTTGGTCCTTGGCAGTGAGGTTGCAGGAGTTTAAACTAAAACAAATACATAGCATATGTATTGACTGTTTTACCTACGGGTTAGACCATTTGTTTTGGGACTTTTTTGGGTTGTCAGTGGGCTGAAATACCCTGGTTTTTTACTGCAATTAATTGCAAAAAACTGTCATAAACAATTAAGGTTTGAACTTGGTCAGTCATACTTGTTGGCTTGCAGGTAGTCAAGCATCTGGCAGACATAGTCTATTGCATCATGGCTAATGCACATGGGACTGATAATATCACTCAGATAGTTGGAGAGAAGTTAGACAACAAGAAATTTGCATTATGGAAATTCAAAATGAAGAACTTTTTAGTTGGCAGGGGTTATTGGGATCTATGTACAGGAGATGAGGCTGCTCCTGGATTGCCTGCAACGAATCCAACTAATGAACAGAAAAGAGCTCATAGGCTATGGAATAAGAGAGCATGCAAGGTGCTGCATTTGTTTTCTCTATGTATATCTGATGCTATGGTAATTCAAATCACTGGATCTGAGACTCCGAAGGATGCTTGGGACATACTGATGAAAAATTATGGAACCATGACACATGTACGAAATATCCAATTGAAACAGTAGTTCAACATGTCTAGGAATGGCAGGAGCATCTAGGTGTATACCACGGAGATTAAGACCATAGCTGATCAACTTGCTACCATTGGCTCAAGTGTATCAGAAGATGATATGATTGTTGTTGCCTTGAATGGATTAGGGAAAGAGTACAAAGCTTTTGACACATCCATT
Organism: Lygodium microphyllum; assembly: GCF_053477565.2. Lineage (NCBI taxonomy): Eukaryota > Viridiplantae > Streptophyta > Polypodiopsida > Schizaeales > Lygodiaceae > Lygodium > Lygodium microphyllum. The sequence goes on from NC_141137.1 coordinate 59,871,102, forward strand.
TCTGTTAGAGAAGAGCCCCCTACCTGGGAAGAGCTAGTTGCTTTGTTGCTGCATGAGGAGGTCAAGCTTGGTTTGAATACAGGTTCCAGTGTATCTCAAAGTAGAGAGATTGTGTTATACTCTAGCCAGCATGGCAGAGGATTTAGAGGTTGTGGTTCATTTCGAGGTCGTGGTGACACTCATAATGCTTATGGACAGTAGCAACAGCAAGGTAATTGGCATGGTGCAAATACACAAGGCCAGCGTGGATCTAGTGGGTTTAGATGCAAGGGGAGATCACCCTGAGGTAGAGGTGGTGGATCTGGTTCATGACAGTCATCTGATCAGTCCAATAGGGACAAGGATTGCCATTATTGTGGCAAGTATGGGCACATTGCAAAGGATTGCTACAAGAAGCAGGGAGATATGAAGGCAAAGGGCAGACAGCATGGGCACTATGCGTCTTCCAGTGGTGCTCATGATGAGCAAGTTGATAGACTATTTTCCATGCAGCATGTATCCAAAAATACATCGAGACATAATAGAGATGATAGATGGTACATTGACTCTGGAGCATCAAACCACATGACACCGCATGGAGAGTGGTTTGATGAGATGGTTGCAGGTACACATGGTCATGTATGTACTGGGGATGACACCCAACATGACATAAAGCATAAAGGGATTGTTCCTCTCATGATGCTTGATGGCAAGAAGAAAGGCCTGCATGATGTATTACATGTACCGACCATAACAAAGAATCTTTTGTCTGTGGGTCAAATGGCAGAACAGAATCTGCAAGTAAGATTTAACAAAGATGGATGTTTCATTGAGGAGTATGGAAATGGCTGCAAGTTAATTGCCAAGGGCAGAAGGGATGGCAAGATGTTTACTTTGGATGAGACCATTCCGGGACTTAAGGTATCCATGTTTGCTCATGATGAGAGTGCCATTCGGGATGTAGATATTTGGCACAAGAGGATTGGACATGTCAATGTACAAAATCTAAAATCTATGCAGCAGAAGAAAGTAGTACTTGGATTACCTAAATTCAAGTATAATGACGACTTTGGTCATGTATGCCCTGCATGTCAGTTTGGGAAGTAGGCAGGGTTTCCGTTCATGAGACATCTAAAAAACAGCACTAGGCCTTTACAGTTGGTGCACTCTGATGTCTGGGGTCCTTCACATAATGCTTCATTTGGAGGTGCACGGTATTATGTCTCATTTATTGATGATTTTAGTAGGTACACTTGGCTTTATGTTTTGAAGCATAAAGATGACGTATTTGATGCATTCAAAGATTTCAAGAAGCATGCAGAAAATGAGTTGGACTGCTACATATCATGTTTGAGATCAAATGGAGGAGGTGAATATGTCTCTAATTACTTTGACATGTATCTTGCTAAATATGGGATCAGAAGACAGCTTACTTGCAGCTATACACCGCAGCAAAACGGTATTGCAGAGAGGAAAAACAAGGTCCTGATGGAATGAGCTAGAGCTATGCTGAATGAGAAATGTCTGCCAAATGGTTATTGGGTTGAAGCAGTGATGACTGCTGTCTATGTGTTGAATCGAACCCCTACAGCAGGGATTCATGATGTCACTCCATATGAGAGACTGTATGGTCATAAACCTGATATTTCGCACTTGAAGGTATTTGGTAGCATTGCATATGTGTATATACCAGATGAAAAGAGGAAGAAATTGGATCCTAAGATAGTGAAGAGTGTGTTTCTAGGATATGCACATGAACGGAAAGCTTATAAGTGTTATGTACCTTCTACGCATGAGACACTCATAAGCAGAGATGTGGTATTTGATGAGTTAGCATCCTGGTATGGGAATCCTGTTGCAGTGCCTACTGATGGCTCACCCAGTATGAGTTGTGCTGAAAATACTCCTACAGAGAGTACTTCCGTGAGTGGTCAAACAGGTGATATATCATCTACAGTGAGTCCTTGGACAGGATGATTGCACAGTCACACTACTGCATCCACTGACACGGATATGTCAGTGAGGGGGAGAACAGATAAGGGAAAAGAAAAGGTTTTTGAAGATGTAACATGTCCACTCACTGCAGGTTATGAGTCATCTAGCAGTGACAGCTTAGACAGTGAATTGGGGATTCCATCTGTTATGATGCCAAGTGCTAGGCAGAGTCGTTATGTGTTGCCTCATGAGAGGCAAGCTCATAGTGAGCCACAGCTCAAGAGATCAGAGAGGGTCAAACGACCCGTTGATAGATACACTTACACTGGATATTCAGCCCATCATTATGCTTATATGACGAAAGTAACAGGTTTTAGAGAACCAAGTAAGTTTGATGAGGCAGGCAGATGAGGATTGGCGTGCTGCTATGGATGAGGAATATTCATCTTTGGCTAAAAATGCCACATGGGATTTGGTATAGTTGCCTGAGGGCAAAACACCTATTGGCTGCAAGTGGGTGCATAAGGTAAAATGTAAATCAGATGGATCATTGGAAAGATACAAGGCCAGGCTAGTTGCAAAAGGATATGTGCAGTAGTATGGTCTTGATTATGAGAAGAATTTCAGCCCTGTAGCAAAGATGGCTACAGTTAGAACTGTGATTGCTTTGGCAGCAGCTAGAGGCTGGAAACTATGGCAGATGGACATAAAGAATGCCTTTCTGAATGAAGAGTTATAGGAAGAAGTTTACATGGAACAGCCTGAAGGCTATGTACATCCAGAATTTCCAGCACATTTATGCCGGCTAAAAAAGGCATTATATGGGCTGAAATAGGCACCCAGAGCATGGAATGCTCGCAACAACAGTTATTTGCAGCAACATGGTTTCCGATTGGGTGATGCTGATCTTAGTTTGTTTGTGAAGAAGACAGATCGTGGCTATGTATTCCTAGTTGTCTATGTTGATGACTTGATCATTACATGAGATTATGAAAGCGGGATTGTTGAAGTAAAGACATGTTTACAGGCTGAGTTTAAGGTCAAGGACCTAGGAGAGCTGAAATATTTTTTAGGGATTGAGGTTGTCTCTACACCTCAAGGCATATGGCTGCTACAGAAGCAGTATGCTCAGGACATGTTACAGAAATATTGTATGGCTAATTGCAAGCCTATGGATACGCCTTTAGAGCAGAATGTCAAATTGCAGATTGATGTTGGGACAGAGATTGAGAATGTTACCATGTACAGATAGATGGTAGGCAGCTTGATCTATCTCACGATCACTAGACCTGACTTGAGTTATGCTATGGGGCTAATCAGTTAGTTCATGCAGAAGCCTCGCAAACCACACTTGGATCCAATCAGGAGAATTCTGAGATATGTAAAGAGTACCACAGATCATGGGCTATTTTATGCATATGGGAAACCCCTTGAGTTGATGGGGTATACTGATGCTAACTGGGCTGGTTGCACTTATGATAGGAGGTCAACCAACGGCTATGCATTTGGATTGGGTAGTAGCATGATCAGTTTGGCAAAGTAAGAAACAGCCTACAGTTGCACTGTCCACTATGGAAGCAGAGTATCGTGGTGCGGCCTTAGTGACCTGTGAAGCCATGTGGTTATAGAAGTTGCTGAATGACTTGGGAATACACTTGGATAGCAAAGTAAGGCTGTACTGTGATAATTTAAGCAGTGTCATGTTAGCAAGCAATCATGTAAATGGTTTTTGCAGATCAGATTAACTTGGAGCATGTGAAGACTGAAGACCAGGTAGCAGACATCTTTACCAAATCACTTGGTAAAGATAAGTTCATTCACTTTAGACAGCTACTTGGAGTGATGCAGATGGTTTGAGTTTTTGGTTTGAGCTTGAGGGGGAGTGTTATGCTAATCCAAGTTGTTTGTGATTGATGATTTCATGGCCGGGTCTATGATGACTGATTGCCATGGGAACAAAAAGAATATTTTCCTAGTTAAAGGATGTTAGGCTAGTTGTTTCAGCTTGATTGTTCCCAAAAGGATACTCAAGGATTGGCTGTGGTTTTGGATGAATATCCAAGTGATTATATTTTCATGGCGGGAATTGTAAGGATAAATTGCCATGGGAACAAAAGGGATGTTTCCCCTAGTAAATGTTATTTGGCTGGTTGCTTCAGCCATGGATGATTTCCTAAAGGGATAATTAAGGAAGGATGGCGCTAGCTACCCCCGTGAACCGCCAAACCCTAACCAAGGGGGTTATGAATCCGGGCCAGGAATGTGGACCGAACCTGCCGTGAGAGGTCTCTCCATGGAAATTACTTGGCGTAGGAGGACACTTGGGTGCCAGGGGGCTCTAGCCGTAAATCCCAATGCCTCCGGACCCTACACAAGTGTTCTACATGACTCGAGATGGGATCTTGAGGCCTTGATACTAGTTACAAGGTAGAATCTTGGTAGGATAAACCTTTGGGTTTTTATTGCTGGGAGACAGAAGGATTTTTCCACGGAGGCAGAAAGGGACACTTAATTCTCCTGTATGGGCGGGAGACAAACATTAATCTGAAGATAAGTTAAGGAAGTGTTTGATCTTGTTATCTTGTCTTCGTGTCTGTGCCCTAAATTACATAAAGGAACTTGTGATTAACGAGTTAATTTAGAAAGTTACTTTTATGTGTCAAATATAATGTGGTAGGTAATTAGATAACTAAAACAACCCCCGAGGGAAGCGTGGTGGATGTGACCAATGGGTCTATCCTACAAAAGGGTGGTCTCGGTTAGCTGAGAGCTTTTCTCAAAGTAAATGTTAACGAGAAATGTTAGGAAAGGTCAGACAATGACCTTAGACAATGTTGGTTAGAACCCTGATTCATACCATTTTAGGGGACCGGAATGGGACTATGCCCTACGGGCAGAGAGGTCGAGCGATGCATCCCTCTCGTTTCCCATTCTCTTTGAACCAAGTGCGGTATGAGTCTGCTTTGGTCCAGTTGTATCCACACAAAGTGGAGCGGCTGTCGACCGATGCTATAAGGCTGTTAGGTGAACCCGACTGCTAGGAACCCGAACTTCAGGAGGGTCGATCCTAGTGGGAATGGCAGGACACTTCCACTCGGGGCAGACTCGGGAAGACCTAGATCACAAACCCTGTGACATTCCTTGCGAGTGCAAGTGGATCTTCCTAGACCCTCTTCCCGATGGGCTGCTAAGACGGGTCCCACCATTTGAGGGGTGGGCACGTTACAGAGAAGTTCAAAGGGGTGCAACAATCATGCCCATATAATGCTTGAAAAGGGATCATCTGAATACTCTGTTAGTAAGAAGCATTGTAGGCAAACTCAACCAGGGATAAGTATTGAATCCACTTTTTGGGTTCACGATAGCAGTATGCCCTAAGCATATCTTCAATGACTTGGTTGACTCATTCTATTTGACCATCAGTTTGGGGATGGTAAGCTGTACCGAAACAAAGTTGAGTTCCAATAGCCTCAAAGATAGCCCTCCAGAAGTGTGATGTGAAAAGAGAGTCACGATCACTAATGATTATTCTGGGTAACCCATGAAGTTTGAATATTTCCTTGATAAATAATCTTGCGATGTCTAAAGCTTTATAGTTCGTCTTGACAGGGATGAGATGTGCGACCTTGGTGAGCATATCTACTACAACGATAATAGAGTTATATCCTCCCTGAACTTGGGGTAAGCCAACAATGAAGTCCATACTAATGAATTCCCATTTCATTTGGGGAATGTCAAGTGGTTGCAATTTCCCAGGCATTTTAACATGTTCTGCCTTAATGCATTGACAAGACAAACATTCCGTGACATATTTGAGTACGTCTCCCTTGAGCCTTTCCCAATAATAGCTCTTTCTGACCGCATTAAGGGTCTTGGCATAACCAGGATGTACTGAGAAAGGGGAGTCATGGGCTTCCCAAAGTATCTTCTGCTTGAGAGTTTGGCTTGCAGGGATACATAATCTTGTCCTAAAGTAGACAAGCCCACTATTGATGGAGAATTCTTGATACTTCGTCTTTAGCTTCGGGTCTTGATCCTTGATGGGGATCTCCCTTAGCATTTTCTAATAGACTAGGTCGTGATATGCCCCTTCTTTTGCTAGCTCAAGAATCGGGTTGTTTGGCATTGATACCTTTGTGGCTAGTGACCTTGCTGTTGATGGATCTTGTAAAATGAGAGAATTTAGAAATGCCTTGCAACTGAGTGCATCGGCAACTACATTCTCTTTTCCAGGCCTATATTTGATTTCAAAATCATATTCTTCCAGCACTTCGATCCATCAATGTTGCCTTATATTGAGCTCATTCTGAGTGAAAATCCATTTAAGACTCTTGTGGTCCGTTACTAAGGAAAATTTGTTACCTAGCAAGTAATGTCTCCAAAGTTTGAGAGCATGGATGATAGCCAACAACTCCAGGTCGTGGGTAGCATAATTCCTTTCATGGCTCTTCAAATTTCTTGAAGAATATGCTACGAGATGCCTTCTTGCATAAGTACACATCCTAAAGTAAGTGCACTAGCATCAGTTACCACCTCAAACTCCTTACTAAGATCAGGAAGTTTCAGGATGGGTGCTGATACTAAGCTTTGCTTTAGTTTATCAAAGCTGGTTTGTTCAACAGGTGACCATACAGTTGCTACTTGCTTCTTTAGTAGATTAGTTAGAGGTGCTGCAATAAAAGCATAATCTTTGATGAAAATTCTATATCATCTTGTCAACCCAAGAAAACTACACATTTCTTTGACAGAAGTTGATGTTTGCCATTCCAAAACGTCTTTGATCTTATCTGGATCTATTGAAATTCCTTCTACTGATACAATGAATCTCAGATATTCAATCTGTCGCTTAAAAAATGTGCACTTCTTCTTCTTGGCATAAAGCTTGTGTGCTCTCATTGTTTCAAGAACAATGCAAAGCTGGGGTTCATGATCCTTTTCTTGTTTTGAGTAGACTAGGGTATCGTCAAAGAAGATGAGTACGAAATCATCAAGATAGGGCCTAAAGATATCCTGCATTAACCTGTTGAAGGTAGCAAGAGCATTCGTTAGCCCGAATGACATCACTAGGAATTCGAAATGTCCATACCTTGTACTGAATGCAGTCTTCGCGATATCCTCTTCTTTGATCCTTATTTGATAATATCCAGATCTGAGATCTATCTTTGAGAAGATCTTGGCTCCTTGAAGACGGTCAACTAATTCATCTATTCTTGGGATGGGGTATTTATTTTTTATGGTTGCTTGATTCAACCCTCTGTAATCAATGCATAGGCGAAGTGTTCCATCTTTCTTCTTTTGGAACAACACTAAGGCTCCCCATGGTGAACTGCTAGGACGGATGAAGCCTTGATCCAATAGTTGCTTGAGTTGCTCTTTCAATTCGATAGCTCCCAGAATGGACATCTTATACGGCCTCTTTGCGACCGATGCAACTCCTGGCACAAGTTTGATTTTGTGGTCGACTTCCCTTTGGGGAGGAAGTTCCATCAGATCTTCAGGGAATATGTTTGTGTATTTCTTTAACCATGAAGGCTCTTCTCCAGATTCCCGATTCTGATCTAGCTTATTTAGTTTAATTAGATAGACAGATAGGCCTTTTTGAACACCTTTTATTATTTGTGTTGCTTTTGCCAACTGTATTTTTGGCTTACCAGCCTCACCTTGGGTCGTGACTAGTTCCCCCTCAGAAATTCGAAAGGAGACTTGACCCTTCCCACAGTGGATGTGGGCATCATTGGGTATTAGCCAATCCATTCCGAGTAAACATTCGTGGACACCTAGGTTCATTACCCTGGATCTCACAGAAGTTGGCTTCCCACCCAGTAGGAATTTCACCTTAGCAGTTTGCCTAGTACAAGTGACTTCACGACCATTTTCTAATTCCACAAGTAGATGCATCTATTGTGGCTATCCCTAATCTTTTTGCACAGATTGGTGACATGAAGGAATGTGTACTGCCACAGTCAATCTAGGTTTTGAAGCTTTTACCTTGATATTCTAATGGGGTTTGAACCACCGAGAATTGGCAATTTGGACCCTTCTTGTGAAGAGTGGCATGAACCGTTGCCCTCTCAATGTTAGTATCCATGCATGGATCTTCTTCATTGTCCAGCTCCTTGTTGGAAACACTAGAGGTTCTCCCTCTGGCCATAACGGTGGTTCCCTGGCCATGAGGGGCTCTATTTTGACCTTGGAATTGCCCTTGGCGATGTCCTCTACCAAGCTTGGGACACTCCCTCTTGAAGTGTCCAGGCTCATTCCAATGGAAGCAATGTGGGTTGCGATCATTACTTTGTGTTGGAACAAAGTTGTTGATAGCATTGGCCCTAGATTTCTTTCTTTGGCCCTGGTTCTGACCCTATGCTCTCTTAGTCTGAGCCTTAGACATGTCCTTATTTTGATCTTTGTAAGGCCAAATCCAGTTGTTCCTTGGTTTGGTCTGCACCTCCTGTATTATTGGAGCAGCTCGAATGAGTGCATCTTGTAGGTTCATTGGTCGCATCGATTCCAATCGAGTGTTTATGGGTGGATTCAACCCAACACAGAATTTTAACACCTGTTGTGTCATATCCATTGGGGAAGCATACTTTAGGAGTGAAATGAACTTTGAATAATATGCTTCCAGGGATAATCCTAGCTGCTTCAAGTCATAGAATTCATTATCTTTTGTGTGTGGTAGGTACGTGGCAGATTTCTCCCTCGCACAGCTTTCTTAAGCTTATCCCAAGTGACTGTCCCCTCCGAGATCGCTTAGTCTCTGCACCACTATTTCCACCAAATTCTCGCTTCGCCTGTAAGCTTAAGTTTGAGGAGCATGGCTTGGTTAGCAGGTGCAGTTCCTGCTGCCTCAAAATAGTCCTCCATGGACTCAATCCAGATCTCAGCGTCGGCTTGAAGAGTTCTTCCCTTGCCATCAAACTCTGGTGGCTTAATTTGTTTGAGAAGGAATTTCTTCTCTTGAACCACAATTGGACTTAGTGCAGGAGTCGGCTTTGGAACCTGCGCTTGGGGTTGTGTCTGGACAATAAGATTCTTTATGTTAACATTTTATCATACGTTCCCTATTATGTTAATGTGACTAGCACATCTTTTAGCTATGTGATTTATTTGGATAACCCTTTGAGTACATTTATTTGGATAAGTAGAACAGGCTGATTGATACATCAGTTTGGGGAAAATAGGATTGTGTTACCTAACACTTTGATTCTGTTAGCAGAGATTACCCGAGTCACTTCTTCATAGACATACTTGTTCTACTTGACTTGCCGATTGTTAATGTGCAAAGTTGCGTTTACGTGAGCTTCAACAAAGATGAATAGCTTCATGATCTTTAAATCCTCCATCCACTTGATTCTCTTCAAGTTGGTCTGAAGGTACGCAAGTTGGTGGGCTGCTATGTAGTATATTCCTGAATCTCCCGTCCATCTCCGCTCCGCATACAAGGGCGAAGGATTATAGATGCGGTCCGTAATATTCATCATACCAAGAATCTGGCAATAATTTGAAGCATGCATTGCAGTCATGAACATAACCTAGAACACCAAGAACTTGCTCCATGCTTCGTGACTCTGCAACAAACCCAGCATCCATGAGTAAAGAAATGTTTTCAACAAAAAACACTGCTCTATTCCACTCGCCTTCCCCTGTTTATCTCCTTATTCCCTTTATTTTCCTCCATTAAGTTCCCTTGTAATCCTTAGATCTCGTTGGTTTGCTCTAATACCAATTGTAACGTGTCTGTTCATCCACTTGTGGGACATGTCTTAGCAACCCATCGGGAAGAGAGTCTAAAAAGCGCCACCTGGCACTCGCAAGGAATGTCACAGGATTTGTGATCTGGGTCTTCTCGAGTCTGCCCCGAGTGGAAGTATCCAACCGTTCCCACTTAGGACCAACCTGAAGTCAGGGTTTCTTTCCTATCGGCAAAGTCTCTAGGAAGTAGCTAGCGTCGAGCTCTAGATGACCCACTTTGAGTAGGAACAACATAGTCGAAATGGATTTATGCTGCACTTGGTTCATGAAGAATGGGAAATGAGAGGGATGCGAAGGTCCACCTCTCTGCCCATAAGGTATAGTCCCATTCTGCTCACCTAAAACAGCATAAATCGGGATTCTAACTCTACTGACTCTAGGGTCTTCATAGTATCATTGTCATGTCTTTTGAGAAAAGTTCCCAGATAACTGGGACCACCCTTCCGTAGGACGGACCCAAATCACGTCCACCACACTTTCCTCAGTTTTCTTAGTTATCTAATTACCTACCACATTATATTTGACATGCAAAGGCAGCTTTCTTAATTAATCAATTTAAACACATGTTCCTTCACGTAACTTAAGCACTGACACAAAAACAATGTCAAGCAAGTTCCTTTTTCAAATATCTGATCTTTATTTATCATAGTCTTGGAATACATCAAGTACCATGCCCGAAGGCTATCCCAGCAATCAACAGGATTGCTGCTCCAAGTTTTGCCCGTAGACTAGTACACGGGCCTCGAGATCCCATCTCTAGTCACGTCGGCCTCTTGTGCGGGATCGGAGGAGGCAATGAATTTACAGCCAGAGCCTCCCCTAGCACCCAAGCATCCTCCCCCTCCAAACAGCACCCACGGAGAGACCTCTCGCAGTGGGTTCGGTCCATATACCCAATGTGGTTAACAACCCCCTTGGATAGGGCCAAGCAGATAGCCGGAGGTAACTGAACCTACCTCTCCCTCTAGGATTTTTACCTGAAGCATTAAGTGTTTTGCCTTGAATTAGTTCCTTGAGCAAAGAAGTTCAAACAATGTACCTAAGTGTACAATCACGATCATTTCAGAGGTCGTTTGTATGACCAACTGCTAAGGTGTGATTCCTTCTTCCCGAATACTCCCAGCATTCGGTCTTGGATTGTTCGTGACTTGGCGAGATTCCAAGGGCTTGGCAAGCTAGGTTGCTTGTTTCCCCTTTTTCCTCGGGTTAGGATTTGTACCCTGCCGAACCTAATTATCCTTACCTTAGGTCTCCTTGTAAAATAGATCATGGGCAACCCCGTTGTCCTCGGTTGGTCAACTTGCTGGTTATCTCCTAGATCCCTCGAAGTACCTATGTACCTTTATCTTTGATTTTAATTGATCAAGATTGTCTATCCCCTTGACCATGGTTGGTCAAGATGGTTTTGTTTAGAACATTCCTACTCAGTCTTAAGTATAATCTTCTTAATCCCTCTTAATAATACTCACAGGCGCTTAAGCTTTTACCTATCCCTCTTGAAGTCACCAAGGACTTTGACATGGGACTTATGGATCGCATTCCCATTTGGTAAATTACAAATAATATTGAATTTTTCCAATAACTTTAATGCATGCAATGTAATGCCATGCCTTCATTTCAATGCTTACAATTTTGATATAATCCATATGATATTTTATGCCACACATGCGAAGGTACTTTCTATGCATGCAACCTTAACATTATCCTCTATGTAATTATTTACACAATCTATAACTTTCTTGAATGATCTAACTTTATGTGATCATTGTATGAGTCTAGCTACACTTTAGTCTTTTCTGCAGATTATTACATGTACCTTAGAATCCATCTTGTGATATGTTTCTTTCAATGTCCTCTGAAATGCATTTTAAGCAAGAAATTGTGCAAGGAACAATGCAGTTTATGCAGGAATTCTTGCAAGATATTTTTGGTAATTTATGATGCAATTATCTAATCAATTTCACCTATTATGATGTCATCTTACAACGGAAATTATCTTGCTTGTTACTGTAACATACATCACAACTAAGTTCATACCTAGGAAATTATCAAACACGCAATTAATGTGATGCATGTGAATATGATTTTTCACCATGATATTTATAACCTATGATTTAATAATAGAGCAACCTAGGTTTGGAGTGATGTCTTGATTCCAGTGGTATTGATGCCTAATGAACCGTTCGCGGTTGTGGTGCCACCTTGATTCGAACCTCCATCCACACTTGCAGGGTTTCCGGCCATCTTTGTGAAACTACGCTTCGGGGCCATACTCGAAGATGCGTGTACGAGAGATAGAATTTCCGCACTCTCCTATGCAAAATTATCACCGCCTCTCCTTGAGTGGAGAAAGATAATGAAGGGGGAGGGGCATTTTTTCGGGAATATCAAGAGGGGTGTGTGACCTCTCTTTAAGGAGGGGGAGAAGAAGCTTCCAGAAGCTTCTCTCTCTCTCTCTCTCTCTCTCTCTCTCAAGGTAGCAGGGCGGCATTTATGATCACAAGGGGGCACTGTTCACGAGGGAGGGGAGGGCTACGTGCTGACGACTTCAAAGGAGAAAGGGGAGATTCCCCTTTATAATGGGGAGGAGGGCTTCACGAGGGGAGGGAGACGGCCGTTAACGGCCGCCACCCTCCACCTGGGGGGCTGCATGCCCCCCTTTCACTCTCTTCACTCCCTCTCTCTCTCTCTCTCTTTCTCCCCGACGTGCTATCAGTGGGGAGAGAGAGAGGGAGTAAAAAAAAAATTGTGTTAAATTTAAAATTTTTAAGGGGGGGTTCTTATGGGGAAGGTACGGGGAGTATTTTACATACACCTTCCTGTGTACTTCTCCTCAACATTAACAACTTTGCTTCATCCACACATTGTTACGCGAAACAAGACTAGCGGTCTTCTAACTACGTAACATCTAAGTATGCACGAGCACTCACATAATATATGCACCGTAATATATAAACAATTTGGATCCTCAAGTGCAGGATAATACTCTCAACTTGCTTAGAGTTGGATGTGTCTCCCAAACTAATCAAACTACGTCTTGTGCATGATAAGAAGACTAGCACAACCCCCAAGGAGAGACCACATATAAAGGTTTTCAATTGCACATATTGTAGACTCCAATGAAGGTACCATCACCTCTTCATCAACACTCAACTCTAAATTCTTATCTTTTATCAACTTGCAAGCCCACAAAGAATTGTCGCCTGTCCTAGAATCCCCGGAACATCAACACTTGTGCCAACCCATAAGTGCAAATCCCAACAAAAACCGGCCCTATCCCCAACTTCAACAACCCTATCACCAACCAATCAGGCCAACAAGGTGCCGCCAACCATCTCCATCCACGCCACCACTAAAACTCCTCCAAGGCCAACCATAGCAGTCGCTTCCACCCACATCTTTGGTGCATGCCAAAACCCACTACCTATGATGGTGAATGCCATGGGACTGGCAATCATCTAGGAGGGGGTAATGTTAACCCTCAAACAAACAAGGTGAAAAAATTTTAATCCTCAAAAGAACAAGGTGGAAAAGTCAGAAAATCTAACGTAGAAGACAAGGCCAAGGTAAAAGTGAAACAGAAGATGAAGGCCCGCCAAGCAGAATTTGGAAACACAAGTGCACAAAAGTCCTAAATCAAGGAGAAGGCATACGAGAAAAAGCTCAAGTCAATACTTTTGTAAAAAATTGCAGGTTGCACCATTATTTATTTTAAGAGTGCCGACCCGGCGTGCAATTTGTAAAGGTAGATGGGCGATAGGAAGGAAGATAGGAAGATAGGAGGACAATGGGAAAAATGGCCTAGGCCATAGCCGGCCATGTAAAAAAGGGCCTAGAGGCCACGGCCGGCCATGTAAAAAAGGGGATAAGGGGATGACCGCCCAAAATGGATTTAGGGTTTTGTATATAAAGTCAAAAAGTGAATGAGAAGGTCATTCTTGTGTGTGGCCAAAAGTGGCTCTCATCTTCTTCTTCTTCTTCTTCTTCTTGCTTGCTTGCTTGGGCTTATGCTTGAGAAAGGGACTGTGAGAGAATGAGTGTGTGAGGGTGAGGGACCGAGGAGGAGAGGTGTCAAGAATCGCGTGGTGGAGGGGGTTGCTCAAGATGCTGCGCCAAACACACACAGAATGCACAAGGAGAAGCTCACTCAAGAGACAAGAAGAGAGATGGAGGCCAAAACGTTTTCTTGCTAATTTCTTCTTCTTCTTCCACACTCTTTACAATGTACTCAAAGTATAGATAAGATACAACATAAAAGGAAAGTGGCCTACTAAGTCAAACAATGCATAACCAACTACACTAGTCGACTGGCGCTATAACTATGCGAGCTGTAAATAGGTGTAACAACCTGAATATAATAAGTAATGAGTCAGTGGCCATGTGAGAGTCATAATGACCAGCGACGTGCTAAGTGTAGACGTGTGAACCCATCTAACCAGGCGGTCCATCATCAATGTCCGCATGTGTTGAGCTTGTCATCTCAACACTCCCCCTCAAGCTCAACTGCATCTCTGCAACTCCAAGTAAGCTTCGAAACTTTTGAAGCTTCTCTGTACCCAATGCCTTCGTGAAGATGTCAGCTATCTGATCCTGTGTGCTGACATACACCAAGTCAATCTCACCTGCTAGTACCTTCTCTCTCACAAAGTGGTAGTGTACCTCAATATGTTTTGTCCTGGCATGGAACACAGGGTTCCTAGCCAACTGTATACTGCTCATGTTGTCACAATAAATGACAACTGAACCTTCCACCTGCACATCCAAATCAGCCAATAGCTTTTGCAGCCATACTACCTCACATGCTGCAACAGCAGTACCTCTATACTCAGCCTCTGTACTCGACAAAGCAACTGTAGATTGCTTTTTGCTGCTCCATGCAACTGCTGCACTACCAAGAGAGAACATGTATCCGCTGGTAGATCTTCTATCAGACATACTACCAGCCCAATCTGCATCTATGTATCCAAACACCTGTACATCTGTACCTGCCTCATAGAAAAGTCCATAATCTAATGTGGACTTCACATATCTCAATATGCGTCTGACTGCATCCAAATGTGGCTTTCTAGGTACTTGCATAAACTGACTCACAAGACCAACAGCGTAGCTCAAGTCTGGCCTTGTAATGGTCATGTAGATCAAACTCCCCACTATCCTCCTGAACATAGTAGGGTCTTCTATCTCATCCCCAACATCAGCACTCAGTTTTACATTCTGCTCCAACGGGACTGAAAGTGGTTTGCATGCAGTCATACCATACTTGGACAACATATCCAAGCCATACTGTCTTTGGGACAGCCATATACCATCATCACATCTGATCACCTCAATGTCAAGGAAGTACCTTAGTTCACCTAAATCCTTCATCTCAAACTTCATCTTCAAACAGCCCTTGACTTCAGCAATCCCACTATCACTATCACCTGTAATAATCAAGTCATCCACATAGATGACTATGATGACCAAACTTGCATCTCCCTTTCTCACATAAAGTGAGTGATCAGCATCAGAAACATAAAAGCCAATATTGACAAGATACTCTCTAATCTTGTCAGACCATGCTCTAGGTGCTTGCTTGAGCCCATAGAGTGCCTTCTTCAACCTGCACACATACGTGGGATGCTCTAAATCTTCATAACCTGCTGGCTGATCCATATACACTTCTTCCTGCAAATCACCATACAAGAAGGCATTCTTTACATCCATTTTCTGCAACCTCCAACCTTTGGCTGCTGCCAAAGCAATTTTCACATCTGACAGTTGCCATCCTAGCAACTGGACTGAAGGTTTCATCATAATCTATGCCATATGTCTGGGCATAGCCTTTTGCAACCAGCCTAGCTTTGTACCTGCTAATAGAACCATCTGCATTGTGCTTAATCTTATAAACCCACTTACATCCAATAGCTTTCTTTCCCTTTGGCAATGATACTAGATCCCAAGTCTTATTGGCCTCTAATGCAGCCATCTCCTCATCCATTGCTGCATCCCAATGAGCATGACCAACAGCCTCCTCAAAACATGTGGGCTCAACATCCTCAACTAGTTTCACCATATAAGCATAATGGTGAGCTGCATAACCTTCAAAACCAAATCTTTTAACAGGGTATCTCACCCTGCTAGACTTGCGTACCACTGGATCACTCAATGGAGTCTTTGCATTAACACGTGCTCTCTGCACACCTGGAGTCCTCACTGAAGGAATGCCAAGCTCATCATCCAAGCTCTCTGAGCCACTGGAGTCTCCATCAAGAACTGCATCAATGCCTTCTGACACTTTATTCTTTCCTTTGTCTTTACCTGTAGTGCTACTAGATGCACTCGAAGATGTAGAGGTACTCCTTAGTCTCCCAGACCAAGGACTACCAGATGATGTCTCTGGTCCACTAAGAGTCCGTGATTCTTGCCTTTCAGCCTGCACATGAGTGTCATGATCATCATCAACATCCAATGCATCACCACTAGATGCATACCAACTGCTCATTTCATCAAAGATGACATCCCTGCTCACTCTGAACTTACATGTGACAGGGTTGTAACAGCGATACCCTTTCTGCTCTAAAGAGTATCCAATAAAGACACACTTTTCAGCCTTTGGATCCAGTTTCTTCCGCAACTCATCTGGCACATGAACATACGCAATGCAGCCAAATACTTTCAAGTGTGAAACATCAGGCTTCTTACCTGTAAAACATTCTTCGGGGGTCATACCATGAACTGCAGCTGTGGGAGTTCTGTTCATAATATAAACAGCAGTATGAACAGCCTCAGACCAAAAATGCTTAGGCATATTCTTTTCAGCCATCAAGGCGCGTGCAACTTCTGCAATATGCCTGTTTTTCCTTTCTGCAACCCCATTTTGCTGTGGGGTATACCTGCATGTGAACTGTCTCTTTATCCCATGAGACCTCAGAAAATCACTGAACTCATTTGAGAGGTACTCTCCCCCTCCATCTGACCTCAGGCACTTTACTTTCAAGCATGTTTCTCTTTCAACTGCAGCCTTGAAAGTTCTAAAGTGCTCAAATGCTTCACTCTTTTCCTTCATAAAATATACCCACAGCTTTCTAGAACAATCATCAATGAATGTGACGAAGTATGAACTACCTCCAAGAGATACATTTTGTGTAGGCCCCCAAATGTCTGTATGCACAACATCAAGGATATTTCTGCTTACATCTCTGTCATGTGAAAAGGGTTGTCTTGCCTGCTTACCAAACTGACATGCTTCACATACCTTCTGAAATTCTGCAACTTTAAATGTAGGCAAACCTGTAACCAACCCTTTGGACTGCATAAATTTCAGCCTTTGTACATTTGCATGCCCAATGCGTTTGTGCCAAATTTCAATGTCTGCAACAACACCTTTTCCTTTGGCATACATAGCCGCATTCATAGTAGGAATTCCAGCATCTAGAGTGAACATACGTCCAACTCTACTTCCCTTTGCTACCAACCTGCACTTGTCATTGAAGTCTTCTACAAAGCAGCCCTTTGCATTAAATCTGACTTGCAGCCCTTGCTCTACCATTTGACCGACTGACACCAAGTTCTTTGTAATAGATGGCACATGCAATACATCTGAAAGACTCTTTGTCTTACCATCATGCAAGGACAAGGGAACTTTTCCAATGTGTGAAATTGGGTGGCATGAGTCATCACCCGTCTGCACATAACCTGCATTCTGCAAATCCTGCATCTCTCCAAACCATTCTGCATGGCTGGTCATATGATTGGATGCACCTGAATCAACATACCAAACATCTTCATGTGTTCTCTTTCCTGTAACAGCATTCAGCATATGCTGCATAACGAACAAACGTTCATTTTTGTCTTCATTCTGTCGTGAAGACGATGCATAGTTTCCTTGCTGCAACTTACCACTGCGGATATCATCTCTCTTAGCATAACATTGGGCTGCAATATGACATGTTTTGCCACAGTAGTGGCACACAATACCAGAGTTGTTAGAACCTCTGTTCTGCCATCCACCTCTTTCTCTAAAGCTCCCCCTGCCTCTAAAGTTACCACGACCTCCTGAAACCTGCATATCGCCAAATTGCTGATTCAATCTGTTTTGCTGGTTGTCACTACCACGTCCTGTACCACGGCCTCTTGAAGAGAACCTACCACGTCCCCTTCCAGAACTGGAGTAGAAAGCTTGGACATGTTCACCACTTCTTTCAGATGTCTCACTCTGCATGTTGATCTCTTCAGTGATCATAAGGGAGACCAATTCATCGAAATCTAGAAATGGCTTTCTGACATATACGGAAGTTACAAAAGACTTCCAAGCCTTTTCATTATTAAGTCCACCCAAGGTAGACGACACCAAATCATCATCATCGGGCATTGCATCAATCGCTGCCAATGTATCTGCAATGCTTCTTACCTTCAGTGCATACTCATTGATAGACATCTTCCCTTTCTTTAATGTATTCAACTCTTGCTTGAGTTGAATCTTTCATGCCTTTGTATTTACAGAAAACATACTTTCAAGTATGGTCCAAGCTGCATATGAATTCTCTGCATTTCTAATGTGTCCCAGCATATTATTGTCAATTACTACAGACAACCAATACATGACCTTTTTATCCTTTGCATTCCATTCTTTCCGTGCCTTTGTCTCTTCTGCAGTTGGAGGATCACTCATCTCCGGCTCCTTTTCTTCACCTAAAACGAACTCGTAGAGGCCTTTTCCAATAAGGAAGTTTGTGACACGAAACTTCCATGATGGGTAGTTGTTCTTGTCGAGCTTCTCAATGATAGGGCTTCCACTATTCTCTACCATTATCACAAAACTAATACCAAACAGCAAGCAAATCTTCTGCAACCCTTGACCTGTAGTGCACAACAGTATACCAGACAGCCTTTTTCACTGTCTGCTCAACAATACATGCAATCTGCAACCAGTTTGCAGATAAACCTTGTGTTTACTCACTGGTAAACACCTTTGAACTTACAGATCTGAAATCTGTAACCTACGCACCCACGTTCGGTCAATACAGTCGAAGTCTCAGCGTACCCTGAAACTACTGTCCGCAACCTTGCGGCTCTAAAACGGGCCCTGAAACGGCCTTAGATGCCCAAAATAACTGCGGGAAATCCCTAAAGGGTTAATTTGCAGAATACACAGCGCTCTTCGCGCACACCAAATCTCACTGCAATCTGAGATTTTTGCTCTGCCCTGCTTCCGGTGCCTCCACAGGCACTATCCAAGAGAAAGAGTTGAAGGATGGGAGAGCTTCTTACCCGTGGCTTGCTTGCTCGAACCTTGCTTCTTCTCCTTTGCTTCAACCTTCGAAATCAGTCTCTCTCAATGGCGCGGCTCTGATACCATGTCAAGAATCGCGTGGTGGAGGGGGTTGCTCAAGATGCTGCGCCAAACACACACAGAATGCACAAGGAGAAGCTCACTCAAGAGACAAGAAGAGAGATGGAGGCCAAAACGTTTTCTTGCTAATTTCTTCTTCTTCTTCCACACTCTTTACAATGTACTCAAAGTATAGATAAGATACAACATAAAAGGAAAGTGGCCTACTAAGTCAAACAATGCATAACCAACTACACTAGTCGACTGGCGCTATAACTATGCCAGCTGTAAATAGGTATAACAACCTGAATATAATAAGTAATGAGTCAGTGGCCATGTGAGAGTCATAATGACCACCGACGTGCTAAGTGTAAACGTGTGAACCCATCTAACCAGACGGTCCATCATCAATGTCCGCATGTGTTGAGCTTGTCATCTCAACAAGAAGCTCTCTATCTTATCCTCTCTTCTTCTCTTCTCTTCTCTTCTCTTCTCTTCTCTTCTCTTGCTCGCGGCAATGGAGCGCGGAGTGCAAAGCTTAAGGATGGAGCTTGCACTTGGATCATGGAGCTATCGGAGTGCTCGAGAGAGGAGGTAACTCGATCGAGCATGGAGGTAAGCTCACTACACCCGTAGAGATGGATGGCACATCGGCTATGTGAAAGGTAGTGCTCAGCTTGGAACACTTGAAGCAATAAGCAGTCTGTGGGTCTCGGTGGTTGATCACCTCTACACTAACATCCCCTCATGATTGGCACCTCTACTCTAGCATGTCCAATCTAGTTTGAGGTATCGCATGCAACACCTAAAGTTAAAGCCATCAAAGTGTTGAGATGGCAAGCTCAACATGTACGGACATTGATGATGGACCGCCTGGCTAGATAGGTCTGCACGTCTACACTTAGCATGTTGGTGGTCATTATGATACTCACATGGCCACTGAACTTATCACTTATTATATTTAGTTTGTGACACCTACCTACAGCTGGCAAAGACATAACGCCAGTCGATTAGTGTAGTCGATTATGCACTGTTTGACTTAGTAGGCCACTTTCCTTTATGTTGTATCTTATCTATACTTTGTGTACATTGTATAGTGTATGGAAGAAGAAGAAGAAGAAACCAGCAAGAAAACGTTTTGGCCTCCATCTCTCTTCTTGTATTCTTGAGTGAGCTTCCTCTTGTGTATACAGTGTGTATTTGGCGCAACAACTCAAGCAAATTCCCCCATCATGCTGTCGGAGGGATTTTTGTCAGGTCAAATCCATCGGGGATCAGAAGTAGAAGGAAGTAGAGATAGGAGATAAAAGAGAAGATAGAGAATATCCAAGTTGTAAACACTACAAAAATAAATCACAATGAATTGAATCAATATGTATTGAAAGAACCTAGAATCTTCGCACTACTCAGAAGCAATCTCCAGGCTTTAGATCTCCTAGAGCTTCTTTGTAGAAAAAAATGTGCATAAAAATTACAGCTCCTTCTCTGCTGCTCGAAACCCAAATCTGATGGCTCCGTTGGCTCCGAAAAGGGGGATAAAACTTCAGGACACCTGCTCACGGATCTCGCAAATCACTCATTTTTCTTCTTTTAGTTCAATCTGCAGTTTTCAGCCTATTTACAGCAATCGCGACACGTGCGATTTTGTCAATCTGTCCTTCTTTATGAAAAATCTCCTAATTGGCTGAAAAAGCAACTTGCTTTTTGCATGCCATCCTAATCTAGAAGTTTTTCTAACTTCTTCGAATTTTTACAATAAATAATATCAAATATAGGCTAAAATTATCCAAAAATCTAGTATTTTTTGGATAATCCATGCAACTCACACTAATACTAATGACTCAAATCACATTGGCTCTCTTGATTAATAAGAAGTCGAATGATGATGCATTCCATGCTTTTTCACACTGTATCCGCATAACATCACAACATCCACCCCCTTTGAACCTACACATCCTCCGGTATGTGCCAAAATCCTATTTGTCACCGGATTCTGAGTCCTCCTCATCCTCTGCAACCATATCCTTTACTTCTTCATCTTCAATATCTTCCTGGCTAGCCCCTGTATCATGACCATTATTTTCTTCCAATTCTGGCAACTCATAGGTAGTAGATTTCCGTCTTTTGAATAATTTGATTCTTTTCCCTGCCGGAAGTTTGATGGCTATCCCATCCAATGCATAAGTAGCATTATCAAACACATGTCTTACCACGTAGGGTCCAAACCATCTTTTGGAAACTTTACGCACTATGTTGGTTATCTAAACTGCTATCATAAACCAATACCCAATCCCCATCTTGTATGGTTCTTGGTCTTAGTCTATGTCTTTTGTCAAACCGTTTCTTGTTCTGTATCTTTGCTGCCCTTAACTTTGCAGTTGCTTTATGTCTTCTGGCTTTCTTTCCAACTGTCTAATGCGTAAGTCCAACAACTCCTCTCAATTCAACTCCTCTTCCCAAAGTAGTACACTACATGTGACTGTCATCTCTTCTATCGGCATGATAGGTTTTTGACCATACATTAATTTAGCAGGCATATATCCTATAATAGCTCTATGAGTTGTTATGCTGGCCAACAAAGCATAAGGGAGCAATCGTGGCCACTCTTTTACCTTCTCTCCACATGCTTTTGCCAATGCCTTCACAATAGGTGGATGACCTCTTTCACTTTTGTCATTTCCTTCAGGATTATAGGCTGATGTTAAAGAAAGCTTTATCCCCAACCGTTCAAAGAAATCATGAGCCTCATCTACATCTAGCTCACCCCTATCTGCTGTAATTTTTCCCACAGAACCATATTGACAAAAGATCTCTTCTAAGAGAAAAGTACATATGGCATTCGTCATCTTAGAATGTAGAGCTCTCCCTTCCACTTGATTAGTCAAGTCTTCATGAGCAAGCACAAGATACCTCATTTTCCAAAGACCTATAGGCATTGTGACCAAATCCACCACCCACTTAAAATGAAGAGACAATGGATATGTGGGTTGCAATCCATTCCGATGTCTCACAGTTGAATACATTTGACATGTTGTACATGTTTCCACAAAGTGAGCAACATTATTATACATACCCTGCCACCAATATCTTTCTTTAATCTTTGTAAAAGTACCCCAAACACCTCTATGACCAGCCCACAAGCTTTCATGAAATTCTTGCATTACTTTTACTTGTGAAGCTTTGTCACCCAAAACTCGCAATGGCATACCCTATTTCTTTTTTGCATGTTTCCATAAATATCCATCTTTTAAGAATAATCCATGGGATTTCCTCTTGATCTTCTTAAACTCCTCATCTAACCATTCATCTCTCTTTGTTAATGTACTGAGATATTGACCAATTCTCAGCCACTCTCCTACATATTTGTCTTCCAGAAACACTTCTACACAATATGCAAAACATCTAAAGTGTCTTCTCTTCCAAGCTTTTGTTAATGCTGTAGCAACACTTTGGATTGCTAAATTCACTCTTGCAACATCATTTTCAGCCATCAGAAAGTCATCTTCTTCCTCCTCATCCATCATCCCATCTTCATTCTCATAGCTGCTCAAGATAACATGTCTACCACTGGGTTATCTCTTCCTGCAATATGCTGAAATTCAGGGTTCAAAGATTTGATGTATGCAATCCACTGGAGCGTAGCAATGTCTGGGGTAGCACAACTAGTAATCATACCAAATACCAACAAACAATTAGTCTCAATAACTACATGAGCACCCATAAAATACTCCTTATCACATTTAAGGGTTGTCACAATTCCCCATAATTCTCTTTTTACGTGTGGATATCTTCTCTGTCATTCAATCAATACTTTTGCACCAAAGCGTATTGCATATCTTTGCCCTTCCTCATCATCTTGCCCAATTGCCCATCCAATCCCGATTGGGCTTGTATCAACAGTAATAATGATAGGCTTTCCATGTGAATAGTCAACCTTTCTCAACGTAGGAGCAGATTTTAAGAGTTGCTTCAATTTCTTCATTGCTTTCTGATGCTTCCTTTCCCAATGAAATTTTTGACCTTTCCTTAGAAGCTGATAAAGAGCATCAGCTACATGTGCAAAGTGAGGAATCCTTATCAAATAGAACACACATGCACCCAAGAATCTATGCACCTCTGATACATTCATGCATACATCTCACATTCTATCAATCCCATCTATTTTGCTGGTGATGACATTCGCCCATAAGGCCCACACATATGCCCAACAATCAAAACCTCTTCAACTCCAAAGACAGACTTTTGTCCAGAAAGAGTTAAATGCACCTCTTCTAGATGTGTCAAAATCCGCATCCATCTCTTCATTCTTTTCATCCATGCACACCCTTTGATTGGAACATCATCCAAGAAGGGTGTTTACCGCAGCACAGAGGAACAAAAAATGGAGCAGAAGTGCGGGAAAAATGGAAAGAGACAACCAGGAAGGCACAGGACAAAGGAAGGAAAATGCATCCTAGATGGAGGTCAGACTCTGAAAATCTGAATGATGGTGTCGCCTCGAGAAAAGAAAAGAGTAAAAGTGCGCATTAAATATGAAGGCGCTCCCGAATCCTTGTAAAAAGAGCACTGGGCTCACTCTATGCAAATTGTATGGATTAGTGGGAACAAGATAAGTTAGAATGGTGGGAAATAGGAAAAGATAGCCATGTAAAAAGTGGGGATGGCCGCCCAAAAAGTAGGGCATGTATATAAAGTTCAGAGGTGAATGAGAAGTTCATTCTTGGGTGTGGCTAAAGCTTCTTCTTCCTCTTCTCTTGCTTCTTACCTTCTTGCTTGTGCTTGAGTGAGGGATTGAGGGAGTGTGAGGGAGTGAGGGAGTGAGTGTGTGAGAATGAGGGATCGTGGAGAAGAAGCTCCCCATCTTCTCTCTTCATCTTTCCTTCCCTTCTTCTCTTCTCTCGTCTCGTGGGGCTATGGAGGATGGAGCTTGACGGAGAGGGATTGAGTTTTCTTGAACTTGCCACAAGGATTGTGGAGCTACCGGAGTGTGAGAGAGAGGAGGAAACTCAATCGAGCATCAAGGTAAGCTCACTACACCCGCAAGGTAGGCATTGCGCGTCAGCTATGTGAGAGGTAGCCAAGGCCGCTCGGCTTGAAACGCTTGATCAATAAGCGGTCCGTAGGTCTCGGCGTAGAGCTTAGTAGCTCCTCTTACATTTTGGTTCCATTGCCAGGATAGACGGAATCGAGTCTTGAGCGCTACGCGCATCAGATCGAGCATGACATTAGGGTTTGCATCCTAAACCTGTGCTCGAGATAGTTAGGAGGATTAGGAGTTTTTAATCCTTGGAGCAAGTAAGTATTTTGATTTGCTATTGTATGTTAGAGTAGGACCATCTGTCTTTATTTCTGTTTCTAATTTTTGTTGCAATAGGTTAAGGGTAGGATAGGAAAAAGAAGGGAACAGAAGGGTTCTGCTGCTAATGGAGACAGGGAAGTTGGGGCGCAGATTCAGACATCTGGCTGGTGGAGTGTATGAGATTAGTCTCTGAGTCTACAATAGACTGAGGAAGGTAATAAGGGGCCTAGCAGACCAGGGTACCCACATTTGACACCCTGTTTTTTGAGAAGACTGTGAGCCTGAGAGCCCGGGAGAGAGCGAGAGAGGGAGAGAGCTGCGAGAGATCGTGAAGTGCTGACCGATCGAGCGCCCCATCACTTTGAGGTATGCTAGACATTTCCCTCTGTTGTTCGCATTGATTTGGAAAGTGCAGCACGATTTGATAGAGTAGGCATTGACCTAAAGGCACCGTGCACAACTTGCGGGCCGTCGGTCGCGCCGTCAGACCAGTCCATCCGATTCTCAGAATCGGACCGTCCGATTTCGAGAGTCGGACTGTCCGATTCCCATAATCGGACCAGTTGAAATTCGGACTCCTATAATCGGACCAGCCCACTAAGTCGGGCCACGTGTTCGAATCCCAGACTTGAGCCACTCGACCCATTGCAGTGGTCGGACCATCCCCGTTCGACTAAGGGAAGCCGGACCAGAGTAAGACTAGACCCACCCGTCCGATTCCCAGAATCGGACCAGCCCGTTTGATTCCCAGAATTGGGCCAGCCCGTCTGATTCCCAGAATCGGGCCAGCTCGTCTGATTCCCAGAATCGGACCAGAGCACCAAAGCTTGAATAGAAGGTGGTTCACCTAGGCCACAGACTTGGGTATCCTAGTCGCATCTCTGACCCCCCAGGGAACCTAGTTTAGTCATAGAAGCTAGAGACCAGACAAGGTGACCGAAGATTCACCCCGAATAGCTAGACACCAGGAGGACATAATTTGGAATTGGCATGACATTCAGCGACCAGCCAACCAACTAACCAACCCTAAAACAGGATAAGGAATGCAGCAGGGTCTTTTTGTAAGACTCTAGATTGGCCAGGACCTGCACCAAAAGCCACATCAGGCCACAACCATAGGCAGTGGGGTGGAGTCTGCATCAGGCATTTAGTGCATCCTCATCTCACCTTCTGATTTCATCACCTAGGGTGCACTACAAGGAAGGGAAAAGCCTACTTCCACACTGAGCACTAGAAAGCACGAAGAATAAGTTGTGGATAAGATTAATGACGATTTTTAGTAACAACGAGCTTAACAGGAATCATAATAATATCAAGGAACCTACTACTAGGAGAGGATCCCAAAGCATAGCGGGCTACTAGGAAACTCCATCTGTAGGGCCCTAAGAGGACAGAAGATCCGGAGGACCACAACATAGAGAATCGGACGCTGCCAGAGCTACTCAAGTTGATCAACGACCTAGTGAAACGGGAAGTGGAAGCAATGTCAAGATCCCAAGGCGGACCAGGAGAGGACATACTGGACTTGGGAGAATTCCCAGTCATGGTGCAAGAGTTAGTCAACGAGTATGACTTGCTGGCCAGGATGATAGTTCAGGGTAGGCCAGTAGAGGAAGTGGTAGCGACCCTAGAAGAGGGACGAAAGGCAATCAGAAGGGCACTAGAGAGCATGATCGCCTATAACCACGAGCAAAAGACTAGCAAACTCCAACAAGGTGTGGATATGTACGAGGCCCGGCATGTGCTAGCCCTGGCTGGAGCAGTAAAGGCAGGACTAAATGCGGAGAGAGAGCGGGCAGTGGAGGCTGACTTGTCATTAAGTGAACTTGTAGCTAGGCGGCTCATGGACAACATGTCCACTGAGCAAGGCGCGACAGCCTTAGTCACAGCCTTACTCTCAGGATTAGGGGTCACACAAGGGGCAAAGGGGCAATCTAGGATCCCTATAGTGGCAAAACAACTAGACAAGTATGAACCTAGCAACGACCCATATAGCTTTGTGGAGCAGTTCGAACAGGTTTGTGAAGCAAACGGCCTCACAGACCCTACACAACACTTCCAAGCTTTTGGGCTGTGCTTAGGTGACAAGGGGAGGGTGTGGTACATTAGACTGGATGCAGTCGAGCGCGAGAACTTTGCCCATCTTAAGGACCACTTTATCAAGAGGTTCTCTGAGGCAGGATACTCTGACAACCTCATCGTCCGCTTGATGAATGTCAGTTAGAGAGAAAAGGAGGACGTAAAAGACTACGTCACACATGTACGTAGCCTCTTCAAGAGGATCCCGGCCAATGAGCGACCTAACGAAAAGGACGTGTCTACAGTGTTCATAAATTGAATCCGTAGCGAGAAACTCTACAAGGCCTTGGTTAGTAACTTCACCCTATACAGAGATGTGCTAACTAGGGTTTTTGATGAAGCAATAAGGGTAGACAACCAGCTTAGGGAGCGAAGCATAAGGAACACTAGTTGGGACGATGCAGGCGAGAGGGCTTCAGAGCGGTCAACGACGTCGGGTGAGAGAGAGAGCTCTAGCGCACGGGATAACGGAAAGGGAGTCGACCAAGGCCACGACCTGGCTGAGGTGAGAATGGATCTTGCTTACAAGAACAAATAAGGAAGCCTACGCGAGCTCACGTGCAGTGTATACACTGTGATGGAAACCACCTTCCAGCCGAGTGTCAAGATCCTAGATCTAGGCCGTGTTCAAACTGTGGTAGGTTCAGACATGACGCGTTGCACTGCAGATTTCCCAAGAGGTTTCCATATGCACAACAATACAACCCTCCTTACCTATGCAACAGGCCATCTAACTTCCTTGGCAGGGGAGCCTAGTTGGCACTCCCAGCACCAAACGACACGAGACCAGCCATCCCTAGGCTAGAGATGAACTTGACAGGCATACCCAAACCACCAGGACCCTACGTAACCCAACCACCGAGTGATGCTCCTGTTCATTATGTGGAGGAACCTAGTGAAGAAGAGAGCTACGTAAACCCATACATCTCCTATGACGAGGAAGGCAATCCAGTCCTGATGGACTATCGACTAGTGCCGATGATGGCGCTGGCCAGAGGAAGAGGCAGAGGCTTTGGAGGACCAAGCCAGGACCCAATCTCATGTTGGACCTGCGGTCATCCAGGCCATATATCATCACGCTGCCCAGAAAGGAAATAGGCAAATCAGGACAAGGCTGATCTTAGGTGCGTCGAATGTGGGATCACGCACTTGTTTCATGAGTGCCCTAGGAAAAAACCATCAGCCAGTCTGGTCAACGTGCCCTCTGTGCCCTTGGGGCTATTTGGGGTAGAGACCTTTGGCAGGGAGGACACACCATCCCACTGCATGTCATGATGTGAGCGCAAACAAGACGAACAGGCATCTCACTGCCTGGGCCAAGTAACCTAGACGCAGCCTCACTGGGAAAGAAAAGCCAGAGGAGAAGGAGAAAGAGAGCAGACACAAGGATTACTCTTAAGACTGAGGAAGCTACAACCTTAATGGTGGAAATGGGGGTCACAGATGCCAAGGCAGAGACCTCCACCCCTAAGACAGCGGAACTAGGTAGTGCCAAGGTGGGGGAATACCCTCATCCCAGGCGGCAACTCGAGGCTATCGCCAAGGTAAAGGAGTGGGTCAAGGATACCCAAGAACACCTTAAAGATGTAGAACCCATATTGGAGGATCCGATGGAGGACCTTTCTAGTGCAAGCACACCTGATTTGCCATCGCGACCTCAATCGAGGAATGCGCTAACACCACGAGAGATGCCACAAAGACAAGACCAGGGAGAAGCTTATCAACAAGCTAGCCACAACATGTGGCCGAACAATGGTGACCGAGGGGAAAGCCAACTACCCACAGCAACCTCCTCACCACCTTAGTAACCATCCCAATGACCGTTAATTTGGGAGACCTACTTTGGCAGCACCCTCCATTAAGGCGAGAATTGAGGGGAAGGGGGAGCATGCTGCTGCTGACTTGCACGAGTAGGACACAGTCACGCAAATTCCAAGCCTAACGTTGCACTCGGCTCCAAGGTCACTGCACATCAACACTTTCTAGGAAGGCACAGAGATGCATGCAGTCCTACCTGTCTTAGCCTTAGGGGACGCAACACGGAAAGGAATTGTGGACACCGGTGCAGGGGTCAGTGTCTTGAGCCATGCAGTTCTACAGGCCTGGGGAAACCCACCTGTGGAAGCGGCTAGGTTCAATGTTACATTGGCCAATGGAATGAAGGTCAGACCATTCGGGGTTTTAAAAAAATGGCCAGTGAAGATCGCAGGAGTGTAGTTTTCCATAAATTTCATTGTCATGAAGGGGATAGACTATGACATACTGCTAGGCCGGCCATGGATGAGGAATGCACAAGTGGTCGAAGACTGGGGAAACAACCTCATATTCTTGGGGAATAGGATGGAGGTGGTAAGGGTTGAGATGGACACATGGAAGACTGCTCCAACCGACCTCGATGCTATCTCGACCATGCTAAAAGGTGATGCCCAGGCGCACAAGCACTATGGGACGCTGACCAAGTACATTCCCTGCCCTGAGGATGAGAGGGATTGGATGCATGTCTTGGAAACCATTGACATGCCATTCTCAGATGAGGAAGAGTTGTATAAGCAAGTGGCTAAGTCACCGAGCATGCCAGCAAACGAGCCCACTGTGCCACTCTGCATGATGGCGGGGAGCTCGTAGGATCCAGGGAGACCGGTCTCATTCCACACTCCCCACAAACAAGCTCGAGCTTTAGGGAATCGTAGGGTACCTAACCACTAAACTGAAAGGCAGGAAAGCGGCTAATCTAAAACCCCTAGGTGATCTCTTGGCTCGACCTGAATGGGAATGGACCAAAGTGCACGATCTCAACCTATCATACAATTGGGCTTTAATCACCAACGAAGAGGAGATCAGAGAGGAAAACCTAGGGGATGACGAGCAGTCGGAGGGGCAAGATTCCGGTGATGAGGAGTACGAGCACTGTCGCTCTGAGACGGATGAGAGCAAGGAAGGTTTTAACACGATAGATTATGACACTGAAGGGAGAGAAATCGAGTAGATCGAGGCAGACTCTAGGCCGAAGCGGGAAAGGGATGGAAAATGAGTTGTGTGGATGGAATGTGATAGGACCTGGCTAGAGCAGGTGGGAGCTATGGATTATGAGCAGGCAGGGGTGGCACAATCGCTGGTAGTCCCAATACTGAAGACGGAGTCACCTACTGAACTACGACCTCCGGGCGAAACCCCTTCCTCAAGCGAGCGATGCGAGTTTAACTCGGAGTCTGAAGTTAGTACAGAGAGTGATCCCGAAATACCCCAACCCTCTAAGGTTAGACGCACTAAAGGGGACTTGCCAGTCCACTTAAGGCGCAAGCGGATTAAGGAGGGGACCATGAAGCAAACTAGAGACTCAAAAGGAGAGAGGCAAAAGAAACCACAGGACCTACCCAAATGCTTTACGAAGTTTAAGAAGGGTGATAGAGTGGTGGTTTTGCTAGGAGCAAAGAGACAAGGGCAAGCCAGGGAGCCAATTGAGGGACTCGCCAGGGTCAAGGAAGTTAACCTGGCAGGGGAGGGCAAGAAATCTCGACCCGTGCTCATTGCTGACGACCTAACCAAGGAGGAGGAGGCTAGACTGGTTGCTCTCCTGCGAGAGTATGTCGATGTGTTCGCCTGGTCCTTGGAGGAACTGAGAGGAGTCAATCATAGGGTTGTGACCCATAACATTCCCATGGTCCCAGAAGCGGTGCCAACAAAGCAGCGACCTTACCCTATGAACCCCAAACACGCTCATGCGGTGAAGGAAGAGATCAATAAGCTCATGAAGGCGGGATTTATATATGAGATCGAGCACAGAGATTGGGTATCGCCATAGTGATTGTTATGAAAAAGAACGGCAAGATTCGAGCGTGCATGAATGACAAGAAGGTGAATGCCGCTACGAAGAGAGACAACTACCCTTTGCCATATACCGAGCACATGCTGGAGAGAGTAGTAGGCAAAGAAGCTTACAGCTTTCTGGATGGATTCTCAGGCTACAATCAAGTGCAAGTGCATCCTGATGACAGGCACAAGACTGCCTTCGCCACAGAGTGGGGTGTCTTTGGCTACATCGTTATGCCCTTTCGGCTAATGAATGCTCCTGCAACCTTCCAACGATTAATGTACACAATCTTCAAGGATATGCTACGATGTGAAGCTAGAGGTGTTTTAGACAACCTATGCATACACTCCAGTTGGACCGAACACTTAGAGAGGCTGGGAGCTGTCTTCGAACGATGCCGACTATACAAACTCTCACTGAACCCCTTGAAGTGCCAGTTCTAGGTGAAGCACGGATGCATCCTAGGGCATGTAGTGTCACGGAATGGCATCGCTTCTCAAAAGTTAGCGACCTCCCACCACCCACCAATTACAAGGGCGTCCAGTGTTTCTTAGGCCACACAGGATACTACTGAGAGCGCAGTTTTGAGCCCAGAATGTGCCTAAAATTTTCCAAAAAATCCAGAATTTAGGGGAAAAATCTTCTACATCGAAGGCGGTGGTTACAGTTAGGACGATTTTAAGCACCAAGTGAAAGACAGCTTTCAAACTTGTGGATTTTTGATAATTTTTTTGACTACCGTGCGGGATGTCGGGAGCTTCCAGTCAGTGCGGGATGCCAAGACAGACTCGCAGGATTTTTCAGAGGCCAAATCGGAGCCCAGATGCAAAAGTTGCCAGAAATTGGCCAAGAATGAAAAGGTGGACAAAAAAATTAAGGCCAAAAGGGGGTGCCCTTTGGGAGGGGGCACCTCCCCCCTCATATTTTTCGTGGTGTGGCGGCAGCATGGCGATGTCACGAATAGGGCGCCGAAAAAAATGCCCCCCCCACAAAATCAAGCATGGAGCATACAAGTAACCCATACAACAGATCATAGCCGGCAAATCCTCCTTCTTCCCTGATCCTATCGCCGCCCTTCGCGCAAGATATGGCTGACTGAATGAAGAGATCAAAATCTAGTTTTTCTCTCTCCTCCCTCTCTCTCCTCTCTATGGGCTGTTCATGCGCACTATCTTGAAGGAGGAATCGGGAAGGAGATTGAAGGAAACAATGATGGAGATTGATGGAGATGCTGAAGATTGATGTGCAACATTGGATTGGGAGAAATGGAGGCTCCGTCCGCTAGTCATGCAGTCATTTAATGCGTCTCGGGTTTTGTAAAAACACGGTATGACCATTTTTATGAAGAAAATGAAGGGTTTTTGGTATTTTATGATGGTAATGATGTTCTTATTTTATGAAAATTTGTTTGAGTGCTGGGTGCATCATGATTAATTGATGCTTGTTGGAAAATTTTGATTTTTCAATGATTTACATGCGCTTTTTAATTCCCGTAAAACCCGAATCAGTTTTTAAGCGGTAAAATGATAGTTTTGTCGTTTCGGGTGGGTGAAATGTGTTCCTATGGGGGAAAAAGGGAAAATAAACTGTATGTTAGTACGTTGAAGTGATTGGAACAAGAAAAATCAGAAAATAGCATATTTTATTGACAAATAAATCTAGAAAATGGAGAAAATAAGGAAAAAAATAGAAATATGCTTCACAAAAATAAGGAAAAATATAATGATTGTTTGTGGATGTATGGTAGTGGCAAAGCATGAGGTTTAGCCTCAGTTTGCCCTATCTCCTTGTCAAAGTTTGCAATTTACCGCTTTTCATATATCAAAACATGACAAAATGAACCTCTACACCTATGCAACAAAAGCAATACCTAAACGTAGGGGGGTGGGATGTTTGAATGGTGTGATTTGCGTGTTGATTGTTGCTGATCTTCTGATGCATATCGTGATATAGAGCTTGTTGTATTTTAATTAAGAGCATAGTAGCACGAGTGTTGCCTCGGTGCTATCCTTACATTGCCACAATGAGTTAGTGAATGAGCATTGTAAAGCCTGGTTGTGCACAACACGTTTCTAATTGAAAATTATGTTTGAGCACTTTAGGATCATCCAATTTTGCATGTGCATGTCAACCATGGTATCAAAATACAAAGGACTAGATGCATAGCACCTATTTTCGATGACGATGACCCACACTTGAGTGTGGAAAGACAACCTAAGTCGTAGGATAGACGTTCGCTTCTTGGGGAATTATTTGGTAAGGACACATGGTATCTCCTGGAATACTTTTAAAATGAAAGAGTGGCGTTTGTTCGTTTGTTCTATATGTTGAGCAACGCATCAAGGGGCCAATCCCTGCGATGTAGGAGAGTTGCAGTGGGGCCGCGGTGATTCCACCCAGGTTGCCTCCCATGTATGTGATTATCGTGGCATTTATTGCCAATGTGTATGGGTTCTCCCTCTGTGGAGTTTATAGAAAGGGAAACGTTGGACTACAAAAATAAAAACATATAGATTAGGCTTTAGGACAGTTCGTCCTTTAGCAGCAGTAGATAGACGCTCCTGGCCTGCGAGGCCGTGTTGGTGTGTTTGTCTATTATGAGCAAGAGGTCCGGCTAGTGCCATAGCCAGTGCCGGCCCATTTGAGGTCCCTTCAACTACCGACGCTTTGTACTAAACTATGCGCTGATTGCTAGACCATTGTACAAGCTGCTAATTATATTCGAGTGGATTGAGGAATGCCAATGCGCGTATGAATAGTTAAAGAAGGCTCTCACTACTGCACCAATCTTGCGAGCCCCAGACTGGAGTGTAGCATTCCATGTACACATAGATGCCTCCAAATTTGCTATCGGAGCCGTTCTATGCCAGCCTAGTGAACATGGTCTTGATTACCCTATGAGCTTTGCTAGCAGGCAACTCACCGAAACAGAAATGAACTACGAAGGCTAGCCATGGTGTTCATCGTAAAGAAATTTAGGCACTACCTATTGGCCACACCCTTCGTCTTTTACATGGACCATTAAGCCCTACTGTATCTCGTGAACAAGCCATGCGCCACAGGTCGCATAGCAAGGTGGTTACTTCTCCTGCTGGAGTTTGATTTCTCAATGATTGTGCATAAGGGAAAGCACCATTACATGGCGGATCACATGTCCCGCATACCACAGTATCAAGAATCACGTGGCGGGGGGACTTGCTCAAGATGCTGCACCGAACACACACAGAATGCACAAGGAGAAGCTCACTCAAGAGACAAGAAGAGAGATGGAGGCCAAAACGTTTTCTTGCTGGTTTCTTATTCTTCTTCCACACTTTTAACAATGTACACAAAGTATAGGTAAGATACAACATAAAGGAAAGTGGCCTACTAAGTCAAACAATGCATAACCGACTACACTAGTCGACTGGCGCTATAACTATGCCAGCTGTAAATAGGTGTAACAACCTAAATATAATAAGTAATGAGTCAGTGGCCATGTGAGAGTCATAATGACCACCGACATGCTAAGTGTAGACATGTGGACCCATCTAACCAGGCGCTCCATCATCAATGTCCGCATGTGATGAGCTTGTCATCTCAACACTCCCCCTCAAGCTCAACTGTATCTCTGCAACTCCAAGTAAGCTTCGAAACTTTTGAAGCTTCTCTGTACCCAATGCCTTTGTGAATATGTTAGCTATCTGATCCTATGTGCTGACATACACCAAGTCAATCTCACTTGCTAGTACCTTCTCTCTCACAAAGTGGTAGTGTACCTCAATATGTTTTGTCCTGGCATGGAAGATAGGGTTCCTAGCCAACTATATACTGCTCATGTTATCACAATAAATGACAACTGGACCTTCCACCTGCACATCCAAATCAGCCATTAACTTTTGCAGCCATACTACCTCACATGGTGCTACAACAGCACCTCTATACGCAGCCTCTGTACTTGACAAAGCAACTGTAGATTGCTTTTGTTGCTCCAAGCAACTGCTGCACTACCAAGAGAGAACATGTATCCGCTGGTAGATCTTCTATCAGACATACTACCAGCCCAATCTACGTTTGTGTATCCAAACACCTGTACATCTGTACCTGCCTCATAGAAAAGTCCATAATGTAATGTGGACTTCACATATCTCAATATGCGCCTGACTGCATCCAAATGTGGCTTTCTAGGTACTTGCATAAACTGACTCACAAGACCAATAGCGTAGCTCAAGTCTGGCCTTGTAATGGTCATGTAGATCAAACTCCCCACTATCCTCCTAAACATAGTAGGGTCTTCTATCTCATCCCCAACATCAGCACTCAACTTTACATTCTGCTCCAACGGAACTGAAAGTGGTTTGCATGCTGTCATACCATACTTGGACAACATATCCAAGCCATACTGTCTTTGGGACAGCCATATACCATCATCACATCTGATCACCTCAATGCCAAGGAAGTACCTTAGCTCACCTAAATCCTTCATCTCAAACTTCTTCTTCAAAAAATCCTTGACTTCAGCATTCCACTATCACTATCACCTGTAATAATCAAGTCATCCACATGGATGACTATGATGACCAAACCTGCATCTCCCTTTCTCACATAAAGTGAGTGATCAGTATCAGAAACGTAAAAGCCAATATTAACAAGATACTCTCTGATCTTGTCAGACCATGCTCTAGGTGCTTGCTTGAGCCCATAGAGCACCTTCTTCAACTTGCACACATACGTGGGATGCTCTAAATCTTCATAACCTACTGGTTGATCCATATACACTTCTTCCTGCAAATCACCATGCAAGAAGGAATTCTTCACATCCATTTGCTGCAACCTCCAACCTTTGGCTGCTGCCAAAGCAATCACACATCTGACAGTTGCCATCCTAGCAACTCGACTGAAGGTTTCTTCATAATTTATGCCATATGTCTAGGCATAGCCTTTTGCAACCAGCCTAGCTTTGTACCTACTAATAGAACCATCTACATTGTTCTTAATCTTATAAACCCACTTACATCCAATGGCTTTCTTGCCCTTCGGCAATGATACTAGATCCCAAGTCTTATTGGCCTCTAATGTAGCCATCTCCTCGTCCATTGCTGCATCCCAATGAGCATGACCAACAGCCTCCTCAAAACATGTGGGCTCAACATCCTCAACTAGTTTCACCATATAAGAATAATGGTGAGCTGCACAACCTTCAAAACCAAATCTTTTAATAGGGTATCTAACCCTGCTAGATCTGTGTACCGCCGGATCACTCAATGGAGCCTTTACATTACTATGAGCTCTCTGTACACCTGGTATCCTAACAGAAGGAATACCAAGCTCAACATCCAAGCTCTCTGAGCCACTGGAGTCTCCATCAAGAACTGCATCAATGCCATCTGACACTTTATTCTTTCCTTTGTCTTTACCTGTAGTGCTACTAGATGCACCTAAAGATGTAGAGGTACTCCTTAGTCTCCCAGACCAAGGACTACCAGATGATGTCTCTGGTCCACTAAGAGTCTGTGATTCTTGCTTTTCAGCCTGCACATGAGTGTCATGATCATCATCATCATCCAATGCATCACCACTAGATGCATACCAACTACTCATTTCATAAAAGATGACATCCCTGCTCACTCTGAACTTACATGTGACAGGGTTATAACAGCGATACCCTTTTTGCTCTAAAGAGTATCCAATAAAAACACATTTTTCTGCCTTTGGATCAAGCTTCTTCCGTAGCTCATCTGGCACATGAACGTATGCAACACAGCCAAATACCTTCAAGTGCGATACATCAGGCTTCTTGCCATTAATGCATTCTTGAGGAGTCATCCCATGAACTGCAACTATGGGAGTTCTGCTCATAATATAAACAGCAGTATGAACAGCCTCAGACCAAAAATGCTTAGGCATATTCTTTTCAGCCATCAAGGCGCGTGCAACTTCTGCAATATGCTTGTTTTTCCTTTCTGCAACCCCATTTTGTTGTGGGGTATATCTGCATGTGAACTGTCTCTTTATCCCATGAGACCTCAGAAAATCACTGAACTCATTCGAGAGGTACTCTCCCCCTCCATCTGACCTCAAGCACTTTACTTTCAAGCCTGTTTCTCTTTCAACTGCAGCCTTGAAAGTTCTAAAGTGCTCAAACGCTTCACTCTTTTCCTTCATAAAATATACCCACAGCTTTCTAGAACAATCATCAATGAATGTGACAAAGTATGAACTGCCTCCAAGAGATACATTTTGTGTAGGCCCCCAAATTTTTGTATGCACAACATCAAGGATATTTCTGCTTACATCTCTGCTATGTAAAAAGGGTTGTCTTGCCTATTTACCAAACTGACATGCTTCGTATACCTTATGAAATTCTGCAACTCTAAATGTAGGCAAACCTGTAACCAACCCTTTGGACTGCATTAATTTCAGCCTTTGTATATTTGCATGTCCAATGCGTTTGTGCCAAATTTTAATATCTGCAACAACACCTTTTCCTTTAGCATACATAGCAGCATTCATAGTAGGAATTCCAGCATCCAGAGTAAACATATATCCAACTCTACTTCCCTTTGCTACCAACCTGCACTTGTCATTGAAGTCTTCTACAAAGCAACCCTTTGTATTAAATCTGACTTGCAGCCCTTGCTCTACCATTTGACCGACTGACACCAAGTTCTTTATAATAGATGGCACATGTAATACATCTGAAAGACTCTTTGTCTTACCATCATGCAAGGACAAGAGAACTTTTCCAATGTGTGAAATTGGGTGGCATGAATCATCACCTGTCTGCACATAACCTGCATTTTGCAAATCTTGCATCTCTCCAAACCATTCTGCATGGCTGGTCATATGATTGGATGCACCTGAATCAACATACTAAACATCATCATGTGTTCCCTTTCCTGTAATAGCATTCATCATATGCTGCATAATAAACAAACGTTCATTTTTGTCTTCATTCTGTCGTGAAGATGATGCATAGTTTCCTTGCTGCAAATTACCACTGCGAATATCATCTTTCTTAGCATAACATTAGGCTGCAATATGACCTGTTTTGCCACAGTAGTGACACACAATACTAGAGTTGTTAGAACCTCTGTTCTGCCATCCACCTCTTCCTCTAAAGCTCCCCCTGCCTCTAAAGTAACCACGACCTCCTAAAATCTGCATATCGCCAAATTGCTGATTCAATCTGTTTTGCTAGTTGTCACTACCATGTCCTGCACCACGGCCTCTTGAAGAGAACTTGCCATGTCCCCTTCCTGAACTGGAATAGAAAGCTTGGACCTGTTCACCACTTCTTTCAGATGTTTCACTCTACATGTTGATCTTTTCAATGATCATAAGGGAGACCAACTCATTGAAATCTGGAAATGGCTTTCTGACATGTACGGAAGTTATAAAAGACTTCCAAGCCTTTTCATTGTTAAGTCCACCCAAGGTAGACGATACCAAATCATCATCATCGGGCATTGCATCAATCGCTGCCAATGCATCTGCAATGCTCCTTACCTTCAATGCATACTCATTGATAGACATCTTCCCTTTCTTCAATGTATTCAACTCTTGCTTGAGTTGAATCTTGCATGCCTTTGTATTTACGGAAAACATACTTTCAAGTATGGTCCACGCTGCATATGAATTCTCTGCATTTCTAATATGTCCCAGCATATTATTGTTAATTACTGCAGACAGCCAATACATGACCTTCTTGTCTTTTGCATTCCATTCCTTTCGTGCCTTTGTCTCTTCTGCAGTTGGAGGATCACTCACCTCCGGCTCCTTTTCTTCACCTGAAACAAACTCGTAGAGGCCTTTTCCAATAAGAAAGTTCGTGACACGGAACTTCCATGAAGGGTAGTTGTTCTTATCGAGCTTCTCAATGATGGGGCTTCCAGTGTTCTCTGCCATTATCACAAAACTAATACAAACAGCAAGCAAATCTTCTGCAACCCTCGACCTGTAGTGCACAGCAATACACTAGTAGACATGTCGCCTTTTTCAATGTCTACTCAACAATACATGCAATCTGCAACCTGTTTGCAGATAGATCTTATGTTTGCTTCCTACAAACACCTTAAGAATTATAGATTCGCAATCTGTAACCTGCGCACCCACTTTCGGTCAAAACAGCCGAAATCACAGTGTACCCTAAAACTGTTGTCCACAACCTTGCGGCTCTAAAACGAGGCCTGAAACAGACTCAGATGCCCAAAATAACTGCGGAGAAGCCCTAAAGGGCCCATCTGTAGAATACACAGCGCTCTTCGTGCACACCAAATCTCACTGCAATCTGAGATTTTTGCTCTACCCTGCTTCCGATGCCTCCACCGGCACTATCCAAGAGAAAGAGTGGAAGGATGGGAGAGCTTCTTACCCGTGGCTTGCTTGCTCGAACCTTGCTTCTTCTCCTTCACTTCAGCCTTCGAAATTAGCCTCTCTCAGTGGCGCGGCTCTGATACCATGTCAAGAATCACGTGGTGGGGGGACTTGCTCAAGATGTTGCACCGAACACACACAGAATGCACAAGGAGAAGCTCACTCAAGAGACAAGAGAGATGGAGGCCAAAACGTTTTCTTGCTGGTTTCTTCTTCTTCTTCCAGACTTTTTACAATATACACAAAGTATAGATAAGATACAACATAAAGGAAAGTGGCCTACTAAGTCAAACAATGCATAACCGACTACACTAGTCGACTGGCGCTATAACTATGCCAGTTGTAAATAGGTGTAACAACCTGAATATAATAAGTAATGAGTCAGTGGCCATGTGAGAGTCATAATGACCACCAACGTGCTAAGTGTAGATGTGTGGACCCATCTAACCAGGCGGTCCATCATCAATGTCCGCATGTGTTGAGCTTGTCATCTCAACACACAGGGGAAGCTGCTAGCCAAGGCATCCCTGATGATTTACTGGGCGTGCACCTCTTTGGCCTGCCTAGCGAAGGGGACTTGTTTAGAGCTGACTTGACATCTTACTGGGTAGACGATGTTGTCCAAGTGTTAGAAAACGGCATGCCAGAGAGACCTATTGAGAAAGCCAGGCTAAGGAGACTTATCTTAAAAATCCAGCCATACCAACTAATTGCTAGCCAACTCTATAGGTTGGGACAGGATAGGCTACTACGTA
This sequence comes from Lygodium microphyllum, assembly GCF_053477565.2. NCBI lineage: Eukaryota > Viridiplantae > Streptophyta > Polypodiopsida > Schizaeales > Lygodiaceae > Lygodium > Lygodium microphyllum. The sequence continues at coordinate 59,910,380 of NC_141137.1, forward strand.
GATGCATGTGCAAGAACGAGATGCATGAGATATTGAGAGAGGTGCACGGTGGGATAGCTGGCGGGTACTTTTGTGGGGACACGACTGCTCGTAAGGTATTACAATCCCAACTCTGGTGGCCCACCCTATTCCGTGACACTGCTAAGTTCGTCAAACACTGCGACGAGTGCCAGAGGACTAAGATGCCCATGCACAAAGATAAGATAGAGTTAACCCCCATAATAGCTCGACAGCCCTTCGAAAAATGGGGCATTGACTTCATCGGACCTATCAGTCTAGCAGCTCAATACTCCCAGGCGTGCTACATCATTGTGGCAACAACTACCTAACAAAGTGGGCGGAGGCACGAGCCACCAGAAGGAATGATGCTAGGACCACTGTGAAGTTCCTATGGGAACAGTTCTTTTCATGGTTTGGTTGTCCAATTGAACTAGTAAGTGATCAAGGCGCACACTTCGTTAATGAAGTCATATCCCACCTGCTCTCAACCTTTTTAATCATTCATAGAAGGTCCTCCCCCTACTACCCTCAGGCAAATGGCCAAGCGGAGTCCACAAATAAAATCCTGGTTAACGTGCTTACTAAGGTAGTATCCACATCAAGAAGAGACTGGGATAATAAGCTGATGGCTACCTTGTGGGCTTATCGGACGGCTTATAAGACGGCAGTCGGGCAAACACCCTTTAGGCTGACCTACGGGACGGAGGCCATTCTACCTCTAGAATTCTTTGTCCCTAGCTTAATAATAGCAGCACAGGAGCGTTGGGAGGGAAGAGAGGCTTGGACTAACCGCTTAGAGGAGCTAAAGTGTCTCATAGAAACTGGCTTTTAGCCACCCATGCTCTAATATGTGAAAAGGCATGACGAAAGCTGTGGTATGACAAGCACATCAACCAGCTCAATTTTGATCACGGGGACCTCTACTACTCTACTCGGTGAAATGGCACAAACAGAAGATGAATTGCAGCACGCTCCCTGTGGCACGGGAGCCCGCCGCAGCATTTCCAAATGATCCAAAGAGCACAGTCCCATTAATGATGCCTGCAAGGGAGTCACTATTGTCCAGCCCAACTGCTCCATCGCCACCACAGCAGGTTTGAAACCTTCATACAAAAGACAATCCTTCCTATCAGCGGCCAAGGATCTCACTAAGACCTCCGCAAATGACATAGTGACATGCATCAAGGAGTTGGACGACACCTTCACTACATTCGCTAGAAGCTACGAGAGACTTGACCTAGGACTTCTTGACGAACCCCTCGCTTCTGATGTTCGCTCGTTGCCATGCACTTGGGAGAATTGCGAGTTCATGACCATCAAGTTTCCCAAAGTTGCGGCCGAGCTAATCACTAATGGAGAGATCTCGAAGGAACAAGCTGTTCTTAGACAACTAGTCACCTCATACCGCAAGCTAGCTCGCTCTACGCTGGAACCTGAACTGGAGGAGCTTGTGCAGCTTGCCAGCTTTGCTTCTCCATTTCTGAAACTGTGGTATGCCTTACGACTCCAATGGGAGAAAAAAGGCCGCCAGATCATGACTAATGCTGAGCAAAGGAGGGCAATCAAGACAATTGAACGCGACCCTACGTACGTGGCACCTCTTTCATTCAGATTTCTGGTCATTACACGCAACCTACACTTAGATGATCATGTATTGGCCTATCCTTACATTGACCAATTCCTCATAGAGAAGGAGTTGCACATTGCTAGTCGCCTCAACTCGGGAGACATCTTTCATGACGTCTTAACCTACATCACTCAAGCTTCCCTGCAACCAGGCGAACTTGATCGCCATGCCCAGTTTGAATACAACCCTGGCTTATGGCCAAGTAGCTCACCCCACATAGCCCATGCGAGCCTTCCCTCCCCCGTGCCACTTAGAAAAGAGGGGGGAAGAGCCAGTGACAACCACGGAACTGACCAAGTGATGTAGCAAAAGTGTGAAGGCTAACAATGCTCTACTAAATTCAAATGGGAAAGAAAGCAAGGAGGAAAATATTTTGGTTGTTAATTATTTCTAAAAAGTTTCATCTCCTTAAAACTGGCGCACATTTTTTTTTTTCTTGGGATATGCTAGGAATGAATCAAATCGTAACTCTAACATTGGCTGGGGTAATGACAGGCACATACCATGGCAGGACAGGGCAGACTTCCATTTATGAAAGCAGAGATGATGAAATATGGAATCAGCATCAAAACACGGGGATTCAGCCAATTTACTTTCAAGCATACCATGAACCTGGATGAGGCTATCTTAGAGGAGCCGGCCGTAAAAGAGCTGGTGGACAAATGCAACCTCCAAAAGTATGTAGAGAAAGTCGGGCAGGCTGTCGACTACAGCATGTGCGTAGAGTTCTTGAGAAATTTCAATGAAGGACGAAGTTGTAGCACGGTCACGGTAAGGGAAGGTAATCAAGAAAGATGGGTACAGGTGCCCCTTAACGCCGCCACTATCGAAAGAGCCAGGGGACTCGTGCCCAAAAAAGAAAGATGCCCAAAAAGGGACATGTACGCCATGCTGGGAGTCAAAAAGGAAGATGTGCACACGGTCGATGGAATTAGTCTAGCCGACATTCTAGAACCGGCGACAAGAATGCAGGCTAAGATGATCCATTCTCTCTTCTCCAGCCACAGATACAACACCCTCATGAATAGGATCAGCATGCCACTACTGGAAAGCATTGCGACAGGAGTCCCAAAGGAGGTGGACTGGAACGGTTTCGTCCAGAAGATTATAAAGAGTTCATCCGCCCTTCTAGCTCCAATTGCAACGCCAGTCGATGGGGAATCCCCAACCTCCACCGCATGATCCACGAGGAAAAACCTGCCATCAAGGCCTCCACGATCATGTACGGAGGTATACTTACAACAATCATTGACGAGGCCATCAAGGGTGCTGGCGTGGAGGGAGAGCAGATTGAGCACCAAGACTCACCACGTCGAGAGGAGGAAGGCTCGAGCGAAAGGACGGCTAGCGATGTAGGAGATCCTGAAGTACCACCCCCGCAAAAGGTCGAGCCTGAAAAGAAAATGAAGAATGGCAAGGGCCAAAAGAAGGCAAAGACACTGAGCAAAGGGGAGCGGGCCGAGGTGAAGAGGGCTCGAAAAGAGTCATGTGGGTTAGAAGAAGAACTGCAGAAGGAGGAGAAGGAAGAACTCGCAAGAGTTAAAGAGAAGTCAAAAAGGGAGGAAGAGGAATGGCTAAAAAGGGCAAAAGAGGAAGCCTACGAACTGAGCATGAAGGAACTGGCCGAGCTGGCTGAGGCCACTCGCAGGTCTGTTGAAGAAACTCACAGAATAGGAGAAATCAACCCCTATGGTCCTCACCATGAAGCTGAAGCGAGTGGCAGCACGAGGGCAGTCCCGATGATTGTAAGCAAGGGAAAGTCGTTGTTACACCCCCTGCCTCCCTCCTTCATGCCGACGCCAACAGACACCCTAAATGCCCCACAGCCCATGCCTTCTCCTGACACGGCCCAACTGATGAGCATGATGCAGATGCTCGTCAATAAGGTGGCAGAGATTGTCCCAGAACTTGGAGCGAAAAGACCTGCCACCGTTGATGCTGAATCCAAGAAAGACCCTAAACGGCAAAAACTCGAAGCATCGACCACCACAGCTCCCATCCCCCTGTCACCGGGAGCAGACTATGACACCTACATGGCCGAGCTCCTAGCGCAGCTGGAGGTGGCAAAGGAGGAAAATAAGGTGGCCCTATTGGAGCTGGAAAAAGAAAGGGAAACCTCGGCGGCCTTGAAGCTCAAAGTTTCAAAGCAAGAGGCTAACCGGCGAAGGGAGGTCAAGGCATTACAAGACCAGCTGGAGGCAAAAAAGAAGGAGGCCCAGGACAATGAGAACCGCCTACGACAGAGGCTGGAGGATGAAGAACAGAACCTGGTGGCCGAGCAACGGAGCTTAAAGTTGCTGGTGCAGCAGTATGCCGACCTAGAGCAAAGAATGGCCAGACTGGAGGGGTATGGACTATTGGCAACTCAAGAAGGTGAACCGAGCGAGGGACAGGGGGACGCCATGGCAAAGCTTCAGTATGAGCTCGAGGAGCAAAATAGGCTAGAAAGAGAGTTAGAATTCCTAGCACGGGGCCAATCCACAACTCTTGCAACAGAAGTGCAAGAATAACAACAGGAGGTACAACGGCTGCAAGGGGCGTTGGAAGTTGCCAAGGAAGACACTGAGGCCTTCATGGCCATGGCCTTCATGCAATGAAGACTGCACCTTGCAAAGATTTAGAGCCACCAGCACAGCTGACACAGGAAAGATCAGAACAAATTGATGAGGCAGAGCACAAATTCAGTATCGCAACTCAAGTGAAGAAAATCACTGAAGAACAGTTGGCTTGAAAGTCCAGGGAGTGGCACCAACTCTGGGCTTTAACGAACGAACAACAACAGGTGGTGACCACACTGGTGAGTGCGATGGAAGAGGAAAGAAAAAAGATGGATGAAAGGGCCAATGCTTGGGAAGCAAACAACTTTGACAGAATTAACGGAGCGCTTGTCGGTGGCAGAGTGTGAGAGAGTGCTTGCCGAATCTAGAGCTGAAGCAGCTAATGTATGCACCCATGCACAAAGACAAGCCTTTCTCAGCACCATGCTACATGTCACCCAAGCACAGGGCGATGATTCAGTGAAAAGGGTGAGAAGAAAACTGGAATTGACTACCCGCGCGCTAAGGTGCGGCCTTCAGGAACGGGAGCTCCCCACCAACACGAGACTCACCAAGGAACGGCAATTCAGCTACCTGCGCAGTGCCAGCCTCTCCACTATTGAGCTCAAGGACATGGGATTCGAAGAGTAGGAATCACCCACACCACCACCAATCCCAGCCGTGGCCAAACAAGATATCGAGGAAGGCCCGAATTTAGACCAAGAGGCCAACAAAGAACTATGGAAAATGCCCAGTCCCCCTCTACCAGACCTCCCACCAGTGCCCACATGCCGGAGCGCATTGTGGCAGCCATAAGAAGGAGGCAGGAGCTGGTAGAGGATGCACAATGCAGAGCCCAACCAGTCACTACCCAGACAATTCTCTGATGAGCCAGTACCCCTATGAAGGGACCCCAACCCCATTGATTGGTTGCAGGAATTGGTCATCTGGCATGACCAGGAGTTTCAGATGAGGCCTTTTGAGATGTCCTTCTCCTACCCACGCTCGCTAGACCGGGCGTTGCCGCTCAGTATCCTATCCAAAATCAAAGGTCTAGCCAATGACCTAGCAAACAGATGGGTGGAAGAAAGGAGCCTAATTATGACCAGGTGGAGGCAGGAGCCTGCAAACTACTGGCAATACAAGGTGAACCGGATTCCTAAATCCGTCCAAGGCTAAGAAGCGTAGCCAAAGTGGCGGAGGAGGATTTGGGATGCCAATTTTGACGCCTGGACCGCCTTCTGTAGCTCACTCCCCGAGGAGCGAAATGACCCCTCCTACATGCCCTTCCCCCGTCGGCATGGAGTGGACTATGACCGCGCCATTCACAGGGATTTTTATTTTCCTAAAATATATAATGTAAATGCCCAAACTCCCGAGGAATGCTTAGTTTTTAGACAATAGGATATCCTTCCATCCATCACCCGCTTCCTCGCGGACTTCTCCTCCTGCTCGGATCCTGCCTTTCTAACCACCTGCAACTATCTTAGGTTGCTCAAATTCCTATTAGTACAGAAGCCCACCACTGAAGAAGCTCACCTTCCCCCCCTCTTTTTTGACATCAATCTAGGCATCGATAGTAGAGCTATGACTAGATTAATGATGAGGGCATCCCTCCTTCCCTCTTTTTGCCTAGAACTCATAGAAAACATGAATGACACCCGCTTCACAAGGTGTAACCGTCCCTTTTTTTCATCCACACCTCTGAAGGCCTGAGCTGTAATTAAATAATATCTCCAAAGCCGTGCCTTTCTATCCCAATGCCTACTACCTCCCCGTGCTTCGGCTGACGGTGATCGGCACTAGCCAAACGCCTTCTATGAAAAAGAAAAACTTTTCTCACCGCACCTAGAGATCACCCCTAGACCCTCTCCCCACTTCACGCTTCGGGCACATCAAGGGAAGGACTTTCAGACCTGTCACCCTAAGCATTGCACTGCACTGCACCTCCAACAATGCACGAACTGGGTCCTCAAGTGTGAGACATTACCAAGGGCTTGCCCAAGGTTAGACCCATCTCCCAGTTCCACTACACATGCACTTACACCTCACCGTGAGACAGACACACCCCTTAGGGAGTGCACAACTTTCTCTTGAAGGTTGTTCGTAACTCAGTCAGGGCCTGCCATTGGCATGGATCTTGGAACCATGTGTTCTTCAACTGATTACAGAGCCCCAGTTTTGACAGTCATCGCCGACGATAAATTCCAACTGTGTAACCAAGGCCGAGCATCTTCATGCTGATCAAAGCAAGCCAGAATCTATCCAAATCATCAGGAATCAACACCCCATCATCTCTCATTCACAGCACCACCTTTTTGATAGTGGTCATCTACCCGCCAATTCCACTTAGCACCAACCCCAACTACCCTGCTGCTCCCCACCCTAGTGCCATGGGACTGGCACTCCACTAGGAGGGGGGTAATGTTTACCGCAGCATAGAGGAACGAAAAATGGAGTAGAAGTGCGGGGAAAATGGAAGAAGGAGACAACCAGGAAGGCACAGGACAAAGGAAGGAAAAGGCATCCTAGATGGAGATCAGACTCTGAAAATCTAAATGAGAGTGTCGCCTCGAGAAAAGAAAAGAGTAAAAGTGTGCCATTAAATATGAAGGCGATCCCGAATCCTTGTAAAAAGAGCGTCGGGCTCACTCCTGTGCAAATTGTATGCATTAGTGGAAACGGGATAAGTTAGAATGGTGGGAAATAGGAAAAGAGGGCTTAGACTAATGGCCAGCCATGTAAAAAGTGGGGATGACCGCCCAGAAAGTAGGGCATGTATATAAAGTTCAAAGGTGAATAAGCAGTCCGTAGGTCTCGGGAAAGAGCTTAGTAGCTCCCCTTACAAAGGGCATTGTCAATTGTGGTATAAAATCCCTCAGTACCCTATTCATAGCATTTGTCATGTGTGCCACTTTCTTCTCTTTTCCACATGTTGTCCATTGATTAGTAGCATCCTGCATAGACAATCCTGTACTTACTTAATGCTCATATTCAGCCCGAATACCCAACAAACTAGTTTCCTCTTCAAATTGCAGCAATGCACTAGTGGTATCACCAAGAAACTGACACTTCCTTTTAATTATGTCAATGATCTCATCATGAAATTCTCGCTTGGCAATGCCAAGCACCTCTCCCAAGGTAAATTCCACCCAATTGTTTAAGATCCATTCTTCAAGAACCTTCTTAAGATATGCGGTTGTCTCAATGCCAGATTGCAACTTATAACTTGGCTGCTTGCCCTTATTTTTGCCCTCTTGTTTGTTATCTTGTTTTTGCTCCTGACTGACCTCTTCCATAACATGCTTGGGAGGTGGCTGATTTGCAGCTTTAGGCTGATCCATACTTCTTCTTGTCATTCTTTTAGATGTCCCTACAATATCTTCATCTCTTTTTCGTTTTTCTTCCACAAGTACATCCGTGTTTTGTACCTTTGCTAAATATGTATACACTGAATATGCATCTATCGGTGATTCCCAACCAGTTATGCCACGAATGTCTTGCCCTGCATAAGACATTTCACTATCAGTGACCTTTCTCTTTTCAACTGCATGTAAAGCATGTGTCCATATTTTAGCCTTTGGACCAACCATCACTTGGCCATGCATTCTATCCAACTGTAGACCAAAAGTAGAAGCGTGTACCGCCGCATAAGCATTTCGGACAGCCAAGTCTTCCAACAACTTTTGCATATCTCCCTTTCCAAAATTCAAAGCAAGAGGCAATCCCGTTTCTTGTGCATGGATCTTGCCATCTTTCCAAAAGATAAGCTGTCGTGCCAAGGCCTCCTGATAGCCAGGCAGCACAATCCTTTCTCTCATACTGCAAACTCACACCACATACATCTTTTTCTAAGTTTAGGGGTTGCTGCTTGTCCCCTTTCCTCTTGTCCTTTTTCATCCAATTTTGCAACCTTCAATTGAAGATCCCGCATCCCTTTGACCAATTCATCTAAGACATCTTCCCTAACAGAGGGAACAATAGCAGGTACAGCCATAGGGTTATCCATAGAAGCAGGTGGCTTACTGGATACTTCAACTGTTTTGCCCGTAACAGTGGGCAAGCTAGAGACATGCAATCTTTCTCTTCTTCTATTCTTCTTCACAAGTGCAATAACAGCTTCCTTGACATGTCTCCACTCTGTTTTCAAACCTGTCTCTGTAGTTTGATCCTCCAGCAAATCATCAAGCTTCTCTTGAAGCTCAGGATCAGCTGCCTGTAGAAACAATTAATTTTCTAACTTGCAAGAGCTTGCTGTTCTGTGAGATCCAACTCCTCAAATCGACTTTCAAATTCTCTTAACAATTCTGTAGCCACAAGACCCTTATTGGGTTATATAACCCACTCCTGAAAAGTCTTGCATGTAATCAAACTGGTGTCCTCAATGTAAAATTCTTCCCTGAGTGTCTTCTTAAAGGCTACCCAGTCTGAATCCTACAAGTATAATTCAGTAATCTGTGCTTTCAGTTCATGAACAGTAACACATACAAAATACCAGCTGCATGCAGATTGAGCCACTCCAAAGAATTTCATCTTCTGAGCATAGGTATGTACATATGCAGATACATTCCTGCCATTGAATAATTTCACCTCACACTCAACTACTTGCAAAGCATTCATCACAACACTTTCTGTTTGAGCTGAAGCTTGCATCACCTGTTGTTGTTGTTGTACCTGCATAAGCATATTCATATTTTGCACCAACTATTACAAAACATCACTGGATAATGTATTCGAAGATTCTCCCATCTTATCTTTCCTTCTTCTGACGACCTTTCACGTTGGGTTCACCAATGTTGGAGGGGTTTTTGTCGAAAGGTCGAATCCACCGGGGATCAGAAGTAGAAGGAAGTTGAGATAGGAGATTAAAGAGAAGATAGAGAATACCCAAGTGGTAAACACTAAAAAAACAAATCACAATGAATTGAATCAATATGTATTGAAAGAACCTGGAATCTTCGCACTACTCAGAAGCAATCTCTAGGCATTAGATCTCCTAGAGCTTCTCCATAGAACAAAACGTGTATAAAAATTACAGCTCCTTCTCTGCTGCTCGGAACCCAAATCTGATGGCTCCATTGGCTTCGAAAGGGGGGTAAAACTTCAGGACACCTAGGTGCTCACAGATCTCCCAGATCACTTCTTTTTCTTCTTTCAGTTCAATCTGTAGTTTTCAGCCTGTTTACAGCGATTGCGATGTGCGCGATTTTGTCAATCTGTCCTTCTTTATGAAAAATATCCTAATTGGCTAAAAAAGCAACTTGCTTTTTGCATGCCATCCTAATCTAGAAGCTTTTTTAACTTTTTCAGATTTTTACAATAAATAATATCAAATATAGGCTCAAATTATCCAAAAACTGGATAATCCATGCAACTCACACTAATACTAATGACTCTGATCACATTGGTTCTCTTGATTAATAAGAAGTCGAATGATTATGCATTCCATGCTTTTTCACACTATGTCCGCATAACATCACGACAACGCGATTCTTGACACAAAGTGTATTGGGTGGTATATGGGGTTGCTCTAGTGTGCAAATAATTGGCACACTTTGTTATGCTTTTCCTTTAATGTGTGTGTGTGTGTGTGCGCGCGCGCGCGCAATATTGTGCAAGGTCCAAATGAAGGAATTCATTTAAGAGACATAATTATTGAATGCATTAAAACAAAGAAAAAGCAATACTATGAAAGGTCCAAATGGAATAATTCATTTAAGAGATGATTAGAAAATGATGTTGAAAATTACACAAGTAAGAAATTCAATCTACAATGGAGGACTAAGACAATACAATGAAAATTTTTGGGAAACTATCTTCCTCAGTAAGGAACTTAGTCTAAAATACGTTAAAAACTAATATGAAAGTACTAAAACATATGTGACATGCTTGACTGAGATATCCTTAGCAGTACAATTTAGTAGTCTATCAAGACTCTGTTCCCCTAAAACGATACAAAGTCAAGATGCTAATTGATTCTATATGGTGAATGTCACCTATACTATAATGTGTCAAACTATGGAGAAGCTCTCGACTTAGCGAGACCACCTTGCCTTAGGGCGATTTTGTTGGTAATCTCGCCCTCTCGCTTGCCTTTGTTGGGTAGCTTTAGTTAACTAATTACCTAATACTCTTATGTTGTACAAAGTAAATAAACTTCCTTAATTAGCCTCTTAAATCACAATGTTCATTCATGTAACTTAAGTCACAACACAAAAAAAGAGAAAAAGTTCTTTAGAATACAATTTCTTTATTTATGAAAGAAAGTTATACAAGCATCCACCTTCCACTCATATGGAAGATTGACCTAAATGCCTTTATTTTACCAAGATTTCACCCTTAACTAGTAATGGGGCCCTCAACAAGTCCATCCTAGGTCGAATAGGGGTTTGGGCAATTTCTAAGAGCCTAAGAGTTCATTAAGTACAATCAAATCTTCTAAGTGAAACAAATAAATTTTTGCAAGCACAAGAAATTCTTTTCAAATAATATTTCCACACAAACAATTGGCAATCAAACTAGGATTTAACTTGGTAGCAATTCTTTCCAACTTGGTTTGGCCCCTTCTTTGATTTTCTTGGATTCTTTTGAACCTCAAATAGTTCTTTCTATCAAACCCCTCTTTAAGAATTATCACTTTATCTAATCCTTCGGTGTTGTTGAAAGTTGGTCGATTTACCTTAGTATGAACCTTAGCTTATTACTAAGGCTTATCTTAGCGTGTGAACAACCTTAGAGTCCCCTCAAGTGAGGTTGGAGTGATGATACCAAGGTTGTTTTTGGATCACACAATTTACAGTTCAAATAGCAATGAGATCAAGGCAATGAGTGACATTCAAAACAAGGTAGCGGCTACTTAGTTTGTCTGATTTTTCTTTCAATTTATCATTAAATATAAAGTTTTAAAATACATCCCCCTCTTAAGCTTGAATTCATGCAAAAGAGGCAAAAACATTAGATTATCTTCCCCTTAGAGGAATCAAGATGTCCTTATCTCGAAAGAAGTTGGGGATGTTGCTTATGTAGGGTATTCTCATCCATCCAAGTGGCTTCTTCCTCAAGATAGTCCTTCCACTAGTTCCTTAATGTGAGGTGTCCACCAAGCACATTGCAAGGCACACCTTTTTGTAGTCCATTAGTAGGTTTTCCAAATGATGCCGCACGATGCTCCCTAGGAGTATCACAGGGTTTTTCACTTAGACCCTATTGAGTCTACATCGCAACGAGAGAGTTCTGACCGAACCCACTAGGATCGACCTAAATTTTTGGGTTCCTAAAATCAGTCATGTCTCCTAACAGCCAGCACTAGGAAAAAATGAACTCACAAATGGACCTTTAAAAATAATATAGTTTGAGATGTGGACCTTTTGGATTGTCCAAGAGGAAGGCTAGATGTTGACGTCCATGGAGGGTGAATCTTCTCTCCAAATCTTGGGTAGTGGGGTAGTGGGGGATTTTAAAAAAGGAAGAATGAATAGTACATAAAATTTGAGTTTCTCTCACATCATATTTTTCCCCCTTTTTGGAGAATTTTCAATTTTAGTTTTTTTTCCCTCTCATGAAATCAGTTTGACCCAAAAGTTGAGCAACACACCACTTTCTCTCTCTTTTCTATACTAGTGACTTTTCATCTCCATTGAAGCTCCCTAGTGAGAGTAATTAGGGTTTTGAGTGTTCTGCTTACCTCTGCACTTTCTTCTCCATGCAGCTCCAGATTTTGGGCATAACACAAGTGCCCATCTCTCTTTGCATTTTCTCTTATTTGCTATTTTTTCAATAGGGTTTGATGTTGTTTCTTATTGTTATTGTTGTTTTATTGCAAATGTTGTTTTGGATAGGAGACACAAGTGCTCCTATGTCTCTCTCTCTCTCTCTCTCTCTCTCTCTCTCTCTCCTTTCTTTTCCCCTCTCTATGTGTTGTTTCTCTTTTATGTTATGTTTTCAATAGAATTTGATGTTGGTTCTAATTGTTATTTTTTTGCAGAGTTTATTTGGAGCAAGAGGCAAAGGTGTTAATCTCTCTCTCTATTTGGTTTCTTTTTTTCGCTACTATCTTTTCAATAAAACATGATGTTAGTTCTAACCCTTTTTGTTGTTTTATTGAAGAGATCGTTTTGGGTGACATTGCATAAGTGCTTATCTCTCTCTCCCTCTCTCTTTCTCTCTATATGTTTCCTCTTTTCTATTGTTTTTTCAATATACCTTCATATAAATACTAACTCTTGTTATTGTCTTTTGCAGAGATCAATTTGAGAAAGATTGGATAGGTGCTCATTTCTTTCTCTCTCCCGCATACTCGCACACTCTCTCTTTCTTCCTCTCTGCATTTTCCCTTTTCTACTATCCTTACAATAGGGTTTGATGCTAGTTCTAACTTAAGGATCGATTGTTGTTGTAGCACTTAACACAAGGTAAATCAGAGATTCTGTAGCTTAATTTACGTGTAAATTTGCCATATTTGTGGTGCCAAAATTTATTCATTTAATTAGTGACTTTTATGTTTGATGGGATTGATATTTTCTTTTGTCTATCATTTGTAATGGGTTTTCATTAACCAACGATTCAATCTTATCTTCAGCACATCAGCTTATATGTAAATTTGCCCTATTTTTTATTGCTTCTATTCATGCAGGTATCTAGATATTTTTTTATTAAAAGGGATTCATGCAAGTATTTTTATTAAAAGGGATTCATACACGTATTTTTTTGTACATGCAAGTATTGTATAAGGTTTAGGTGAAGCACATAATTCTCAATCAACTATTTTGATGTGGTGAGTGATTCCTTTGTATTAGATGATATGGATCTATTGGAAGTCGATGGTTGAAAAATCCTCTGCCTTATTAGTCTTGTATGTCCATTCAGATCTCCAAGCCAATTGGCAATGATCCATGAAACTCTTGTATCATATCATCCACATAACACACAATGTATTGAGTCATAGAATATCTCAGGTGTCAATCCAATGTGCCTATTAAGATTTGCATGCCATGTGACTGCTATCCTTGTAACAACTACTCTATAATACCCACATTTCATACAATGTATTGAGTCAAATCAGGCTCCTATTCATTATAATGAAATTTATTTTGGTAAAATTCTCTAAGTATTCTTGTGCTATTCTTTCCATTATATTTCATATAAAATGTATGATTAAAGTGATGCCTTGAAATTGAATCTATGCTTTGTGTCGATATACATATCCACATGCATTTTGATATCGATGTTTGTGTCTGTTTACAAAAGTGTGAACATCTCTTAATGCCATGTTGATTTGTATGGCATATTGCTGATTACTTAGGGGTTAATACATGCTTCTTTACATCTACTGCCTAGGTTATAATGCTTGAGAAAAGAACAAGCATTCTCTCGATAGAAGTACGTAACAGAAAAGATGAAGAAGAGAATATGATCACTGGTACGTATCATTGCTCGTCTTGGGTACATATGTGTCCAAGTATGAAGGGAGCTTTCAGGGTGAAAGCATCTACAATTGCAAATGTATCAAAGCACTAGAAGGGTAAAATTTTAGCTCTCAAACAAAGTAATGTTGATTCTCACCTTGTAACAGAGGCATTTATACAACATGTATTCATGCAAAAACAAATACATATTGTGCCCACTGTGCCCTTTCAATGAAACATTCCAATAGTAAGTATTTGCAACTCATTGAGAATGAGAAATTTCATGATATCTATGTAACTACTTGTCTCGTATTTACAGAAGTATACCCTTTGGATTGTGTCAGTGGAAAAATGTTGAGAGTTTCACATGTTCTTTTAAGTGTTAGTATGGAACCCTTGAGTCTATGCACATATCGAATCTCAATAGCATAGAATGGCCATTGTGTAGTAGCAACATTTTGCACATGTGTAGCACAAAAATTTCAACAGACATATTGAATTCTATGAAGCCAAGCATTGGCTCAAAGAATGTACATCTAAGCTGGTTCATACCCATTGCAATTTTTGCACATATGTTCAAGGAATGTAAGGGTTTGAGACATACTAAAAGCACGTAAGTCATAAAAAGTGAATCAATGATTATGTAGCAAGGATTTTAAGCAAAACTTAGACATTAAAAATAACTAACAGTCCTGACACGGTGGAGTGTCGAGTCACAACAAGGGACATGGCTTTCAAGTAAAATTTTTCTCTCTTAGTTGACTATTATCTTACTTTGGGATAGATCGTATACCTTTCCTTTCCAATTACGGGTACTTTGTCACACGACAAACTTTATGCCTAGTGCTCAAGTATCCTAGATGGAGGATGCTCAAGGATAAATGGTTGTGCCTTGATCAAGACACGCGTAAAAGTGCAATTGTGGATGCTAATGTCATTTGTGAGGGCCACGAGCCCCAAGTGTTGCAAATGGAGGATGATTGGCCCTTGATTATAATGCGCTAGAAAATTACAATGTTAATGCAGAATCCACCAATTAGCTTCTATTTTAAACTAGATGATAGGAAAATTCAAAGCCAGCTGAGGATACTATTACCAGTGGAAAGTGTGTGGCTCCACATATTTTAGAAATTGTGGAGTCTCCCTAAAGATCCCAACACCACAAGTTGTAATATCCAACACTTGTAAATTTTCAAATTTTTTTGACCCCTAAAATATTGTCACTTGTAAACTTTCAATATTTAAAAATTATGGTATTTATGCAAAATCATACACTTGCTATACACTTTCCACATCAACACATTTACATATGCATGTAAACTTTACAAAGATGTAAGTAAAGCCATAACTAAATATCATATGTGAATAGTCCTTAATGGTTTAACACTTAAGGTTTTTAAGGTAGAACTAGTTTAGTTCTTGTTTCATTGTTTCATTTCACATTTTCTCTCTTCATCTCTTTATATCCACCACATCCCTCCTACCTGCTACAATGGATACTCACACACACTTTGATGAGTGGATTCACGAGACTATATTTGCCAGTCAGGGTGATGAGATATTTCAGGTTTTCTCTAAGAACTTCAACCTTGAAAGCATACACTCATTTCTAGATCCTCCCCCCCTTCACGTTTTGGAAGACTTTGTGAGCATCATTGCTACCTACACATACTCCATTGAGGGATCCGACATGAGTTGGGTGCCTCTAGAATAGCTCATGGTATTTCAAGCACACGAAAGAATCACCAAAAAGTGGTGAATAGGTGTCTGGCACATGTGGATCCTTTGCACAAAGTATGCATTGTTCCCATGGGCAATGCACCAGCTACATCACCTTTGGATCTTGTGGAGTGTGATTGCGCATTGGCAATTTACATCCTTGCATTGGATACACCCCTAGAGGAGGAGAACAATGAAGATACAACTCCACAGGTTGTTGCTATTACATACACGAGAGAAGAACCGATTGAAGAGCTCATAAATGTTGCCAAGTTTGGACCTTTTTGAGTGATACATGTGGCATCTTGCTTGGAGAAGGTGGTGCTAGTCAAGCGGTCAAAGCTTCTTTACTTGTTTGACCAGACGCGTAGTGAAGCAATGTGTGTGCTTACTACATTAGGTAACCTTGCTAAAGTGTTAGTCCACTTCTACTAGAGAAAGAGCTGAAGGGGAAGCGTGTAATTTTTGAAGCAAAGAAGGAACTTCTATTTTCATCGGAAGCTGGCCCCTCCTCTCCACCGATGAAAAAGTCAAGGAATGAATGAGAGTTCTTGTTGGCTATCAACTTTTTGTATTTGCCATCACATGTATTTTTCTTAATGAATATAAGATATTTTACTTTGTCCCTATAAATAAATATTTATTGAATAAATGTGTGGTTCGTGTAAGTGTGACAATAATGTGTAGTATGTGAATGATGCATTCACATACATTAACATAATCCAATTTAATTATATCAAGGCGTAGTACTGCACTTGCGATTGTGTATAGGCAATAACATAACTCGTATCCGTACGTATTACTACTTTCAATGCATGCATACGTTAAACAAAAATTAAGAGTCACGCGTTTCAAGAAACAAAACAAAATAACTTTACTCAATTATTTGAATTTGGTACATATCGCATGAGATATTATGTATATATATATATAAATATTCCAATGTGGCAAAGTATACAAAATGTTTTGGCCTTCCAAGATGCTATGGTGCTACAACACACATTACAAAACCTTGCATCATTAATCTCATAACCTATGGGGAGGAGTCCTCTTACCACGTCAAAGCTGACGAACGATAAAGTTCATGTCTTTATCTGTGATGGTGACACGCTTTGCATGGATGGTTGCTAGCTATGTATCATCGAACAAGTCGATGAGAAATCCCTCTACAGCATTTGCAGGGCCTCCATAACTGCAACAATCCACTTCCTACTAGTGGGCCATCCCACACTCGCGCACAAAATCTTCCCATCCCTTTCAGCTCCAAGTCTTGCATGACTTCCCGAACAACCTTATGAAAAGATATTTTTGGGATGAGAAGCTCGTATCCACATTGGATTTTCCTTATCTCCCAAAGGGCAATAGTGCCTGGTTTCCATCTCCTCTTCTTCTGTGGTGGTCATTGTGCTCTATGGGGAGCACCTGCTATTGCACTAGAGGAGGCTCCACCTTGTGATCCAGGTAACGGGCCTTGGTGTGAGGTCAACGGTGACATGCTTGCTTGGTGCATGCCATGCAAGCTCGAGGAGGGCAAGATGGAGAAGAGACAGAGGTTGGCGGTGTGAGAATGGAGGAAGCAAAATAATCAAGATGTGAAAATGAGAAGAAGAATGAACTTTTAACCCATTTAAATCCCAAAACCGCGTTAATGCAGCTTCATATGCACTGTCCATCATGTGATCGTAAATCCATAACCTTTTATCGGAATGCAACGAAACTTCACATGCGCACTTGTTAGGTGGCCAAGAGTCCTTTTTTCTTTTTAATGCCAAGAAAGTGGCTCCACACATTTCTTGTTTTTTTTTTTCAAACAAAATAATTTGGGCTCTTGGCCACCTAACGAGTGTGTGTGTGCAGTTTCATCGCATTCCGATACAATTTAATATTTTAAAAATTATCCCACACCAAAATTATGGATGGATTGATAATCGAGAAGTCAACATCATAACTACTGGCCCTTAGAAACTTCGCACCATATAGACTATACTACAAAGGCATTAGGAGTAAAGTCTGCAACAAGAAATTGCAAAATTTTACATGTTTTTCCTATTGAAATTAACAGTGCTAGAAAAAACTGTAAGTAAGAGTTGAAAATATACCAAAGATGCACAGTCAAAGTTTAGAGCGAATGACAATAGTAAAAATTTAATTCATATTTTAAGGACGCATACAACAGTTTTGCACTAGGACATAGTCATATGTCCAATGCAGGAGAAGAATACTATGCCAAAAAATATTACATTACAAACTGTGTTCATTCCATTGAAATGAATGCATCCTTCACTGCTTGAAGATTTCTTACAAGTTGGAAGTCCTTGGGAGTTACAGTGATGCGCTTCACATGTATTGCACAATGCTGAGCATCAGTCATCAAGTCAACTAAAAAGACCTTTGTAGCACACTGTAGAGCATGAAGACATTCTTTTGTGAAGAGATCAGGTCTAACCTGACCTTGTGCTAAAAACCACCTTATGCTTTCTGTGCGATAGAGGTCTTGCACAATCTTGCAAACAAGTCTCGAGAAGCTCGCCTTCGGAATGATAAGATTAAAAAAACATTGATACCTCCTGATTTCTCTCAAGGCCACTATATCTGGCTTCCACTTGCATTTCTTGTGGGGATGCTGAGGAGGACCCTTGTGGGGGCGGCTTGAGGAAATTGGGTTAGGTTGGGAAGGGGGTGCATCTGAGCTAGTAGATGCTCCAAGGGACTGAACACAATATGGGGCTCTAAACGGAAGCTTATTTGCAACTACCTTAGGCTAGCCATCTTTCCTACACAAGAGATATGATAACTCAATGAATAAGATAGAAAGTAAAGCCCTCTTTTATATAACCCTAAACTGTAAGACTCATCCATATAGATGCACATTCTCTCTTTCTCTCTTAAACTATGAATTGCATTCACACTGAATACATTGTTTATCTTACTATCTTAGCTCTCTTCGAACCCATTTGTTGCCTTGTCGAAGCCTTGTTTCTAGCCACTTGGCATGGTTTTCTTTGGCACTTGATGCTTCATAACGCACTCTTTTAGTGACACAATGTGATTCCATCATGTCTGCAACAGCCGATTCATCAACACTTTCATTTGCTCTCTTTTGTGAGAGTTTAGCTTCATCCGCTACTATAATCCTATACCACTAAGATAGCAATTGGATCATTGGATTGCTACCATTCACCCCTCCACCATGATCTTTTTTTCTTTGGTATGCACCATGCGCTATCCAATGTGAATTTTTCATCTCTCATAAGGACCAAACTCCGATACTTCCCTTTTCTGCAAAGTATGGCTCATGTACCTCAAGGATATGCTACAAAGACACATATCACACATGAGTAAAACTATGCTTAATAGTTTATACAATTCATACAATTTTAAAACATTAACTTAGTACGCACCATGTAATGTGTGATAGAGATTTTGCCCCACACTTCCACCATGTTTTTGTAGAAGCTATGCACAACATTGATAAATTCTTGCTTATCTTCATTGTTAAACACCATCTTGCAAAGTAAGGGAGCAAATTTGTTCAGACTTATCCAAACCTTAGCTTTGGCCAACCTTATTTTTCCTCCATTACTTCAATTAGGAACTACAAAATGTAATGTTTTTCCACCCATCATAGTCGTGCGGTCTACAAACCATGACATTCCCTTCCTCATTGATGGGTGTTGAGAGAAACCTCCTAGCCTTTGCTCCTCCAAAGTAAGGATTTTTTGGCAAGTTACCAGATTTTCCTAATCTCTTCTCATCTTTTTCAATCATCACTTGATGCTTGTGTAGCCCAATTTTCGATAGCACTCGCTCCACATTTCTACACATTACAATGGCTTCTTTTTTAATTGCATCCTATAAGCAAAGAAAATGTATTCATATACAAGTTTCTCCATGATTTTGACAAAAGCATGCAATGAACAAATGTGAATATGATCCAATGGAATGTTGAAGATGGGCTTCCAAGTGGGATCTTCTCTATTGCACATCAGTGCAACACTTGTCACCCTTTGCCAGTTCTTCTTTCCATTCTTTCCTTCCACCCTCTCTGTCAAGCAATATAGACATGGATTCTTTGTATTTGCACCATTGGAGATTCCACACATGCATTTTAAAGTTTTCAAGTCTCCTGCAAGATGCCATTCAATGAAGTATTGACCATACCCTTCAATCGAGAGAATCTCACCATGTTCCTGATGATCAATGATGCTTGGAATACTTGTGTGCATAAAGAACAGCTACAGCACCTCAAATGTTTCCTTAGGAACTTCAAATGCACCGAGCCACCACACATGGCACTCTGATTGAACACTAAAGTTCCCTGGGTTATTCTTGTCAAATTGTAAAGCTCTATTCATCAAAGTTACACTAACTCTTTCAAGATTTACTCCTTTGAAAACCTCACTTTCATCCAATTTTATAACAAACTGCAATTTACCATTACATTCCTCAATAGACATATTGTGGTACATTACCATTGCTGACTACACCTTGTACAAATATAAATAGTAATTGTTGAGTTTGGTGAACTTCACCTCATATGCATTTTTGGTTCCAATCTTTAGTTTTTCCACGCATTGAACATGCATGGGATCTCCTATTAGCTCCAAAACCTTTGTATTAAGTTGCCATCAGGCCTCTATTAACTTTGAAGGTTGAGGAAGAGGCACAATTCTATTTCTCTTCAGCACACGACCAAACCTAGCCTTCACACTTGAATATCTTTGAGTAAGTCGATGTACTAATACCAGCCCTATCACAAATGGATTGTGCATCCACAGCTGAGAACTCATTTAACACATCTTTTAATATGTACTCAATCACATTTTCTTTCATATCATTAAACTTAGGATTGCTCAAAGTGTTTTCCAATGTACTTGCCTTCAACAATCTACTAATACATGATCCAACCTCACCCTCACCTAGGTTCTCATTCTGAGCTACCTTAAATGCTTTGATACGTTGCTTCCACTGGCTGCTATTCACAATTAACTCATTGATTGGCTTCTTCTTTCGTTTGCGCTCCTACATTAGCTTGTTTTTTATCTTTCTTAGGTCGTCCAATTGTGCCTTTGCTTCCTCATATGAGATACTAATGTCATGGATAGTGTCCTGCATTGAAATAATTTGATTTTTTTGTTGAATTATAGTGTCATTTAGATGTACCACTTGTCCTATGAGCTATTGTATATGAAGTTGATGTGCAGTGATCATATCATGATAATTTTATATGGTTGCTTGGAAAGTTGTAAATACTTTGAACCCCTAATCATTGAGCCGCCTAGTGTAATCGAGCAACCCATTTTCACCCTCGCACACATACTTTAGCAAATTTGTAATTCCTGAGAAAGTGGAGGTCTATTGTTTAAGGGGTCAATTGTATAGATTTTCCCATCAATGTGTTAGGGAGCATTGTATTGGGGATCCCAACATCTTGAACCACCACAATCCACAACTCATCCAGTTGTTACAAGCATGGAATCATAAGAGACATAATTCATCATTCACAAATCCAAAAGCAATCATAACCATAAAACATTTTTAACACACTTGTCAATGTATGTGATGCATAGAATCTATTCCCCTCATCAAATCTTGTGTTCTTTCCTAAAAAGTGATTGATAATACTATCATGTTTTTGTAAGTTTAAGTGTGTTCAGACTTATCCTATGGGCTTTTTTTACATTACTAAGAAGAAACTTTTTTCAACTTCTTCACGGATTTGAAGTTACGATGGCAAGCTTCCTCTACCTTTTCTCCTCTTATCTCCCTGCCATTATGTATTCATGGAATGAGAAGATGAGAAGAGAGGGAGACAAGAGGAGAAGAGGTACGTATCTCTCATTTTATCCTAAGATGCAAAAAAGCAATAACATAAAATAGAGAAATTAGGAAGTTGTAGAGTTAATAGCTTAAAATTAATCATTTTCTTATGTACTAAACTAGATTATCTCTGTTATGTTAGAGTAATTCGTAAAGAAAAAGATACAATACAAATAAAATAATAGAAAACCATATATACAAACAACAAACACATAAGTAAAATTACATTTAGCCTTGAAAGAGCTTTTTGTTATTGCAAGCGTTATCACGCTTCAACAAGTATATTTGTATATGTATGGCTCTGCACAAGCATAGATTCTCACTTGCAAAAGAGAAACCAAAAGCCCATACCCGAACAGAGAGAAACAGAGACCCTAGAACCTCAATGGGCCAATCTAGCCAACAAGGGCAAAAAGGCCACACTGCAAAAACATGTACGTGTTGCATTCGGACTGCATCTGGTCAAAGCAGAAAGCAACAATATCAAGCTACAACAACAAGGATGACTAGATATGACAGTCCTAATGATAGATGCACCTTGAATAGCACTGCACAGGCGATCCAAGGCATCAATGGAGAATCCACATCTGGTTGTGTAGTTGGGGACTCAAGGGCATTTGTCAGAAGGCTTAAATTTACAAGCCAAGACACGGAAGATGAAGACATAGTACCACCTTCTTATCTTAGAGTCAAACTCACCGCGAAAAGAGACCACACTATCAATGCTCTGATTGATGAAGGAGCAGATTATAATATCTTGACCTATGAATCATAGACCCTACTAGACCAACCAGAGCTCACACCGACTAATGTAACTCTTAGCCCTTATGGGGGACACCCACGAGCACTCATAGGAAAGTACAAAATCCTTGCGACAATCAAAAATGAAAGTTGCCTATCCTATTTCATGTTCCTCCAAATAGTGCTAATTATGGGAAGGAAATCCTTCTAAGAAGACCCTTCAAAAGGGCGACCTATGTAGCACAGAGGATACACCTAACACTACCGGGTGTGAGGACAGTCACAACCTTTAGCAAGGGTGACCTCATCAAACCTCAAGGGAAAGGCAAGGAAGGTGCTGACATAACAGTCAAGCCTACTAATGAGAGCAAGGACTTGTTGGAAGAGTTGATACAAGCACAGGTCGAACAACGAGAACCAATGAGTGAGGCCATGTCTGAAACAAGAAGGTCAAGAGACAATTCCAAGGACGGGCTTTGGACTTATAAATATCATAGAAGACCCCAAAAGAAGCCTAAGCCTTATAGACGAAGGCATCAATGGAGAGCCAATACAACGTTGAGATGGATATCCAAAGTGTTGCTACATGCTCAAGGGTATTATGCAGGTAACTGATGGATTTGGGTACCAAAACCCCCTGCTAAACCACCTCTATTAGCTGAAGGCCAGATTGCGTCAAAAGCAATGAAGCACAAGAGGAAATCTAAGAGAAACTCTAGGTCACGGGGCAAGAAACTAAACATGAGTGTTCAAAAGAAAGAGCCTCAACCTAGCATGCTTAATAAGTAGATGTCATATGTAACCATTGCGTGCACAAAGACCACTAGTGCTCAAGGAGCTTTTGACTTCCCAAGAGGATGATGAGAACCAAAGGCACAACGGTGCTCATAAGAAGGTTGATTTCTCAACAAAGAAAATGGCACAATCTGCTAACAGCCTCGAGCAAATCATTCAACCAATGCCAAGTCCACCTAAGAGTCCTAGATCTCCTACACCCTCTTTCCCTAAACGGACACAGGAAGCACAATAGCAGTCATTAAGTGTAGCTGCTCAATCCCAATCTCTATCTCCATCTAAGCTTCCAAATGTCCAAGAGGTGGGACATGACACCATTCGTAGCTCTCGGCCCAAGGATATGCCTATGCAACCTAATGTGACTAGATCAACTCATGCTCAATCTACACAAGTGAATGCTCAAAGGGCAACAAAAGACACGACCACTTCCGATCGCCCTAGGGACTTGACACTGCAATCTACTAACAGTAGCCAGTCCATTGAAATAGCTACTACTACTTCCAATCGGGGATCACTGCAGTTACAACCCCTGGTCATGACAACGCCCCTTGCAGAATGTATCCTTAGCATTTCACCTGTGGAGGAGGTGCCGCAACCAGCATCCTTGACAACTCCAACACTTCCAAAGTGCTTAAAGCCTAGGCTAAAGAAGTTTAAACAGAAGGGAATTGGCTGAAGAGCTAGACTCTCCAAAAAGAGAGGCAGTTGTAGCCTCACAACCTAGCGAGGCTATTCAGCGGGCCACGGCTATGCCCCATGAGGACACGCTAGAGAAAGAGAATGTTGAGGCCCAGCCAAGCACATCTACAACTGACCTAGTTCAAGGTCCTGAGTCTTCAAGGGATACACCTCGATTGCCTAAGAAAAAGAAGAGAAAATAAAGAAAACAACAACAGTAGTTACAAGTGGCTGTAGACCCCAAGAAGATTGAAATCGAGAGTGCCGAAGAGCTGAGGAATAAAGCATCGAGACCATCCACCAATGAACCCATTGATGTCTCTCCTAATAGCGGTGAAACCTCAAACACATCCGTGTGCTCTAAAAAATTAAAGCAGTCGTTACCATCAATGGTTGCTTTCAACACTCAATCCACCGACAATAGAGCTCGCATTGACCAATCAAGAGTGGATACAACGCTGTCACAACAGGGTGACAAATGTATACCACTCACATCCAAGGAGAACCATGACGCAATAACAAAGCCTCAGAAGAAACATGGAAACCCCGAGAGCATAAGAAATCCTAGCGTTAACCAATCTTGCTCATTTAGGCCTGAGCCCCCAGCTATGCTAAATCCTAGGCAAACTCCTAGAACCTTGCATGAGATAGCAACCAAGTAAGCCCTCGTTGAACATAGAAGTGTCGCAGAATGCTTAATTGAGTTGGATGCTAAGCTCAAAGTGTTTGCACGTGTCTACGTCCTTGCGAACATGGATGCATTCCTTAAGGAGCAGCTTGGAGAATACTTGCCATTTTTCCTATCCTGGGAAGAGCAAGAGCATCTTAACGAGCACTATACAAGCTCCTGCATGAATGCATGTGACTCACCTCTGATGAGGAAGCCAATGAACTATGCTTAACTGTAACATTCAATGATATGCTCTGCCAACCAAATCTCTTAGAGATAGAGCAGCTAAAGCGACAATCAGAGGGTCGAAGTCAATTTGAAAAACGTTGGTTTGAAAGCCATGTTGCAATGGCCGAACTAGGAGCCCAGATTATGACAGTCTCAGAGGAGCGATTGGCCAAATGGCACTCTCAAAGAGACCCAATCTATGTGGCACCAACTTCCTTTCGAGTGTTGACTACCATTCGGGGTATGAACTTAGCTGGAACTAGCCAAGAGAACTCTTTGGCTAATAAGGTTCTCACTGAGGAGGAGCTACATGTTGCAAGTAGACTTGGACAAGGTACCATGATACTTGACGTTGCAAAATACCTAATGTTATTAAGAAGGCTACCACGAGTATTGGATGCGTGTGCCACACTCTAGTACAATCCTGAGTTCTACAATTGGTTTTTATCCTCGTGAAGTGACATGGATTTGTAAACATGTATATAAATAAACAATGAATTTTGTGACCTTGTATAGATAATATCAACACACACAAGCAATGATAGTCAAGCGTAGGGAGAAGAGTTGGGTTTGACAGACTAAGCTCCTCAGGTCCTCCTCTCACCACACACTTAGAAGTCGTGTGACCATTCCCACCTCCAGGTGGAGGGCATGCAACCCTTGTTACCGCCATAGGAAGCCCTGACCAACATCTCTGATGGTGTAGACAGGGTACTGTCCCTTTCTATACACCTTTTTTCCTTTCCAGTCTGTCCTTCCGAGGAGAGCCCTGCCCCACTCCATGACAACCAGTCCATGCAACTTAGCATAAGCCAAGATCTGCTAATGGCTGGAGGCAAAACAAACATCATCATGGGGGCCATCCCTCCACAACAAACACTGCATGCCTCACCTCTCCCCTCCTCGTCATATGCGCTTGATAATCCACTATATAATCCCTTCCATGTTAATAGTTTTATCCTGCCTGAGGGCCTAATCCTTGGTTCGCATTTTGCAGGTCCCCCCTACGGTAGTAGCCATAGACCACATAGTGCAGCTGGCATGCAAGGAAGCTCTCCGCTGTCAGAAAGAGCATAAGGCACTAGCTCCCCCACCAGAACACTACGTGCCTATTCTAAAGAGGTACGCGCCGAAAAGAGACCCTAAATGACACCACCCAAGACGCTGACCAAAAACCCCCAAGCCAAGAGGACGAGGGCTCAAGGGAGCACACGGGGTGTTGTGGCAACACCAGCCGTGCAGGCTCCCACCAGATGCTCAGGCACCAGGTGCTCGAAAGAGGAGAGGGTAGCTCGAGACAAGCAAGAATTTGACGCATTGTTTAAAAGCATTCTAGAAAAAATTGTAGCCAGGGACTACACCATCCAGGTCCCAACCGACATCTTCCCCGCCCAACCTCACAGGAGCCCCTCATCGGCACAGCCTCAGTCACTCGACCACCCGGACTCGCCCCACCTCGTATAAATAGAGTAGCCCCTATGATATATAAGCAGCTTAACAAAGGCCATCCTGCCATAACTTTTTGTCTTTAAGGTGTTAAAGGGGCAGGCTTCCCACCTGTATACACTTTCCTCACCTACTGCTAATATATGTCATGTCTTTAACAAGCACTGGAATATGCATCGCAGTCAACATCATAGGATTTTGATAAAGCAACATCTTGACGTGATTGCATTTGTTCGTTGTACTTGATACATGCGACTTGCATATACTGTCATGAAGTGACAAGTGGATGCAGGATGACGTAGGTCTTCATGCGAACGTGTTCAATGCCCAAGTCACCGCAAAACCACCAGCCTCACAAAGAGCCGTGACAAGACCACGCTACCGAAAGCAAAAATCACCCTTGTGAGTGCCCACGTCATATGGCCCGAAGCATGATCTTAACCACTTCCTCTTTCTAGGTTACACTCTATGCCGGGCACTCACAGCAATTGTTACCTCAATTGTACCCACATCGCATGTTCCAAAGACGATTACAATATCTCAAGTGTATCTCCCCATCTCAACAAGTGCTTCTCTAACAACGAGGCTAGGACACAATCATCATTGTAATATCCATTTCCTGAGCCTTCGAAGCTTGACATTTCCCAACCCATTGAAAGGCTGATAGCCTCAACATATTGCAATGATTGTACTCAGGCAAGTCCACAACAAAAAAAAAAAAAAAAAAAAAGAAGAGAAAGAAAGAAAGAAAAAAGCACAAAAAAAAGAAACGAAAAAGAAACCGAAAAATGAAAAATGAAAAGAAAAGAATGAAAAGATACGAAGCACCCATGATCATAGCACAGCACCTAGGGGTCCTCAAATTAGGTACGTCCAGTGACCTTGGTCGGCCAGTGACCTTGGTCGGCTGGCTCGTCCCTAGTCCTCTAGCCCTTTAGCATCACCCACAATTGTTCAGGGCACATCAAGGGTAGGACATACCTAGGGAGCTTGTCTGGCCTATCGTTAGACCTGTCACCCTGACCCATTCGCAGGATTCCCTCTTACACTCTGCCTTAATACCATTGCAACCAATTGTGGTAAGCACCGCACGAATGGCCATGAAAAGTACACCGTCCTCATCAAGCAAGTCCAATAGCTCCCAGCTACTACTGAAAGTGCGGTGTCCCTGTGTGTTCAATTATGCTACATCGTGCAGTCATAATGCAAAGGATGTATCAAAATTTGAGGTGTAAAAGAAGGATTGATAGGTCCTATCCTTATACTCTTGAGTGTCTTTTTCTTCTTCTTCTTCATTGTTGTCTTCATTTTATTTTACTATTGCAAGGTGTGCTCTTTGATATCTTTTCCTAGCATGAAAAAACTTCTCAATATGCCCACGTCTTCTATAAAAATAAAAAATTGTGCCCTTCTTTCCCTTGTCCTTCACATAGAGAAGTTGTTGGTCTCCTCTTGACATGCTTGTTTCTCCTTTGTTTTTTATCGTACACCAATTGCAAATGTCTTCATCCATCTTCCAGTTTATTCTTACAAGTTGTGTTAACAAGATTTCCATATAATTCAAATGAGTTGCAAGTGAAGTAGTACTCTTCATTTCAAGCCTTAAAAATTCAAACAGCAAACTATATTTAGAGGATTTTAAGTGAGCTCCAAACAAGGTCTCTAACCAATCCCATGTTGCTTGAGAGGTTTCACAATCATCAACATGATGAATGTAGATGCCATCAGGTTCAAGCTTGATAATAGCTTGTGCTTTGTCATCATTTTTCTCCCATATTACTGAGAGTGCAACTTCCCTTGGCTTCTTTTCTTGACCACTTGTGATAGACCACAAGCCTTTCTTCATCAGGATAAGCTTGATCCTCATTTGCTATGCATGGAACCCGACACCTTTGAAATGGCACAAGGGTGAATCCTTGCCCATTTTGATTGTAGGAGTAGTAGAATTTAAGTGAGATTAGTAGACCAGCAAAGGAGTTGAAGTTAAATGTGTTAACAGACACAAGAAGCTCTAGTGTCAAGAGACATTAAGTGAGTACCAACAGACACTATGCTTTGATGAATCTTTGATGTTGGATCTTCAAATTGAATCTTTCCCTTAGTGATCCTTGTTGGAAACTGAGTGCTAGAGCATATCAGAGTGTCAGTGACATGATTTAACCAAAGGAAGTAAGAGATTGAAGATATATTTGAGCTTGAAGTCAAGTAGCTATGGCTATCCACTTAGGGTTTCTGAGATGTGACTAGTTTTTCATTTATAGCAACTCAAGCAAGCCCTATGGTAGCAAGAGACATTGTTATGGGTACAAATGATCGGAACTATACAACAAGGATCATGCATAAGCCGGGTAGCAAGGAGGAAGAAGTGCAATGCTAGAGCAAATAGAGCTTAATATCAAGATTTGAAGTGATACAGAGAAGCACCATGAGCTAAGAGAGCTTAGAAATATCCCTCCTATTCACTTTATGAGCTGAAACTACCTGGAAAGAGAGATCCAAGCCCTCCAGTGCAGGTGGGTGGCTATGGAGGTAAGTGAGAGACTCGTGGAAAGAAGGAGGGAACCAAAAATTCAAGCTATAATGACCTATTTTGACTTGATTTGTGAACCTAATGACTAATTAGAAATTAAGACATGCTTTGATACCATGTTAAAATGTTGAGAAGCATGCTACAATGGATCACTGATGAGCAAGAAGACAGTCATAATGGGCCATAAGTAATGATAAAAGAGAATAATTGATATTACTAAAGCATAATGCAAGTACAACTGAATGAGAATGATGGGATAAAATGAGTGTGTGGATGAGTGCCTTTTATAGACTTATAGTAGGTGGTATTGGTAGGTGATAGAGAGTGGAAAGGGACCATGGTATTTCAACTACCATGATTTTAATCAATCATGCACAAAGTGACCTAGTCTAAGGTCTATTTTTAGTGTGATCCTTTGCCTTGTTATTCCACACAAAGAGGCTACAAAGCAGATGTAATTGCAAAATTCTCAAGATTTGCAAGATTGTAGAGAAAAAAGTTATCTACATAGATATTATAGATTATAGTTATTATTGTGCAGTTAGTAAAAAAGGTTGCATGTTTAGTTGTTGTATATTTGGTATCAGCTTACTTGCATATTGCAATTTTTTGTAAGGTTTCCTATTTTGTCAAAATATTTAACAACTTCAACCAAATTTTTTAAGAACCTTGATAAAAACGATTATCTTGCATGGAAGTTCACGATGACAAATTTCTTGAAGGGCAAAGGTGTTTGAAATTACATTGAAGAGGACACGTCAGTAGCACGTGAAGTTCATGCACAAATTGCTACAATAGAAAAAATAAAGGCTAAGTATCGTATGGAAGAATTTGGCAAGGTTGTTAAAAGTAAACACAAAGGCTAGAAAGTTACAACTCAAGTCAAAACTAAACCAAGTGAAAAGAGGGAACCTGTCAATTAATGATTATGTCCTGAAGACCAAGAGTATTATGAAAGCTCTTGGATTTATTAGTATGGTAGTTGATGAATATAAGAGCTTCAAGTCATCTATGAATATGAGAGATGATATCCATGACTTTGTAGAGTTGATTTCTATGATGATACTTGAGGAGAAGAACCTCTACTTGGATTCCTCTTCTTCTCAAAGCAAGAACAAGATTGAATAGGTTTTTTACTCTACTAGCACAAGTAGAGGTCATGGCAAAGGCCAAGGTGGTAGTTGTGGTCAAGGTTATGATGCATAGCAAAATAGAGGAGGACAATTCTGACAAAGAGGGAGTCAAAGAGAGCAAGTTGCAAATTCTAATAGGCAACATAATTCTAATGATAGCAAAGAGTGTTAGCATTGTGGTCAAAAAAGTCACATTTTTAAAAATTGCTTCAAAAATAAGGTTGAAATTAAAAACAGAAAAAAGCAACAAGGCAATTATACATCCAACAAAAAAAATAATGATGACAGAAGTGAGCAGTTGTTTATTATGCAACACTTTCTAAATACTATGCCTACAAATGGTTCATCAAAGAATGATGTATGGTATGTAGATTTAGGTGATTCTAACCACGTGACTTCTCATAGAGAGTGGTTTAAAGAGATACACAGTTTAGAGTCTCCACGCTATATGGAGACAAGTGATGATATAGCTCACCCCATTACTCATATTGGAAATGTTCCTTTGAGTATGCAGGATGGAAAAACTAAGTACTTGGCTAATGTGCTACATATACCAAATATTACCAAAAAAATTATTTCTATTACTCAGATGGTAGAACATGGATTGCAAGTTCAAGTTGACATCTGATGGTTGTTATAATAGAAGATCTCAAAAATGATTGCAAGTTGATTGCAAAAGGCAAACATATTGGCAGATTGTTTACTCTTGATGTAAGTCTACCTAAAATGGATGTTGTTATGTTTACACAAGGTTTAGGTATTGTGTGGCTAATATTGGAATTTAGCATAAGATAATTGGACATGTGAATGTACAGCGATTGAAAGACATGCATTCAAAACAAGTTGTGGATGGCTTGCCTAAGTTTAGAGTTATTGGGATACATAAAGTATGTGAAGCATGTCAATTTGGAAAGTAAACAAGTCATGTATTTCCACATGAAAAGCATGCATGCAACAAGCCATTTGAATTGATTAGTGTTATACAAATAAATGAGGCTACCAACCAACCTCTTGTACCTCCCAATGTTTGTTGTTTATTTTATGCGTGAGAAAAGTGAAGTGTACACTCGCTTTAGAAGATTTAAGCTTTGGTTGAAAAGGTGAGAGGGTTGCATATTAAATGCCTAAGGTCAAATGGAGGGGGGAAATATCTCTCCAATGAGTTTTCTGATTTTTTGCACAAGAATGGTATACAAAGGTAGTGTATGTGTAGATATATTCCATAGAAAAATGGAATTGCTAAGCAAAAAAATAGGCATATTGCAGAGGTGACTTGTGCATTGATGTCAAAAAGAAACATGTCTCATTACTATTGGACTGAAACTATTGCTATTGTTGTATACATTATGAACAAGACACCCACTACTACTATACATGATATGACACTCGAGGAGAAGTTTACAACTAGAAATCCAAATCTATCCCATCTAAAAATATTTGGATGTATTTCTTATGTATATATTCGTGATGAGTTGCATGGTAAATTAGATCCCAAAGCAAAAAACTATGTATTTGTGGGATATTCTCTTGAGCAAAAGAGATATAGATGCTAGAACCTTGTTACACATGAGCTCAGAGTTAGTAGGGATGTTATTTTATGTAGTTGGTACAATACTGTGTAGAATGCAATTGGGGTCGACGAGCATGAGAGTGTGGCTATGTAGAAAACAGGTCAGTAGTCATAGACATTGACTGGACCACAAGAGTCTCCTAGTCAAGGTTCTATTGATAGACCTTTGAGTGGTAGACTGAGGTCACAAGTTACTCCACCAAGTATATCACCGATGTCAAGAAAAGATAAAGAGAAAGTTGGGGACTCACCTATTATGATAGATGTATCATTAAGTTTCTCTCATGTTAATGTTGATTCAAATGGCTCTAAGCAAAGCTTGGATGAGGAGTTTTGAATTATGTCTATTAAAAAACTTGATGTGTGGATGGCACTAGAGGATGTTAAAGTACCTAGTGGTAATCTAGGTCCACATAGTTCAAGTAGAGTAAGAAAGCCAATGCGCATTGATTGACATATGATAGCTATGTAGCTCAAACACTATGCATACATGGCTAAGGTTGTCTAGGATATGGAACTCACTTGTTTTGAGAATATAGTGGGTAATGAGTATTAGGATCATGCTACAGATGAAGAAATAGCTACACTTATGGATAATGACACATGGGATTTGGTGCCTTTACTTAAAGGCAAGAAAGCTATCATGGCTACAAATGGGTTTACAAGGTCAAGCATAAGTCACAAGCGTAAGTTAGATGAATCTATTGAGCACTATAAGGCACTACTAGTTTACCAAAGGGTGTTCGCAAACTCATGGTATTGATTATAGGGAGACCTTTGCTCGAGTGGTTGAAGTGGACACTATAAGGTCTATCATAGCAATGGTTATATCAAA
Source organism: Lygodium microphyllum (assembly GCF_053477565.2). NCBI lineage: Eukaryota > Viridiplantae > Streptophyta > Polypodiopsida > Schizaeales > Lygodiaceae > Lygodium > Lygodium microphyllum. The sequence goes on from NC_141137.1 coordinate 59,942,113, forward strand.
GGGTTGAATCGTGCATCAAATGAATGTAAAAAATACTTTCTTGCATGGGAAGTTGCAAGAGCAAGTTTATGTGAGAGCAACCACCTAGTTATGTAGATAAAAGTCATCCAAATTATGTATGCCAGCTTCATAAGGCCTTGGATGGCCTAAATCAAAGCACCTAAGGCATGGTATGACATGATTGCAAAATACATTGTCAACATTGAATTATGCAAAGTACATGCTAATCACTCACTCTACGTATGTGAGAGTGATGCACATGTTATGGTCATTGCTATATATGTGGATGATTTGATCATTATGGGTGATAGTGAGATAGAGATTGACCATGTAAAGAGTCTTCTCAAGACTGAATTTGACATGAAAATTTTGGAAACGCTTTACTATTTTCTCAACATAGAGATAATCAAAACTCTAGAGGATATATGGTTGTCACAGAGACAATATGCAATGGATATGCTGAAGAAGTATGGTATGTCTGATTGCAAGCCTTTTTCTATACCTTTGGATATTAATGCTAAGCTTAGTGTACATGAGGGTGACTTGATTGATTATGTCACAATGTATCAAAAGATTGTGGGCAGCCTTATCTATTTGATGATCATTAGGCTAGACCTAAACTACACAATTAGTTTTTGGAGAGTCAGTTCATGTAGCTTCCAAGGAAGCCACATTTGGATCCAGTGTGGCACACATTGTGCTATGTCAAGTCCACATTGGATTATGCCTTATTCTATGGTGCAGATGTACCATTGGACTTGCATGGTTACACAGATGTAGATTGGGCAAGTAGTATTTCAAACAGGAGATCTACCAGTGATTTTATATTTTTCTTTAATAGTGTTGTGATAGCAAAGGTAGGAGAGTATCTTGAACCTGAGTAGCAGTTGGTCATGATCAATAAGGCCAATGAATGGGTGGAGGTAGCATAGAAGGAACTACCAATTTAGTATGCCATATTGAAACCATTAGTCTACCTAGCCTCTCTAACTCTGCACATAAGTCTAGACTACCTCCTCAACCCCAAACATTAGAAATTCCATGACTAATCCATGTTATTTTGGCCAACAATCACATGGATAAGAAACCACAAATCCATACAATGTAGGGTAATATTGATTTTATTATTAAGAGATAGAACCCAGTGTGATCTCAATCCTTGCATCCACTAATGTCTCCATTCCACTCAGAATCTTGATGAAAGGAATCCGGGCCATATGGTAGGCATTCGAAAGTTGGATGGATAGCACAAACTCTGCACTATTAACCCACAATCGATAGTCTAGCTACCCAACTGCACTTGGCTTAGGAGCCTTTAGGGTTAACACCTTCTAGAAAGTAGTAGAATGCCATACAATACTTCCAAAAAAAGCCCTTGAGGACTCCACTTTGAAGGGAATCATTGATATTGGGGCTAGATTTAACATCATTAATGAGAACAAGCTTCATGCTTGGAGGAATCCTCCAACTAAATTTGTCCACTTCCATTTGACTATCACTGATGGACTCAAGGTGCACCCCCAAGGCGTCTTAAAGGATCGGCCAATCAAAATAGCCAAAGTACAATCTTCTATTAACTTTGTTTTCATGAAATTTTTTGACAATGATATGTTGCTTGCGCATCCTTGGATACAAAACACACAACTCATAAACAACTTGGTAGTCTTCTTGTTGGGAATAGGAAGGACACATTATGAATAGAAATGGAGACTTGGAAAACTTCTCCAGTTAGCCTAGATACAATTTTCAGCATGCTATGAGGAGATTCCAATTGCTCTCCTATCCAATAGCCTCTCATGAACTACATTTCATCCCCCTGAAGACAAGCAATACTAGATTCATACACTTACCACTCTAGAATCGCCATTCATGAAGGAACATGAATATCGAGAAGCTCAAGAACTCTTGAGTTAGTGAGAAGCACAATACCATACTATTCAAACCATCAACCCTCAATTGGATTGCATTGTCACCCTTTTCTATGAAAATTTTAGGGATTACAAGACAAATTTGGGGCCTCGAGAGTTAGAGGAAGACCAAAACCCCAATTACATTTTGCTTCAAGCCTCCTCTATCTCTTCCTCTTGCAAGATCCCAAGTCTACTCAGTAGAGAAAATACCATTTCCTCTCCAAAGTAGCCCTCAATGTCACCAATTAAGATCATAGAATCCTCCCTCTTGTTCCTAAGACCAAAACAAGTACCCTACTCAAGTGTTACAGGCCAAGATCTATCCTAGGGAGCAATTCACAATTTGTGATGCATTTTTTGATGATCTCTTCTTGCTCCTTGCTGCTTCTCCCCCACTTGTTGAAGAACCAACCTTGCTTCCCTAGTTCAAATGGCATCTCCAAGACCTAATTTGACCTCCCTATTCCCCATTCTTGAGAGCTTCAAGCTATTCTTCTAACACCAACTCCTCTCTTGATAAGGGACTAACCATCAAGCAATCAACCTATAGTCAAGCTTTGTAGTAAAAGGGTTAATTAGGTAAAATGTTAGTAAGTATATTGTATTTTAATTTTTTATTTTTAGATATTTCTAATGAACATTAATTCTTTTTATAGAGATGGTAGCCCAATGGAACTCTTTCCCTCCTGTGTTTCCCATTCAACACCCAATATTAATCAAAGATCCCATGAATGAAGATAAATTGGTGTTCACCATATGGCAAAGGGAGATTTTGACCTACAAAAAAGCATAAGTGGAGTGGGAATAATACAATTCTGACTCCTAACAAATCTAATAAGATTGATCAATACATATCAAACAACTAGGAATTTGATAGCCAAGTGTGGTCAAGCCAACTACATTAGAGCCATAAACACCAATGTTCATTTATGGCATGCTCGATTCTCATCAAAAAATTTGTCATTCTGACACTAAAACAAGTAGGTTGTCCTATCTAGTAAAACAGGGTGACAAATATGTGGAGAAGATAGTGAACTTCAAGTTCATTCCACAATTAATAGAAAGAACCCTCTGCATAAGTTCTAAATCAAGAAAATATAATACGGCAGAGAAAATACCACAAGTTGCACAAACGTGGGAGGACACTATCATGAACAACAAAGAGGTGCTATTAAAAACCATTACAAATGATGACCTTCAAGTCACCGCTCAGGTATTCCATCACCTCTTCACCTATAATAAAGCCACCACCAACCCAACTTGAGTCCCGAAGCAGTTATTAGAAGACATCATAATAAGAAACATTGTCAATCAAGATTCAAATACCCTCTTACTAGAATGTGTAACCGAGTCCTTGACCAAGGCAAATAAAGTCCTCCTAAAAGACCCAACCAGAAACTCAATCACACAATGATACGCAATAGCATTATCAACTATGGTACTGCATTGACATGAATCGTCACTATTAGTATAGATATGCTCATGTTTGTCACCCAACAATAGTCACCACCACAAGAGACTATAGGAGAGCATAGCACCCAAGAAAAGAAGAAATATAAAGGGAAAGTATAAAATCCAAACCTTGCAAATGATTTTGAGAAAAGAAAGAAGAAATAAAGAGAGGAGGTTAAACTTAGCTTGTCATCTTGATCACAATAATGAGATAAAGGAGAAACAAAAGAACAACAAATTATCACAAGAGCTACAAAGGCAAGATCAAGGAAGGAGCGGAAAAATCTAGAAGCCAAAATGAAACATAGCCAAGAGGAACATGTGAGGGCACTTAAGGCTTCTCTTGAGGAGGTGTTGCATAAAAAGGATCAATTCATCTCTCAAGATGTAGCGCAAATCTTATCCAAGAAAGGAGTGTTACTCAAAGGGAAAGATCTTGGGTAATTCACTACATGTATACCATCTATATCACATGCGTTCAAGGTCTATTTATGAATATCTTTATTTGTGAATTTTTCCCTAATAAAACATAACCCTTTTCTATTCAATCTATAAGTAGCCCCTTTTATATGGGACCCTTTTGTATGTAAAAAAATGTGTAAAATTTGTATTTTAAAAATCCCTTAAGTTGAATCCACGTTATACATACATATATTTATGATTGGCCTCCTCAAGGGAAAGATAAGGCCTCAGAAGAGTCACCATCACCTGAATCTATTCATTGCCATGAATTTATGACTTAGTTGGAAAGTGCGAAAGCAAAAATTGATGAGCTTGCTAAGGCAAAGAAAACCATAAAGTCAAGTTGGATAATAGGCCACACTAAGAAGAATCATCCAAAAGCACCCTGAACCATCTACAAGAGGAAGGAGTGCAACAAGTAGGGTGCAATCTTTGGAATGATTATGTGAAGCGCTTAAAAGAGATAAGGCTAAAGCCATAGTAGCAAGATAGGACCTACAAATAAGCCTGAATGAAACTCATGAAGCATATAGAAAGTTTTTGGTTGCATTTAGAATGGCAAGTGAGAGACCTCCAATCACATATCCAAGGGAAAAGACTCAGAGTTGTGAGAGAAGGATCTTGATATCTAACAAAAAGATGAGGCATTCAGAGTCAAGGAGTAAGACATAGACAAATTATTCAAGAAAATCCTAGATGTGAACTAAAAATTGACAATGACTTCTCTTGAGTTGAACTAGGAGAGAAATCTAAGGGGGGATTGTATGAAATGTAGGCATTGCAACATCAACAAGCACAAGACCAATGGAAGGCTTTTTATACAAGGTTACAAGAAACAATCTCCGATATCCTAGTAGGAGTTGTAGGCCAAGTAGAGAGCAAAACACAAAGGCTCTATGGGACAACTTTGATTAAGATTACCAATGGCGTAAGTTCAATATTGTATAGTGAAAGCCAACATAAAATGCAATAGGAGACTCACAAATTTGTCATGGCTAAGTAGCAGGAGCTTTTCAAGTTGCATTAATGGCCTATACGCCACACATTGACAAATCAAAGGAGATCAAGGCTCAATCTCAAACACCTTGGAAAGCATGAAAATAATAAAAGATATTTCCCTAATGAATGAAGAGCAAACTAAGGAAGATTTACTTCTCCATATTAGAAAGAAAGGTTATGAGGAGCATGAGCTGAAAGTTGTAAGTTTCATACAACCAAACATACTCATGTCAACCTCTCGTCTTACTATAGAGTCACCCACTATCATGAGACCCCCTATAGACATGGTTGAGCTACTAGAATTTTGATATAAGGGAGTCAAAAGAGCACCATAATGAAGAAGAGAAAGATTCAAAGCTAAAGGAGATCTATTCAACCAATTATGCATAATATTGAGAGCTCAATCTCGCAAAAGGTAATGGAGCCTCCCATCTCCCTTGAGCTTCTCCTACATGAAGATGAAGAAAACCTAAAAGAAATAATGTAGAGATACCAAGAAAGTAGGAGTCTAGTCCTTCTATAATTGTTATTTCAAGGTCAATAGAGAGGGAAATTTTACAAGGCCACTTCCTTTGCACACAATACAACTGTCTATATGAATAGTTAAAAATACTATAATCAAGTGGTTAGATCCCTTAATGTCAAGGCCTATAAAAAATCCTACAAATTTCAAGGAATTAGGGGAAGATACCTGAAGATAAAGCCCAAGAAGTGTGCCTAGGTTTACCAAATGGTCCTATCCCATTCCCAAAAGGCAACAAAAGGGCTCGGGAAGCCTTCATCTACTTGACTCATGCCACTCTCCAAGTGATTTATTTCTCCTCATTCATCACTTATACCTTGTTATGTATTGTATCCAAGAAAAAAAATAAAAATAGAAAAATAGAAAAATAGAAAAATAGAAAAACAAGGAGAAAATAGAAAAACATGCTACAACCTCATGACACCTACAGCAACACGCTAGCCCCCTTCCCCATGTCACAATCTCAAGGAACAACAAGGGCAGGACATCTTGAGCGGATGACCTATCACCCTAAGAATAGCACATCACCACAATCTCTCATCAACTAGATCCCCAAGTATGGGATAACATTCCAAGCCTAACCCAACTCGTAGTTGTATTGGCACATATAAAAACCATTGTGCAAGTAAGGTAGACACACCATGTAGGAAGAACATGAGTGACTTAACAAGTATGATGGATCTCCTCAAGACCCATCAACATTGGTGGCCCACAACCATCATGATCCCTTGAACATCGGCCATCACTACTCCTTCCCTCTCCAAGACAACCTACCCAACATCAAGTTCCTTAGCACCACTATCTTGAACCTAGTCCTCACTTCTTTTCCACAACACATCATCTATCCTTACCAAAATCCCTCATCAAACATTCCGGAGCCTCTTTCCAATAGCATCATCATTCCTTTGGCATAAGTGACATGGAACTAGCACTCATATAGGAGGGGGAATAATGTTAATTGCAGGGAGAAAATAGAGACAAGAGGCCCAAAAATTTTTGAACTATTTTGTAACAACTTATGCTATATTTTGTTGAGAGTCGGGCTCCCCATGCAAGTTGCAACAGCTAGTGAAACTTTGAATCTCTCAATTGTATTAGTCAATTTCTAGTTCAAGTCTAAGATCTAGAAGCATAGAGAGAAGCCATGACTAGTCAAAAAGGCCACTAAAGGGGCAAGATGCCCAAGGGACATGGGGAAACCCTAACCCTAAACTTGTACAAAAGGGATGGCAAGTAACAAAAAAGGCTATTCATGTGTGTGCAAACATTGTGTACTTGCTTTCTTGCTTCCACTGCTGAGAGAGAGACAAAGAGTGAGTGAGTGAGTGTGTGCATGTGTGAGCGAGGAAGTAAGTGAGTGAAGCTCTTCCATCTTCTCTCCAAGCTCTCTCTTACCATTTCCATGCTTTCTATCATGCATGTGGAGACCATAGAGGGTTGAGAATCAAAGAGCACTCATTTGGATCATGGATTCTTGCCATGTGTTTCTATCTTGCTTGATGGAATGCCTGGCAATCTCACTATAAGTGAATCATCATGCTCATAGATTGTACAAGTGGTTAGTGAGAGCTAGCCTAAGTGCTTCTCATAGGTCAAAACTCCTAAAATAATGGAAATGTGTCCATTAGTCCCAACACTGAGATTGTTTAGTACAAAAATGGAGCAGTAGATTAATGAAGCCCACATAAAACTTGTCATAAAAGACACCCCTCACTCTACTAGAGGTCTACTACACCTTGTATTGTAAAGCGGCTCTCTAGAAATTCTATGAAATATATCAGTAATAGTGTGAGGGAGGGGGAGTGCTAGGGGGATAATGGGTGGGTGCTATTTGTCATATAGGATTAATACTTCTTGCATCATTTGGGCACACTCTTAACACCATTGAAGAGTGCCCCTGTAGTATGAGATGATCTCATATTGCATTAGAATGGGATCCCTTCACACTATTAGGATAGAGTTGGTCTTCATTAAGTGCATGCATTAACAACATGAGGGGGATTGTTTCTCATGTAGAATAGCTTCATCTAGTGCTAGTTGGGTACACTCTCAACACCACTCAAGAGTGCCCCAATAGTATGAGGAGACCTCGTTTTGAATTTTAAATGGGGTCCCTTTTGTAGAGGTATCTTAATTTTTTGTATTCTCTAATATCTCAAGGGGAGGCTCTTTCTCATGGTGCAAAAGAATGGCTTCCTCTCATGTTCTTTGGGCACACTCTAAATGTGACTTATTAGGACTATCCCAATGGCATAAAGGTATCTCATTTTGGATTTAGAAAGGGATTCCTTTTTGCTTTTGGGATAGAGGTGTTTCTGTGTGTCTATGTGCGTGCATGCACGCACACACACATGCATGCATGTGTGCATGTGTTTGTGTGTGTGCATGCATGTCTCTCAAATAGTGCAAGGGAAGGTTGATTCTCCTACACAATAGCATCCCCTCACACTATTCAAATGTGTGCGTGTGTGTGTGTGCGCGCACACACACACATGCATGCACGTGTGCATGTGTTTGTGTGTGTGCATGCATGTCTCTCAAATAGTGCAAGGGAAGGTTGTTTCTCCTACACAATAGCATCCCCTCACACTATTCAAATACACACCAAGTCTTATTTTTTTATTTGTTGACACTACAAGGGACTGGGGCAATAGCGACGCCGATTAGCGACGGCGTTTATCGGCGTCGCTATTGGCGTCGCTATTGGCGTCGCTATATGCGTCGCTATACGCGTCGCTATTTGCGTCGCAAATAGCGACGCAAATAGCGACGCATATAGCGACGCCGCAGGGAAAAAAAAGCGCGGCCGAAACCAGAGCGCCGTTTTCATTTTGTTTTCTTCGCCTTTTGAGAGCGAGAGCGAGGGAGAGAGCCAAGGCTTTGTGAAAGAAGAGGAGGAAGAGACTTGTTGCCGCCGCCGCCGCCACCGCCACCGTCGTTGTTCGCGAAGGAGAGGAGGAGCCCTCGTTGCAAAGAGAAGCCGCCCACGCTCGCCATATCTCATTGGTGAGTCTCCCTCTCTCTTTCTTTTACTTGTTGAAGGTTTAAATCGTTCTCTTTTGTTTATTTAGGAGAGGAAAAGAAAGAGAAGGAGAGGGAGAGGGAGAGAGAGGGAGAGAAAGAGAGGGAGAGGGAGAGAAAGAGAGTGAGAGTGCATTCTCTCTCTCTCTCTCTCCCTTTTGCTTGTTTAATGTTTAAATTACTTTCTTCTTTGCTTGTTTAGGAGAGGAAACGAGAGAGTAAGAGAGAAAGAGAGGGAGAGGGAGAGGGAAAGGGAAAGAAAGAGAAAGAGAAATAGAGGGAGAGGGAGAGGGAGGGGGAGGAAATAGGAGAGGGAGAGAAAGAAAAAGAGAGGGAGAAGGAGGGAGAGTGCATTCTCTCTCTCCCTCCCTCTCCCTTTTGCTTGTTTAATGTTTGAATCACTTTATTTTTTTCTTGTTTAGGAGAGGAAATGAGAGAGAAAGAGAGTGAGAGGGATAGGAAGGGGAAGGAAATGAGAGAGGGATAGAAAGAGAAAGAGAGGGAGAGTGCATTGTATCTCTCCCTCTCCCTTTTGCTTGGAGGATGTTTAAATCACTTTATTTTTTGCTTGTTTAGGAAATGAGAGAGAAAGAGAGATAGAGAGGGAGAGGGAGAAAAAGAGAGGGAGAGGGAGAGGGAGAGGGAGGGGGAGGGGAAGGAAATGAGAGAGGGAGAGAAAGAGGGAGGGGGAGGGAGAGGGAGCGAGGGAGCGAGGGAGAGGGAGAGGGAGAAAGAGGGAGAAAGAGGGAGGGAGAGGGAGAGGGAGGAGGAGGGAGGAAATGAGAGAGGGAGAGAAAGAGAACGAGAGGGTGAGGGAGAGGGTGAGAGAAAGAGAGGGAGAGGGTGAGGGAGAGGGAGAGGGAGAGGGAAGGGAATGAAATTTAAGATAATATACGTATCGATAATGGTATGCAATGTGCTTTGCATACGGCCACGTACTTCATCAAAATTAACCCAAAATTATTGTTATAGAAGTGGAGATCCCTTAAATTGAGTATAGGATAATTTCTCTCAGGTCTTATGACTATGAGTAGAATTGATTGAAATAAATTTTATTACTATAGTTGTAAAATTTCATAGATGGCGCGCATTAATTTTAAAATGGATTACTTATACTCAAAGCCGAGATATAACAAAAAATTATCTACCGGGACAAACAAATCGTTGAGCATGATACAAGGCCGAGATATAACATCGGAAAATCTCTCGACTACTATATACAATGCAAGGTTTATGGTCAACTTGCAAGTTGACGTACATCTCCAAAAAGCTATCCATTTAAGCCTCGTTTGCTGTAATGTAGATAAGATGGCAAACGAAGAAGGTCCTATTGTTCAAGACCGCGAGTCGTATCTTAATCAGCGTGTCCCATGTCCTTGCTCTCAATGCAAGTTGGCAATTAGACGAAAACGTCGATTGTCTATAGAACACGTACGACGATTTGGCGAGTTTCAACCTGAGATTATTGATCAGGCGATTGCAGATTTTCAGCAAACGGTATTTTCAAGTTAGCATTTTTCATGCATTGTACTCTCAAGCTAATTGAAAACCATACACAATAAGATTGGGTCTTGTTGGCAAATTTTGTGTCCAGGGGGGTGATGTCTCGACCCAAGGGGGAGAGCACCCTTTGCGGCCAATTAGAAGAGTTCGTGGACGTGAGATGGATGGATGGCAGGAGCCAATAGACCACTCGCAAGGCCCATCTATATCGTCAATGCCAGAGGAGACAGACAACCTTCCCGACTTGCCTACAATCTTGGAGCCTGAGATGGAGGCAATGATCGATGCATTGATTCCCATGGATGTTGAGACATCTGACCCGCTTAGAGAGGAAGCATCCATACCATTATATGATGGGTGCCGAGTATCTCGGTTGAAGACATTGCTTGCACTCTTAAGTGTGCAAGCGAAATACGGTTGGAGCGATACGAGTGTGACTGAGTTATTCAGGTACCTTGCATACAGACTTCATTGTTTTTTTTTTAAACAGTATTATTGTAAATATGGATGGATTTTTCAAGGTGTTTTATGATGTTTTCAGGTTATTGAAATATCATATATTGCCACCTGCAAACACCATGCCTGAGTCTCGTGATGATGCACGACATGTTTTACGGAAGCTTGGCATGGACTACAATAACATCCATGCATGTATCAACGACTGCATATTGTTTCGAGATGAATACGAGACTATGGAGACATGTCCAAAGTGTGGTGCTCACAGGTATCGACAGGACTTGCAAGGGCAGACCATCCCTCAAAAAGTCCTCAGACACTTTCCGCTCATCCCCCGCATAAACCACATGTTTCGCACGTCTGCCATGGCAAGCTTGACAACGTGGCATGTGCAGAATAGGTCTACGGATGGAGTGCAACGAATATCAGCAGATTCGCGCGCATGGAGCCACATTGACTCTACCTTCCCAGGCTTTGCGCGAGAGCCAAGGAATCTTCGGCTCGGTCTCGCCATGGATGGTGTAAACCCATTCGGTCTGCGCTCGACTTCTTACAGTGTGTGGCCTATAGTGCTTGTCAACTACAACATTCCTCCATGGCTTTCTACGAAGAAAGGACATCTCATCCTTAGCTTGCTCGTCCCGGGCCGCTACAAAGTAAAAAATATGGACGTGTATCTTCGTCCATTAGTCAATGAGCTTAAGATTTTGTGGGAGGAGGGGGTCACGGTGCAAGATATGAGCAGGCGCGATGGTCGGCGGTCAGCCAACATTCGAGCCATTCTCATGTGGACGATGCATGACTTTCCGGGATTGGGAGAGTGCTCAGGTGAGCAGACATTTGTTCACGCCGGTAATATCTATATTTTATTTCATTCAATCAAGTATTCACTAGGTCGTGGATCGCCTTGCAGGTCTCGTTACCTCAGGTTATCATGCATGTCCATTGTGTGGGCCACAGTTAGACGCCCGAAGGTCACGAACCATGAAGAAGATGGTATATCAAGGACACGCCACTTTCTTGCCGGAGGATCATGAACTCAGGGAAGGTTTTCTTGGACGACCTCCAGCACGTATGAACGCTGCAAGCTGGTACGAGCTGAAAATGGTAAACCCGGAATCACATCCAAATGGAATGCGACGGTTCTCAGTTTTCTACGAGTTGCCATATTGGACCCACTTACAGGTCAACCACTTGTTGGATCCCATGCATATTTTCAAAAATGTGGGCAGCTTGCTATGGGACCACATCACAGGAAAGAGAGACACTATAGGGTCACGAATGGATTTAAAGGAGGTAGGTAAGATGGAGGCGCTTTGGCCGCAGTCGAGTGCTGAAGGGGGAGTGCAGCTTCCTCGCGCTCCCTGGGTTTTGTCTACCAAAGAAGAGCGCATTGTGAAGCAAGTAATCAAGTCTATCCGCACTCCGACGGGTATGATGCGTTCTCTCAGGTCCGCATTTTCTAAAGATGACCAAATGTCTGGGCTAAAATCCCATGATTGGCATAAGATATGTCAGGTTTGTGAACAGAATGGATTTTAATAAGCGTGGACATTTTGAAATTTGAAAAGTGACCATTATTCTTAATGCTTTCTCATTTGTGGCAGTTTGTCCTACCGATCGCGATCGCGGGATGCCTAACTCCAGAAATTCGTGGGGCCATTTACAAGCTGTCGACTTTGGTGCAATGGATCTCACAGAAAGAGATTAAGACGTCCTCTATTGAATCCGCAAGGCGGGGAGCAGTTGAGACGGTCTGTCTCTTTGAGAAATACCTGCCCACTAGCATGCTCACGATACAAGTTCACCTTCTTGTGCATCTTGTGGACGAAGTGGAGATTGCCGGACCTGTCCATACGCGATGGATGTTCTTCCTGGAGCGCTTCATGAAAACCCTGAAAGGCTTTGTGCGACAACGAGCTCGTCCGGAAGATCGAGAGGAAGCGCGAGCTGAATTCCGACGCAGTACGCGTCACCGACCGATTCGATATCCCGAAGGCATGGAGGAGATGCCGCGGTTTATGTCAACACGATGGTTGCATGGAGCCTTGATCGCAGCATCCAGCGAAGGGGCAGAGGTCTCAATGGAGGAGTGGGAGTTCTCGAGGGGATGTAGTCCAAAGGTAATGAGGGGTTTAGAATGTGTCGTATCTGAATTTGTTTGCTACATCTAATTTGAGTGTTTCAATGTGCAGTACAAAATATATAGTGCAGCGTGGTCGCGCGGACGGCATTTTCGGGTGGAGCGTATTGACAAAATGCGCTCCACAATGGACTGTGGTGTCATGGCAAGGTTTGAGCAAGAGAGCCGGCGACGAGCAACGGATCCGAACACGGTTGTGGATGAGATGGAGTATTTTGGGAATTTGCAAAGTATTATTACGGTGGATTACCGTAGCTTCTCCATGATAATATTCGATGTGCAGTGGTTCAAAGTGGTACTTGGAGGAGCTGGCGCAACGGTTCGACGAGGTCCATCTGGATTTCTCGAAATAGATTCCGAAAAAAAATGGATGGATTTGCGCGACACCTTTGTGTTGCCGGCACATTGTGAACAGGTAATCTTCTAGTCATTTGCTTGCTAATTGTAATACGACATGCTTTATGTCACAATGGTTTGAAGACGGTTTGTAAGTGTTTGTGAACAGGTAATCTTCTATCCAAATCCCCGACAACCTCGATGGTGGTATGTTATACCTTCAACTCCTAGAGGTGCGAGAGTATACGATCAAAGCGATGTTCCAGGCATAGATGAAGAATATATGCAAATAGAGGGATCGAAATTACAAGGGGTGGAGGCCACCGCAAGCTTGGAGCCCGCATCGGCTAACAATGATGGAAATACAGAAGTCGTAGAATTTTTTGAGAACGAGGCAGACTCGTTCTTTTGTGGTGACATGTCTATCGACCTTCCAGTGTATGCAGAGTTATGTCAGGAGATTAACATGGGACCATAGAATACTTCATTCTTGGAGAATTGTATTACTCAATTCGTTGTTTAGATCTTCCATAAAGGTAGATAAGATATGCATTTTAAGATGGATTTTTCAAAAATGATTTATATTAATGCGCTTTGTATAGTTTCAATTGATTATTCTAACATTATTTTTTATCTCTGCAGGTATCTTTATTTTCAGGATGAGTCGAGGGATGAGCGATGAGGAGTTTCAGGAGATGATGGCACGTATGTCTCCAGATCAGCTCGCGAGATTCAGAGAGATAGCAGATCAGGAGCTGTCTCGTTCTTCGTCAGGGCGCTCTGCTAGATCAGCTTCAGTGCGATCAGATGCTTCAGCTTCGAGCAGACGATCTCGACGCTCGCGACTTGGGCCAGAGGGAGGGACTGCGACTGCAGGAGGATCAGGGGGGTGCTGCTGTGGAGACACGGACGCGGTGTCTCCGTCTCGTCGTTCAGCTAGAGCTCGGTCACCTCCAGGATTTGTCACACCTGTGGGGACGTCCACTCCAGTTACTCCGGCTTTTGCGCAGCCGTCGGCAGATGTCACGCCTTTTGGTGGCACTCCTTTTGGGGGCACCCCCTCTGGTGGCACTCCTTTTGGTGGCACCCCCTCTGGTGGCACCCCTTTCAGTGGCACTCCGGGAGAGGGTACCCCCGTCGGTACACCGGATGTTCAGGGGTCTCCTGGATATGCCCAGGAGCGTGGACGGAGATGGGAGAGGGCCCATACGAGGCACACTCCTAGGGATTATGGATACCTAGTGGATGGCAGGTCAGGAGCTATCATCATGAATGATGAGGGGAGGAGGGTGATAGCTCGCATGAGGGAGTTGTGCCAACAAGTTTTTCGGCACAACGTCCTGGATCATTGGAGGAACATACCGGAGGGGAGCAAGGAGTACATAGTAGCATCCTTGCATGAGGAGTTCCCGGTGCCAGCCGCAGTGGATAGATTCTCTACGGGCTGGATGATGGATTGCATGCGTGCATACATGTCACATAGACGATCCGACGCACGCAAGGCAATCAAGAGTGGGGCTCCAAAGCCCGAGTGGTTAGATGCAGAGGACTGGCGCCGACTGAGGGAGGAGGCTACAAATTCGCCAGGACGTTGGAGTCAGCAGCGGGAGGCGGCGAGGGCACGAATCGAGGCCGGATCGGTACATCATCTTGGGAGTGGCGGCCACAGGACATATTTGGAGGACTTTGTAAGTTTCTCTTTTGTTTTGCTTATTTGTTTTTTTGAGATATTATTTGTACTGACAATCATATTTCTAACAGTTAGCATTTTGTTTTCTTTGCAGCACTCCATTACAAATCGTGATCCGCAAGGCCTTGAGACTCAATATGCAGAGAGGCACGGTCTCAGATCATTGATCGACCGATTGTACAGACGCGGCGGCCCAGTAAGTCTCTCATCTTTCATGTCCGTAGTTACCATGAGATATTTGAATGCATTATTGTATGGTGGATTGATATGTTGTTTCTTTTTCTGCAGAATCCGTTTGATGCTCCTTTGCAGAGGGACGAGCTTTCGGGGGACGACGATTTGTAGCTCGCCCTCGGATCCTTAGCGCTCACATACCTTTAGTTTTTAGTCGCCCGATCTATGTAGACATTTTCTATGTATTAGTGATATTGTTTTATGATTGTACCAATCGCATTTTATGCGATATCATGTATTTATTTCATCTATCAGTTTTATGATTTCAGTATAGATTCTTTTTGTTTGCAAACGCTTTGTATGCAGCAGTGCAGAAACTATTTTGTATGGCTCTCATACAGCACACAGTGCTATATGTGGCAGGGCAGCTTGCTGCCCTGCCACAAAATTTTTTTTCCTCTGTTACCGTCGCTATTTGCGTCGCAAATTTACTGCAGGCGTCGCTATTGTCGTCGCTATCAGCGTCGCAAATTCTCTGCAACCGTCGCTATATGCGTCGCTATTTGCGTCGCTATATGCGTCGCATTTGCGACGCATATAGCGACGCAAATAGCGACGCATATAGCGACGCAAATTTGCGACGCATATAGAGACGCAAATAGCGACGCATATAGCGACGCAAATAGCGACGATACCATGGCGTCGTCAATAACGACGCTTTTTCCGACGACGGGGGCAAATTTTGTTGTTTGTATTTTCGTCGCTTTAAACGTCGCTATAAGGTCTATATCTTGTAGTGTGACTCTTTGGATTCCTATTCTCAATGTATTTTGTTAATAATAATGCTTGTATATGTTGTCTTAATCAAGGGTGTATACAAAGTAGACCACAAGACAATGCTCCTCTCTTAATCAATACATCATAGAGCAAGTGACTACCACATGTTTTACAGCAAGCCCCTTTCTCCTTGAGAGTAAAATACATGCTCAATTTGAAGTCAATAAGAAAGTAAAAGTATAAGCAACATAGGCCAATTTTTAGAGAACTCAACAAAGCAATGATAACATATGGCTTCCATTCTAAAGCTTCCATTTCTAATTCATTGTATCTACAAAGATTATATTATAGAAATTGGATGACAAGTGTCCACTCTTAGTTGATTACAAGAAGTAACTGAAGATTTTTTAAGGGAGTCCTTCCATTATAGTTATATCATTATTCCCCCATGTATGTAGGGTGACAATAATACCCATCATGGATATAAACTATTTGTGACTTTTGTATTCTAGATGCGACACAAGTCTTTACTATTGTAGTTGACAAACAAGCGAATGGACACCTTAGAGTGAATGTGATAGAAGTGAGTCAACCCATTCATAATGTAAATACATGTTACAATGGTTAATGGCAAGGTCTCCACAGTTAGCAACTAGAGCCAAGTGCAAGTATCAAGTATCAAGTGAGTCAACCCATTCTTTAATATCACTATGGATCCTTACAATTTGTGAATCGTTTTTCTCTTGAATGTTTTAGCTTATGTGATTGTCTCATTCTAATCAATGAAGCTTTACTGAACTTCTCGTTTTTTCCTTGATGAGGTCAACATCTCGCAATGCATGCATAGGGAGATAAACAAAAATTTAATCTTGGCTATGATGACGTATGCTGAGGCATTGTTTCTAATGTTATCATTTCTAGAACATATATTGGTGGTTTTTCCCTCGAGCCTTGTTTTGTATAGACTACCACCCTCAACATAAGATGAAGTGTTTTTGCTAGATACATATGTACTATCATGTTGTTTGAGAAATCATCATGCATGGCTATCATCCCATGCTTATAACATATAGACTACAAATCAACCAAAATTTTAATTTTACCTTAAAATATATATGTCTTTATTGTGAGGTCTTTTTGTCTCTTTCTTGAACTCCTACTAGCTTTTGTTGGTAAATTCACCTTTGAACTAAGTAATGCTATTTTGCAAACTCAACGTTTAGGTTTCATGGCACCATCAAATAATAGGTTTATATACTCTTTATGAGACTATTATACAAGACAACCCTTTTATACACTACATACTTGCATGTCTTCTAGGTTTGCTTGAAAGCGCATATATACTCTCAATGCTATCACAAAAAGGAATACATCTATGGGTTATGATTCACAAACATGAGAGTACCTATACAAAGGAATGGGTTTAGCTATTGCTGGAGGATGTGTCTAAATGCAGAACTACTATTGCATAGGATGTTGAAACTCTAAGATGTTGATGTTTATGTAGGTCCCTATTCCACTTTTATTTATTCAATGTCATTTAGGACATGCCTATGTCAAATGTATTATTTGGCCGAATATGTAGTGCTTACTTCCAAATGTCTTGAATACATTTGTACCATCTAGATGATGCCCACTATAAAGACCATCCTATTTTAGGCAATAGTCTGAATCTCAGGGAGAATTCTTAATCATTTAAGATGATAATCACACTATACATACAAGGATAAGCATACTATAATTCTTATTGATACATATACTGTAAAATTTATCAACAAACAAAGATGAAACAATTTTTGTGTATATTATAACTACAGTTGATATATGTATTGTAAGAATTAAATTTGGCTATTTAAAGGAGAAAATATTAAGAGAACTTGCATGTGTTTAATATCCTTGCATAGTATTCTTTTCTTGTCACCAAATCACTTGCATGTCCATACATAAACATATGAAAAATATTAATAAACAAAGCTACAAGGATATCGTAGAGCTTCATAGTTAAGTTTTGCCTTACTTTTTGTTGTTGTGTCAAAATGCGTAGTTGGTAGGTATGTTGAAGTCCCCATTCCTCATTTTGTAAATTTGCTCTCACTTGACATAGGGAGATATCAAACCTCACATTTAGCAAGGTCAAGAGGCTTGTGCTGCTCCAACTAAGCCTCCAATAACATGAGAGGATTTTGAACCACTAGAAAGTCTTAATCCATTGGCACACCATTGTTGTCCACAATGTTCCATCTCATTTATCAAAATGTAAGAATATAGTTTTGAGTGGAAACAATGTGCTTACAAACTATAGATTTCTTTTAAAACTTTATGTAACAACATTTGATTATTTTGTCTCCCAATTATGATCCAAGAAATCAAGACATTTCTCCATCTTGTAGATGTAGATATATAAGGCATTTCTTACTTGCTCATCATAGAAAAAGGCAACAAGAATATGTGCAGGTATAAACAAACAAACCTTCACCACACAACTTGTAATGTTTGGCCACAAACATTCCTATGTTTCTTGATATAGCTTGACTTTGTATCATTCACTTGTTTTTGCTACAAGAATTGGCCATTTTGGCCCATTAGTTGTAGGCAATGGAGTAAGTGGTAAATTGTCATAGCCCATAGCACTATCGGCACTGCATAAAACTTGTCATAGAAAACACCCCTTGCTTTACTAGAGACCTCCCGGACCTTGTATTGTGTAAAGAGGCTCTCCAATGACCCTGTGATACATCAACAATACCCACAATACTCTCCATTTGTTGCCAGGCCATAGGGTTGAAAGGATATATATCTATTCATGAACAAAAATTTCAAAGAAGTTAGTAATGCAAAAATTTGATGAGTACTATAAACATTAAAAAATTAATATATGATTTGACTTATGCATTGGAATATGAATTGGTCATTGTCACAAGCATATTCCACATGCATGTATTCAGGTTGTATTTACACTCCTATTATCAAGCATTTGAAAGTCTTTTATCCTACCTTTGCAAGTATGTATAAACTCATTTGTGCTAATCCTTTTCTTTTTCTAGTCTATAGCACAATCTAGCATTTGAAAGTCTTTTATCCTACCTTTGCAAGTATGTATAAACTCATTTGTGCTAATCCTTTTCTTTTTCTAGTCTATAGCACAATCTAGCTATTGATTAAGATTTTAATAGGGATTCACCAATTGTTTCCATGTTGAAACTATTATATAATGTAATACGTCATAGAACAACATGGACATCTAGGTTGTGGTGTTTTCATCCCTACAAGTGGTAGAAGAGTAGATAGAAAAATGTAAGTAGAAGAACCGACAAGGTAAAAAGGAAAGAATTGGGATATAGATAATCAAGAAAGTAGTGAAGAGAAATAATTCTTCTTTGGAGGGAACCTTATTTCTTCATTAAATAAAAAGATGCGCTTTGAAAAGGAAACATACCTACAAATTACATAATATTACTATTACTGACTTTTTTAGTATGACTTCTTGATATCAAGAGAATAAAGCATTTTCTTTTCAATTTGTGTGCTAAATATGAATTATAGACAATCGTATAGCTAAAAATAACATATACCAGTTCATTATAGTATTTCTCTTCTAATTGGTCCAAACACTTTCCCTCTCTAGAGAAAAAAGACTCATTTTTAAGTACAAAACAAAGTGAATATTGACCTTTCCAATTCTGTTACTATTACTGACTTCTTTAGTATGACTTATTGATATCAAGAGAATAAAGCATTTTCTTTTCAATTTGTGTGCTAAATATGAATTATAGACAATCTTATATCCAAAATATATATATACCAAAGTATACAAGAAATGGTATGGGCCATTATAGTATTTCTCTTCTAATTGGTCCAAACACTTTCTCTCTCTAGAGAAAGAGGCTCATGTTTAAGTCAAAAATAAAGCTAATATTGACCTTTCCAATTCTATGAGAGTTTGGAGGTTTGTTAACACTAGTAAACTAGTGACCTATCACATTGCTTTAAGACATGAAGCCACCTAGACCATGTCACACACAAACGCCACAATTAACGAATAATGGTGGCCACTAGTAGCTTCTACACATAGCCTCATCCTTATAAGAATAATAAGGATGCATCGATCATCTCGACCTCAACATACAATACCATCACCCTAAGCCCATTCAAACAACCCCTAAGACCATCCATAGCATTTGTGGCATTCCTTGGAGCCATAAGATGAGGCACCACACCACATCATTAGTTTAAAGTTTCATGGCATCTATGATGATCATTTATCTTGGTTGTGGAGACATAGTTTTGTTATATGTATTGTAGAGGGTGTTTTTTTGTGTCTGCACATGGGGCAATGTGGTGTTCCATGCATTTTATCATTATTGGATGATTATCTTAAGAGTCCTATGTGCTAGACTGACACATGCATAGGTGATAATGTGTTTGTGTAGTGTGAATGAGCAATTCCCCCCTCCCCCCCAACTATGTCACCTAGTCATACAAAGCACATATAATTACTATCTTGTAACTATATAGATATAGATAAGTAGAATCACCATAGTATAGGCTATTAGTAAAGATATCTTACTATCAAGCCATCTATGTCTCTCTTCTTGCCAATAAGATATCTCCCAAGCTAGTAAAATGGCCTCATACAATGGAATGTACATTGGAATCATCACAGTGTATATATGCTTTAGAACTACATGCCAAACTTAGCTTATTACCAAAAGTTCTATGAGGTATATACATTTATACTTCTCACAATAACTTATACATGCATATATATATATATATATATATATATATATATATATATATATATATATATATATATATATATATATATATATATAAGTTGTTCTCTCTCTCTCTCTCTCTCTCTCTCTCTCTCTCTCTCTCTCTCTCTCTCTCTCTCTCTCTCTCCAAGCATTCAAAAGCAAGGTACCACCATGGACCCTATCTTCTTCCTATGGGTTGGTGAGGAGCCTACTCCCATGGCTAGGAAAGAACCATGCCAATTAGAGAGAGGAGCGAATCCATGGAGCATACAAAATGGTGTGTGAGAGAGGGCATTTTAACTCTAATTATCATCCATTCCACTATCAACTATAAAAAGAGGATCATTATGAAGGTTCCAAAAGCCTATCTATACCAATGATAATTTACAAGGTGAAGGTGAGAAAGACTTTATAAGAGGTACATTATCTCGTAAAAGTCACAGAGAGAGAGAGAGAGAGAGAGAGAGAGAGAAGCATGTCAAAAAGAGAGATAAATAAGGATTGTTTGCATTATTGATGTCTCCTCATTCTTTGCATGAGAGGCTTAAGAAAGGTTCAAATTTTGAAAATGATGATCATAATAAAGAGAGAAATTGAGAGGCTCCCACATAGAATTGGTTTGTTATTTTCAAGCTCGGTATTTTCACTTGATGAGGCTTGGTAAATTCAAGCATAAGATGTAGTATAGATGACAATTAAAGGCCACTGATGATGTTTAATTACACACTTATCAAGTGTCTATGTTGCACAAAAAGAGGGAGTACATGCATATGGTTTTTTTTTTTTTTTTGGGGGGGGGGGGGGGGGGGGGGGTTGATCAACTTATGTTTCATTCTTTTTATTATAAGTTGTTGGTTGCTAATGCAAAATTTGAAACTTGGATCATGTATGACTTTTGCCAATTAGTATTTTAATATTTGAATGAAATTGGTATTTTTGTGTTGGGAGGCCTTTGTGGGTGGATATACGTTGGGTTCAATTTTCACCAAGAAAAACATATAGAAATGCATTATTTTGTAGTTATTTTGGATAGCTAAAACATCTCTAGTGTATCCTAAGGTAACTTTACTCTTTCTTGAAAAAGAAACTAACATGTAATAACTTTACATGAGTTTGAAATCATGATTACTTTGCATACATGAGGCTATTTCTTCCATGCTTTGATTTTGGCACTTACTTTCTTGTGTGTTTTAAAACCGTGTTTTATATATGGATGAATGTTATACAAGAGAGAGCAAGAGAGAGATGATACGTGTATAGCCTTATAGGTATATACATTGGCAAACATCCGGAGTTCCACATCAAATGGAAGAACCGACCAATCAAAGAAGCTTCATGGGTTGTAGAACCTCTAGTCATTGAGCATGCTCGTGACCTGTTACTCCAATTCTACGAGCGAGAAAACCCCGATTTATATCATCCTCCCTTACCTCCAGAGTGATCATCTACCTCACAAGTTGTAAGTGAGTAGTGGGCAGACCAAATGTTGTATCTTGGCAAAGCCCTTGCATCCACATATGTAATCGAGTCAATGGGCAAGGCAATCTACTTCAAATTTTTTCATCATCCTTTTCAATAAGAAGCCCTTATCTCACACTTGTATTGAGTCAGTGGATAAGGCACCTGTCATAGGTAGAAGTTTTTCTTAGCATGCTAGACACTGATCTGCTCACTAGAAGTGGATTAAGACCCCCGAATTTTTTGAGTCAACTGGCAATCTACTTCAAGTTTTTTCATCGTCATTTTCAATAAGAAGCCCTTATCTCACACTTGTATTGAGTCAGTGGATAAGGCACCTGTCATAGGTAGAAGATTTTCTTGGGCATGCTAGACACCGATCTGCTCACTAAGAGTGGATTAAGACCCCCGAATTTTTTGAGTCAACTAGTCCCACTCCCACTCAATGAGGGCATTGAGCTTTCTCGTAGGGGGGAGTGTATGAGGGAGGTCAAGCGCACAAGAAGCATTGTAACAACTTTTCAACTTGCAAACACATGGGTGTTCCTCCCTCCACCTAAGCCTTGCACCAACATAATACAAGTACTCTCTTTCATTCTCAAAGCTATCTTGCTTTCTATTATCTTTTCTAGCAAAGTGCCTTCTTGCAAGCAAAGGTGGTGGTTTGACTGCGGAGGATCACGATGCCAACCGTGGGTGACGAACGCAAAGTGGAAAAAATCACTCTACGCACTCTGAGCAAGAAGAGAGAGATGATACATGCATATACTTATAGGTATATACAATGTACATGTATGCATAAGTGCAAAAATCATTTAGAACACAACTCCCTAAATTGTGCCCTTTTCACACAATTTGTAAGCACCTAATTTGTAAAAAAAATTCGTAAAATAATGTGTGCTTAATTTGTATAATTTACACAAGGTATTGTTATCTTTCTTTTCGATAAGAATAGTTTCTAAGGATTTTTAAAATTTAGATTTTGGTCAAGAATCTCATTACTTATTCATGGAAGTCGAGACTTTTGTTGCTAATGAATCCATCATGTAAGTTGAGAATACACATCCTCTTTTTAGAACAGTTTGTGTCGTATCTTTTTTATATTTTTATAGTTTTTTATGAGAATGAACTCACAAGAGCAATTGTTTACCTATACACATGCCCACATGGATGCAAGTTCATAAAAACATACATATTGAAACATCATGGGCAAACAAATTGCCAAAACATAAGAAATTAGATGAGAATATATTTGAGATTCTAAGCACTTCCCCAAATATAAAAGGGAGGGGGAGAGCAAGGAGTGATCATGCTGCAAAGCATATTGTGGCCATGCACAAGTTAGCAAGATGCATTCTAAGCACTTCCCCAAATATAGGAGGGAGGGAGGGGGAGAGTAAAGGAGTGAACATGCCACAAAGCATATTGTGGCCATGCACAAGTTACCAAGATGCCACAAATATAGGAGTGAGGGAAAGGGAGAGCAAAGGAGTGGTCATGCCACAAAGCATACTATGGCCATGCACAAGTTTGCAAGCTGCATTTTCATGGTGAAGTGCCAATAAGCAGCATACATCTCTTTGCATACATCCAAGACCAAGCCATTGATATTGTCCCATTCAAAATTTCATTCTAACTTCAAGCTCATGGAGAACCTTCATTTTTAGAGGTATTCCATGAACTCCTAAAGTTCTAATAAAAGCCTCGGTGTAATTAAATAAAGCAATCATATGTTGTCGACCTTAATTAAATATGCTTAGGCTTGATTCTCATATTCAAGCTCTCTACATGCATGTACATCTAAGCCATGTCAAATGCATTGAGGACATGGCAATTATTATATAGCATAAAAAGGGTTCTCTCCTCAAGACCCTTCTCTCTCTCTCTATAAAAGTCTAATAATAAAAGGTGAACTCACTCTCTATTCATATATACTTTACTCTCATCTCAATGTTCATTTTTCTTGGTTGGCATAAATCAAGTCCATACTAACTATATTAGGTGTGGCCTTGTTACTTTGACTCACATTTCAACCGCTATAAATTTAGGGCCTTAGGTGTGGTGTGTAAATAAGGAGCCATCTTTTAAAATGCGCCACTATCCCTATATCCAAGCACATGTAAGGATTTTTTTTTTTTTGGGTAATGCATGTATATATTGGATCAAGAAAACATGTGCATCAATATGTAATGGGCATTACCCTAGGGCCTAGACTGAACTACATCTGGCTAAATGCTTGCTAGCTATGTGAAACATGTAAGAGTGCAAAAAAGGAAACTTTATTGAGAATGCGAAAAGGAACAAAGGTGAGTTATGCTCATGGGCGTTGTTTTGGTGACATGAAAGCATCTATGCCTACATATTCAACGCAAGTGAAAGGACGTTACTCAATGCATGTGCTTGCACACACACACACACTCTCTCTCTCTCTCTCTCTCTCTCTCTCTCTCTCTCACAGATATAATGCAATCTCAAAATAGCAATCAAGTGGTATGAATGGCCCGTGGCTTAGAAAGTAATCGAATGTAAGCGGAGGCTACCGCATTTACAATCATGCACTCAGAAATAAATCTTTTTTGTTTTTGCGTTTCTTGATGAATAGCACAAAATAGAGATATGCACAGGCCGAGTCGCGACATTTATGACTTAATCTCTGCAATAGTACTACTACTCACAACATCATCGCCATTCTGTCTTCTAATGGCGTGCATCATGGTAAGGACCTCGGCCATGGTGGCTCTTAGGGCAGGGGAAGGGGAAACACAGGACAGGGCGACCTGCAGGAGATGCACCATCTCTTCCACAGTATTACCGTTAGCATTATTATTACTACCACCATCATGGGTAGCACCATGACTGTTATTAACCATCAGGTCAGGATCAAAGACCTCCACTGTCCACTCCTCTCTAACCACAGACTGCACCCACCTAGGCAGGTCCACCCCTTCCTCCATGCCGGGGCTTGCCGCCGACTGCTGCTGCGCCGACATCGGTGCCCTGCCTGTCAGCAGCTCAAGCAGCAGCACCCCATAGCTGAACACATCCCCCTTCTGTGTGACCCGCTTCGGATCTGTCACTTCTGGTGCCCGGTACCCCATCCAAGCACGTTGCGCGGCTCCGCTGCCCCTACTCCCTGCCGCCAACACGATTATCTGCATCAGGCCATAGTCAGCCACACATGCCTCTGCTGTGTTGCTTGCTAGCAGCACGTTGGAAGCCTTGATGTTGCCATGGACAATGTCTTGGCTGTGTAGATGGGCTAGACCCTTGGCACTGGTTAGGGCGACTTTGAAGCGCGTGTTCCAATCCAAGGGGGGCCTTCCTGCTCCTTTGTTTGCTGCAAAGCCATCAGTCATGTATGTTAAGCCAAAATTTTGGAAGTGGAAATGGAGCTGACACCTGCAGAGGAGGTCACTTCAGTGCCCTACTGGGAGAGAATCTTTATACAGAATACTCTGAAACCACAGTTACATGAATACACACTCAACATTAACTGAGCAAATCTTGTCTTGCTTCCTTAGTAAATGCCTGAGTAGACAAAACTTGCTATCCTTTCTTTTGATTAAGGCTAGGAAATAGCCCTTCGAACTGTGCCTGTGCCATCTCCAATTTTAAAAATCAGGCGCCGAGACATTTCATCTAACCCCTACTATCAGATGCTGTCTCCTGATGCCCATCAGCATCAACATGTGCGATGCAAGAATCTTTTGTATGGTGCATGTGGGCCGTGGGTGAGAGATCACTGAGATTCGAGAATTCAGCCTTGAATGTCTTAAAGAAAGTCGGTGGGAAATCGGAATGACACGCTGGTCAGTGATCGTACACAGATTTTCCCTTTCCGATACTTTACCTGATTATCTAATATCATATTGGGCCATCGGATCAGTATGAACAATGAACATACACGTCCGTGGTCAGAGACATTCACAAAGTCTGGGTCTCTGCCATCTGGTAGACTGTGATGATAAAGCCTTTGAAAAGTGGGTACAACTTACAAGGAAGCCGTTTCTGTATTTAATAGGAAGGGTTCTCTCTGGCAGCTCTGACATTTGTCCATGTCAAGCGACGCTGTAAAGCATAAATTAAGAATTCTTGGCTGACATTTACCGCCATGGAAGTCTACAGTGTATTTACCGCCATGGAAGTAAAAAGTTAAAACAAGGCCCATATCCCCGCATATTTTAAACCTCTTTGTAAAGGGCACAAAAAGGCACATATCAATATAACATTCGTTTGTCAAAGGACTCATAATCTGAAATAAAGTATCCTCTTGGCATCAGATAAGTTCAGATTCCTAAAGATGCCATTCCAAGCATGTAGATTTCACCCAAAGCAGCAACAAGTCTGTCGAAGAAAACTAGTATTGCAGTTGACTTGTTAGCTTGTGCAGACACCAGAATGGGAGGGAGCTCAGAGAATGAAAATGAGTATTTTTCTAAGATGATGCGTGAGCTATCAACATGATGATACCAATAAGATCCGGATTAGTTAACTTAAAACAAGTAATCGATCAGAAAGCAGCCCCGATCGTCATCGCTTACCATGCATGTTGCAATGCAGACAAGCTCCCATATGGCACCTAGCAATGCTGATAACAGAAGAGCTTCTCCTCTGGTATCAATGAAACAGAAGGAATCCAAATCAATAAGCACCACCACTTACCATGAAGCAATGCAGACAAGCTACCATGGGGCTTGTAGTCATACACCAAGAGCTTCTCATCTTTGTCGAAGTAGTAGGCTCGGAGGGGCAGAAGGTTCTGGTGGCGGAGGCGGCCGAGTGACTCAATGTGCTGCCGGTGCTCATCGTGCCTGCTCTCCTCCACATCCAGGAGCCTCTTGACCACTAGGATGGAGCCATCTTCCAGGACAACCTTGTAGCTGGTCCCCAAGATCCCTTTGCCCAGCACCTCTGCAGAGGCCGTCAGCAAGTCCTCCAAATCCAGGATCCTAGCGTGGTCACCGATAACCACCAACTTGTTCTTGCTGTCAACTGACTCTTTGGCTGTCACATAAGAAGATGAGGAGGTGCCTCCTCTCTTGCCCCCCTGAGCCTGAGTTGAATTGGAGATGGGGGTGCTGCGCGAGGCTGCACGATTCGAATCTTCTGTCTTCCTGCTTCTCTTCTTGCACACGACCAAGAAACATATTGCTAGCAAGCTCAAAAGCAATGTGGAAGCCCCCACTGCAATGCCAACAATGGCCCCTGTGCTGAGCTTCTTATGATGATGATGCTGCTCACATGGTGGAAGAGGAAGGCCGCAAAGGCTGTTGCCGGTGAAGTTATCTGGCGAAAACCTCGACAGCGACGCCGGGATCGGGCCGCTGAGCTGATTGTTGCTGACGCTGAAAAGGACGAGCGAGGGGAGGTCCAAGGGCGGGAGGGCGCCGGAGAGGCTGTTGTTCTGGAGGGAGAGTGTCCGGAGGCGGGGGCCGGTGGAGGCGAGCGACGGGGGGATGGAGCCATTGAAGGCGTTGAAGGAGAGATCGAGCTGCAGGAGGAGGGGCCAGGCGGCGAGAGTGAGCGGGAGGGGACCCGAGAGGCGGTTATTCTGCAGGTAGAGCCTCCTGAGGGAAGGGAGGGAGGGCAGGGAGGAGGGGAGGCGGCCGGAGAGCGCATTCGAGTGCAGGCTGAGGGTCTGGAGGGCGTCGAGGGGGGCGAGGGCGGCCACGTAGAGGGTGCCGTACAGGGACTTGCCAGGGAGGCGCAGGGAGGTGACCCTGGGTGATGATGGTCCGGGGGAGCAGAGGACGCCCTCCCAGGAGACGCAGGCGGCAGCGATGGAGGACGCGTTCCAGGAGGTCAGGGACGCGGCAGGGCTGAGCCTGCTCTTGAGGGCCAGCAAGGCGGCCGCGTCTGTGGAGAGGTTGGATGCCGAGGCGAGTCGATGGTGATCGATTAGCGGGAGCAGGCACAGGAGGAGCTGCAGCAGGCATGCACGATGAGAGGAGGCGGCCCAGGCCCTGATCAGCGTTGCCATCCCACCTGTGCTGTAGCAAGGGAATCCATGAACCGAGGAGCCAGCAAGATGAAGATGAAGAGCGGATGACGATGATGGGGAGGACGACGCGCTCGTTATCAATCAATGCATCCTTTGTAAGACTTGCCTCTCGCTCGCTCTCTCTCCACCCCCCCATGGGGCCTTCTCGGGCACCCACCCGTGGGCCGCGCCATTAGAGTACTTGTAGCCAGTAGAGTGCGAGGCAATCAGTGCATCAAAGAGTTGCACAGACGTAGTAGTCATGCGTAATGTATTTTAGGCCAACCGGGTGTGGCCTGGGCCCTCGTGATTTGAGGCTGGTTGCACACCAAATGTCGGAGGCCTAATCCCGGTCGAGAGTGTGGGCACCCACTTTTTGAAACTAGGCGTACACACCGCACAATACTTTTACACACCAAAATGAGATCTTTTGTAAAAAAATAAAAAACAAAAAATATATCATTTTCTGATTGGTTGCAAATGTAAAAAGTGCACCTTAATCCATCATCTTACAGAGCGGACAAGAAAGACTCCCCGTCGTAAAGTAGGCAAGGAGTTCACCCTAGTCCATCATTTTACAAAGTGGGCAAGAAAGGCAAAAACGTGGTGGGGGGGATCCCCTGCCTAAAAGTGGGTGTCACGTGAGAAATGCAGATCGAATAATAAGGGGCCACATGGCCCTTTGGATACATTTTTTTTCGTGCAAACCGTTCGTCCGCCTCAATGTGTAATCAACCTAAGTGTTTTGATTGGTTAAAACTTACAAAGTGGACATTTGCCATTTGGTGCATAACAAACCTGAGTGTGGGTTGAGTTACTTTGGAGTGTGTGAGAACCACCCTACATCTCCCATCCCCTCTAACATCATTCACTACCTATTAATGTTTTTTGAAAAAACAATACAATCAAGAATTATGAATATATTGCATTGTAGTGTGCTCAAATGTCTTTCTCAACCTCCATGGAAAATTCTTGCACATACAAATAATATACTAAGATTTAATAGCCTTATTTATTTGCTTTTGTTTAGAGCTAGCAACCATATACTATTTTACTAAACCTGTATTAACCAAAAGTATTTGGGTATCATGATTAATTTGCCATTTGTGTTGAGATGGGAAAACATGTAACCTTGGATGTTATTATGTTAAAGAGAGATATCTTTTCATGTGAGTCCTAGCCTATCGCACACTTATTTCTTGTTTTCATCTACAACAAGATGAAATTCAATGGCAAGGATAAACTTGCCATGTGTTTCTAATTCGCACTTGAAAGCTCCTAACCTATGTTCAAATTGTTAACATGCACACCTTTTACATTATAGTCCTTCCACTTGGGTTATAGTCCTTCAACCAAGTGGCATGAAGTAAGGGCCGGGGGGGGGGGGGGGGGGGGGGGGGGGGGGGGGGTAGATTGTTACTTGAATACCATGTACATGAGGAAATTTGCATTTTCAATGAATTTTATAAGCATCAAAGTAACAATGATTGAGAACTTCAAGACAAAAAGTCCCATCATTGCACAACTCATTGGCTTTCATAGCTTTAAGAACCCTCCATTGACTCGGTACAACCTAGGTTGCCATTAGCCTTGGAACATGCTATCTACTCTAACACTAAGGTCTTGCTTATGTGCTTAATTATTTGTCGAACAAACTATGTCAAATTGTGAGTCCAAGCACAAAGGCCATCCTAAAAAGAACAGTGTTGATCCTTAGGACGTTTGTAGTCATCATCTATACTATAGCTATAGTATATTATTATTCAAAGAAATACCAAACATGAGTAATATCCTACATAGTTTGTAGTCATCATCTATACTATAGCTATAGTATATTATTATTCAAAGAAATACCAAACATGAGTAATATCCTACATAGCAATCATAGGACAACACCTAAGCTCTCAATATATTGAGGTATTTTAATATTATAGGGACGACCCTATACTATTTCTATCTCAAGGGTAAAATTAAAAATAGCACATTTGTCTCTCTCCCAACTCTCTCCTCTATATCTACAAATATAGGTTCATCAACACATGGCTCTCTCTCTCTCTCTCTCTCTCTCTCTCTCTCTCTCTCTCTCTCTCTCTCTCTCTCTCTCTCTCTCTCAAGCTATCATGCTTTTGTATTCCTTTTGACCCAATGCCAAGAATCCATGAATATAAAATCTTGTCTTTTGCTAATTTTTAAAATCATTTTGTGGACCCATTTTTCTTCTCTCCCTCCCCTCTCTCTCTTATGCATAGGGCCTAGGTTCTCTGTGTGTGTGTGTGTGTGTGTGTGTGTGTGTGTTAGATTAAACTTTTTAATGTAAATGTTTTGTTTAATTAAATTAAGGAGAGAGAGAGTGTGTGTGTGTGCATGTGTGTGTAAAAAAAAAGAGGAGAGGGAGGGGGAATAGAGAGAAAGAGAATTATAGAGAGAGAAAATATAAACGTAAGAGAGAGGAAAAGAAAAAAGGAAAAGAGAGTAGAGAGAGGGAGAGACAGAGAGAAGAAAATGAGAGAGAGAAAATAAGAAGAAGAAGAGAAAGAATTTGAATATAGTGAGAGAATTATAGAAAGAGGAAAGATAAAATGTAAAAGAAAGAAAGAGAATTATAGACAGAGAAAATATAAAATTTGAGAGAGAGAGAGAGAAGAAGAAGAAAAGAAAAGAGGAAAAGAGAGGAGAGAGGGGGGAAGAGAGACAGAGAGAAGAAAATGAGAGAGAGAAAATAAGAAGAATTATAAAGAAAGAATTTGAACATAGAGAGAGAATTATAGAGAAAGAAAAGATAAAATTTAAAAGAAAGAGAAAACAAAAAAGAGAAACTTTCTTTTTAATTAAAATAAGGATATATGTATATATATACACACACACAAAGAGCAAAATAGAAAGAAGAGGAGAGGGAGGGAGAGAGAGGGGAAACATAAAGAAAGAGAATTATAGAGAGAGAAAATATAAAATTTAAGAGAGAGAGAGAGAAAAAAAAGGAAAAGAGAAGAGAGAGGGGGACAGAGACATAGAGAAGAAAATGAGAGAGAAAATAAGAAGGAGAGAGAGAATTTGAACACAGATAGAATTATAGAGAGAGGAAATATAAAATTTAAAAGAAAGAGAAAAGAAAAAATTTTAAAGAGAGAAGAAAAAAGGAA
This sequence comes from Lygodium microphyllum, assembly GCF_053477565.2. Taxonomy (NCBI): domain Eukaryota; kingdom Viridiplantae; phylum Streptophyta; class Polypodiopsida; order Schizaeales; family Lygodiaceae; genus Lygodium; species Lygodium microphyllum. Next base: position 59,972,897 of record NC_141137.1, read on the forward strand.
AAAAGAGGAGAGAGAAGAAAAGGAGAGAAGAGGGGAGAGAGAGAGAGAATAATAATAATAATAATAAGAAAGAGGAAAAGAGGAAGAGAGATGGAAAAAAAGGGAAAATAGATTTTTTTTAAAAATAAATATTTTTAGAGAGAGAGAGGAAGGGAGAGAGAAGGAGAGAGGGGGGAAGAGAGAGAGAGAGAGAGAGAGAAAGAGAGAGGATAAAATTTAAAAGAGAGAAGGAGAGAAGAAAAATATAAAATTTAAAAGGGAGAGAGGGAGAGAAGAAAAAATAAAAATTAGGAGAAAGGGGAGAAGAAGAAAAGGAGGCAGAGAGAGAGAGAGGAAAAGAAGAGAGAGAATATAAACATAAAGAGAGAATTATATTTATGGAAAAGATAAAATTTACATACTTTAAGAGAGACTGGGGGGGAGGGAAAGAAAGTGAAAGAAGAAGAAGAATAAGAATAAGAATAAGAAGAAGAAGAAGAAGAAGAGAAGAGAAAGAACATGCAAAGAGAATTATAAAGAGAGAAAATATAAATTTAAAAAGAGAGAATAAAAAATAGAGGAGAAAGAAAAAAGGAAAAGAGATGAGAGAGAGAGAAGAAAAACACAAAGAGAAGAAAAGGAGAGAGAGAGAGAGAGAGAGAGAAGAAAAATTTTAAAAAGAGAAAGAAGAGAGAGAGAGAAGAAGAAAAAAAAGGAAAAAAGAGGAGAGGGAGAGAGAAGGAAAAGAGAGGAGAGAGGGGGAAGAAAGAGAAAAGGAAAAGAGAAGAGAGAGAGAGAGAGAGAGAGAGAGAGAGAGAGAAGAAAAGCGCAAAGAGAAGAAAAGGAGAGAGAGAGAGAGAAAAGAAAAAATTCAAAAAGAGAATGAAGAGAGAGAGAGAGAGAGAAGAAGAAGAAGAAGAAGAAAAAGGAAAAAAGAGGAGAGGGAGAGAGAAGGAAAAGAGAGGAGAGAGGGGGGAGAATAAAAGGAGAGAAAGAGAGAGAGAGAGAGAGAGAACCATGAGAAAAGAAAAATAAACTAAAATAGAAGGCAAAGAGAGAGAGAGAGAGAGAGAGGAAAAAGAGGAGAGAAAAAGATGAGAAATGGATTGTTGAGCGAGAAAGATGAGAAATGGATTGTTGAGTGAAGCTGCCGCGAAGCTGTCTAACATTATGTGCGCACGAAGCACACGCGGAACGCTAGTGCTTATTAAAGGAAGAAAGAAGTGGACATGTTATGATAAAGCCATAGCTTATTAGCATAAGTACTATCATTCCATGTGCATTACTTAAATGACAATACACATAATATGATTCAATTCTTACATACACAATAATGTAAGGGAATGTGTGTCTTTTACAAGGCTTGCAATAGCTTTTGGTTGTGTGAATGTTGAGATGATCATGCACTCTTAGGGTGAGGATGGAAGCACAATGTTGATTAGGGCATTAGTCACAATGTGGAGATTGAATTTGATGGATGTAAACCACTTGAATGCATTTGCCAAATTTATTGAGTTTTTTTACAATTCAACTTCATGTTTACAACAATAAGACAACCATCTTGGTACATGCTTTCCATTAGACAACAATGTTGCTCTTCCTTATAGGGCACTTTTTATGTGAGGTTTGTATTTTGGATGAAATCAAACTTATACTACATGATAAAAAATCAAAGTTATGATACACTTGAAGAGGTCTTTATGTGAGGTGTGGTTACAAGGAAAAATAAAATGTGATAGTCTATAACAAGTGTATGAAATTCAAGCATAATCTAAATCACTTTTGAATGAAAGCTCAATGTAGAATGCCTAAGTCTACTTTTAGGCTACTTCAACTCATGTTTCTCTCCTTTTTGGCACATTTCAACACATTCTAGACATACAAATACATGCTTTTGAAAATTCACACGATATTAGGTTTTTGACTCTTTAGAGTTTGATGTCATACTTTGTACTTTTCTCAAGGCTAAGTGTGGTGATTTGGACGACAAAAGTCCTTAATAACATGTTCAACTGATATGATGTCACCTAGGTGTTTACATGGAGTCACACATATTTTGAAAATTACAAGCATCCCTTTTGAGGGAGACTATCTAGAAAGCTATGTTTATTATAATTTGATTGTATACTTAGGAAAGAAAACAACCTTACTATCTAGAAAAAGATGTGTGTGTGTGTGCATGCATGCGAGTGTGTGCTGACATGCAAACTCCCAAATTTGTATATCTCAAATGGTGAAACAATATGGCTACATAATACATGCATATAAACATATGGGTCACATGTACATGAAAATAGAACGACTTGCATGCATAAACACTTTGGGCCCTTATAAACACACTATACAAAACACAAACCATCTAATACATGCATATATTGCCACTAAGTAGCCTCATGAGGGAAGTAAAGTTGCCATATTATTGCATGGCAACTTCTCTTCTTGCACTTCTTCCCCACACATCACATTTCACTTTCCTTATCCTTCTCTTGTATTTCTCTCAATCGTATTCTCTCTTTATCATTGTTTTCTTCTCTCTCTCTTTCTCTCCATTATCTCTCTCTCTCTATCTCCAAATTCTCTCTATCTCTCAAAAAAATCCCCTCTATTTCAAAATTTCCTCTCTCTCTCTAAAATTTTCATATTTCTCTCTCTTCTCACACAGACAAACTCTAAATTAATTAATTCAAAATTGTTTTACTAAAGCATTAAAGAACCTCCCCCTCTCCATTCCCTGTCTCTCTAAACTTTTCTTTTCTCTTTCTCTCTCTAGTTTTTTCCTCTCTCTCTCTCTCTAAATTTCTCCTCTCTCTCCATTATTTTCTTCTCTTTATTCTATCTCTTTCCCTCTCTCTAGATTTTTTATCCTCTCTCTCTCTCTCCAAATTCTCTCTCTCACTTTCCTCTTTCTCTCTCCATATTTTCTCTCTCTCCAATTTGTCTCCTTCCCTCTCTCTCTCTAAACTTTTTTCCTCTTTCTCTCTCTAGCTTTTTTCTTCTCTCTATTCATTATGTTTCCTTTCCCTTCTCTAGAAATTTTCTCCTCTCTTTTACTCTCTAAATTTTCTCCTATGTGCTCTCTCTCTCTCTCTCTCTCTCTCTCTCTCTCTCTCTCTCTCTCTCTCTCTCTCTCTCTCTCTCTCTCTCTCTCTCTCTCTATGTTTGTTCTTCCCTCATTTTATAGAGTAAAAACGTGTGTGTATGTGTAAACACACACACACACACACACACACATGCATGCTACTCCAACACCAAGCCCCATATCCTAAATCGCCCCCCACTCAGAGTTTTAGAGCCAAATGAATCTCCATGAATGCAAAATTCTTAACTTGTTGTTTTTGTCTAAATACCCAAGTGTTGCAAGGTAGTGGACAATTTTAAACTTCTATTGAGCATAGTGAGGTCCAACATTCGCTTCAAAGGGGATTTGCACTCCAATGGAAACACTTTCCCCTTCAACTTTAGGTACTTTTAAAAACAAAAAGCTTCAGCGATGATTGTCAAGAGTAGTAATGAAGATACATGGGCAAATGCAAAATATTGTTTGATGATGTGATGGAAAAAGGCTATAAAAGTAAATTCTAAAATATTGCTCAAGCATACTTGAGGTCACATCCACAAGATCTATCCTTATGACCTTTCACAAGCTTAATCACCTCAAATTGACCATTGCATTACATTGATTCATAAATATCCTTTCAAGAGAAACATGAAACTTAAATCAAAACATAACTCATAAACATTTACACTTTTCCCTTTGATTGACCCATAGTTGATCATCAAAAGCCCATTATGAAAATATGCATTGTGATGAACAATCCTACTATCTAGTCGAGTGGGCAAACACGGTAATTCTATTTATGATGGTAAACAAGTACATGTTTGAGAAGATCATGAATGTTCGACAGTGTTAATAAGGTGGTGACATATCAACAACTTTGACATGAATTAAAATTTTTTAAATATTGGCTAATGTGGTACTCGCTGTGGTGGCTTCATGCATGCAACCTTAGGAAGTTGGCAAGAGGCCCTTATCCTTGAAGGGAATTTAATTGGTTAGGGAACCAATAAAAAACAGATGGCGGATGGGGCCACCAATGGAATGTGATTATGAAGCAACACCTCATAGGAATGGCAAATATATGGAAGAGATCAAAAAGGCTATCATATGAGGGTAGGACTCCATCAATGAAAGAAGGAGAACTAAAGTAGTTGCTGTAGGCAAGGTCTATCTCAAAGCTAAGGTTCAGTTTTCTTTTGATCATGTTAAACATTGCTATGCCGAGTTTGCTACACTTGGCCCTATCATTCAACAATCTTGTTTCATTGGAAAATTCTTCCATTTGGGTCTTCCTCAACTTGGCAACCAAAAGAGACAGAGTGCATGGATGCATTTGTTCGGGTTCAAAGGGAGCTTGGTATTAGCCATTCCCTCTAGTCCATTATTCTCCCCAAATGCAGTGTTGTGGTTTGAGTGCCTTGTATGGGTATCTCTTCATGACCTTCCTATTTGGCTGAGTGGCCTCTATTCCTAGCATCCTTGATATGGTGCTCACTCAAGCTTCTTGAGTAAATTTGAAGACACAATGGGAGGCTGTAGGAGAAGCACCCTCAAGTTTCTTTTTGAAGGATTTGAGCAACAAGCACAAAAACATGGCTATTACCTACATTAAAGACAATGACAAAGTGAAGCATACTAATAGAGAAGACATAAAGTCTTTCAAAATCATTTGAGTGAAATTGTTGGCTCTCATCATGAAATTGCAACTAACTATCCTCATTACATTAATGCTTTCTTCAAAGGATTTGGCATAGGGTGAGACCTTGAAGGTTTCGAACAACTAACCACGCCTACTTTAGAAGATGAGGTTGAGATGGTTAACAAAAAAATAAAGGATGGAAAATTGCCAAGTATTGATGGCCTCTTGATTGAGCTCTACAAAGCCATATGGGAGATATGCGGTGCTAACTTCACCCGCTAAGCCATTACTATTTTAAGAAAGGTTAAATACCTCTAGAGATCAATAGTGCATTAATCAAATTAATATTTTAAGAAATGTTAATTACCTCTAGAGATTAATCATGCATTAATCAAATTACTATTTTAAGAAATGTCAAATACCTCTAGAGATCAATGCACAATTGATCAAATTGATTTCCAAGTCCCTAAAAAGATTGCAATTGTCTCAATGGAGGCCTCTTATTATGTTGACAATTTTATATAACATAATACTAAGAATTAACATCTTCTTCTTAAGATTCTTCATTAAAGAAAATATGGCTTCATCCACAACCACAAGATCCAAGATGCTATCCTAAACTTGGTGTTTGTTGGTATTGACTAGGCATTGGCTAGGGTCTATCTAAATTTCTATAAAGCATATGATAGAATAAGTTGGGACTTCATATTGACTTCCCTCAAAGCTATCTAGTTCAATAGTAATTTCATATTAACTGCTTTGTTTTCCAATGCATCAACATGTGTGCAAATCAATGGTATGATGTCTCAGCAATTTACACTAAGAAGGTCAATCCAACAAGGCTAGCCTTTTACATCTATCTTTTTTAAAAACCCTACTGGAAGTTTTTCAAGACTTCTTTGGCCTAATAGGTTCCCAATTGAGTCATAAGTAGAAAGAGATAATGTATCTTAGACTTGGAAAAACACCTCCCATTGGCTTATACAACTACAATGTAACCAATAAATGAAAAATTATAAGGTATTTGGGGTGTCCCATTGGCATAAGAATAACCTAGAAGTCTCATTTTCACTAGTTCAAAGAAGGAATGAAATGCATTACAAATCTAGGGGCTAAAGTGAGAGCTCTCCATGGTCATTGCTTGCCGCATTGGTTATGAGCTTGTTGTTCACAGTCTCATGAATGCATTTAGCTAGTGCTTCATGTTGAATTGTAGAGTGAATGGAGGTAAAGAGAGGATTTCACCAGTGAAGCTTCAAGAAAGCTTGAGAATGAAGAACAAAGACTCTTTTTCAAAAAGTAGATGAGACTTTAGATCTCTACTAAGTCCCATAACCTCTCTTGTACACAAGTACCTTCAAAATGTTATCAAATTTGATTGGCAAGTTGATGTTTTAATTGGTCTATCCCCAAGTTTGTCACCAAATCTTGTAGAAGTCTTCAATGAGGCTTGCCTTCATCATGTGGAGAACCACGTGCTTGCATTTCTCCTTGTAAGATTTGTACCTATTGTACCTAAGTGGCTATAGAATTTCTAACTAAAAAATGGGATAAATATGTATGAAATGTAATTGAAAAGGGATCAAAGACCTAGTGCTCTAATACCAATTGTCATGGAAGAGGACCTAAGAGGAGAGAGAAGAGTGCAAAGAAGAGAAAAAAAGTTTGATAAGTAGAGAGAAAGACTAGAAATGGAGGGAGAAAGAGAGAGAAACCATGGAAGCTACAAGACAAGATAAGATGAAAGAGATATCTTGATTATTATTGAATGGTAATAAAAAATGTGCCCTCATATCTTATATACCCTACCAATATGGCTGTCATTATTTCCCTATTAGCAATCATTTTCCTGTCTAATTTTCCTATTTCCTCCCATTACAATCCTTTGAGAGTTTGTTCTCTTGTTACTTTTGTGGTTATCAAATCCTCTACAATGCTAGGATGCTTTTTGAATATGAAATCAAAGTGTTTCCATAAACGTGAAAGGGATGTAACTGCTTCAATTGTGTCATCATCTAGGAGACCTAGGTCTAAGTGTTCATAGATGCGAGTGAACAGGGCTAAAGTACTATTGATATGTTTAATGCTAGTGATAACGCTTTCACATGTATCAATAGCTACATCTACAATTGAATCTAAGTTTGAGGGTTTTCTATAAGGAGGATGCAATCTTAGAGGTGGGTGTGCTTTAGTGCCACATACTTGGTGGTTATGGCTAGGTGACCTTAGAGGGGTTTTGCTTAAGATTCAACTTGAGATGACTGTAGTGTGGGTGTGGTCTTTATAGTTACTTGACCTTAGAAGGGATTTTTCTTGAGATTTGACTTTGGATGTATCTAGGGTGAACGTGGTATTTTCTACTTTGAATACTGTTGTTCATGGTTGGCGGAGAAATGGTAGTCTTTGGTAGTTTCAACTTTGGTGGACTCTGGCTTTTAGAAGGCATAGTTGCTAAATATTTAGAATAGTAAGATCAAGTAGGAGTGGTCAAGGGTTCCTCATGACTCTTCTCCTTATTCTTGGTCTTACTAGTTGTCAGTGGTGAGGTAACTGTCGATGCATTCATTAAGGCCTGTTGTTGCACAACCGGAACTCTATCATGACTAGGGGTAACTTAGAACTCTCAGCTTGACCCTTGTCTTGTGGGTGGTATGGGGTTGAATTTTTATGCAAGGTCATATTCTTAGAGGTCAATTCTATAATGACTCTATTTAGGAAGTACTTACTCCTATCATTGAGGAGCTCTATCAGACACCCAAATATGGTCATCGTATTAACTTGGCCATAGTGCCTATTGTATTATCTTTTAAAGCATATGCCTCCACACATTTAATGTAGTAATCAGTGCATACCAAGTTGTATTTATTGCTTGTCCTTTTAGAAATAGGTTTAATGGGTTCCAACAAAGTCTATTTCACTTGGATCATTTACTATTCCCAAAAGAAATTTGTAAGGGTAAGTTACCAATCAACGAGTCAATTGTGAGGTGTCCGCTAGTCCCAATCCACGGCATACCTTTTAGTAGTCCATCAGTAGGTTTTTCCATAAATGATGCCGCCCGGTGCTCCCTTGGAACATCACGGGGTTGTCACTTAGGCCCTACCGAGTCTACTTCACAACGGGAGAGTTCTGACCGAACCCACTAGGATCGACCTGAAGACTTGGGTTCCTAAAATCGGATGGGTCTCCTAGCAGCCAGCTAGCGTCAGTAAATTCGAGTTCCACTTTTTAGAGGATTACTCGATCTGAAGCGGACTTGCCATTGCACTTGGTTCAAAGAGAATGGGAGACGGAGGGGAGTGCGTCAACCCTCCTACCCATAAGGCCAAATCCCATTCCGGCCCCCTAAAACAATGCAAGTCGGTTCTACCTAATGACTACTTGGTCAATTTATCGTCTTCCTATTTCTATATCCGATGTAGAAAAGCTCCCAGCTAACAGGGACCACCCTACCATTGGACGGACCCGTCGGGGGTTACGCCCACCCGCTTTCCTCTCATGATGGGTCATCTTTAGTTTTTTAATTACCTACAACACATTTATTGGAACATATACAACCAGCTTCCTTAATTAGTCTATTTAGTCACACGTTCCTTCACATAATTTATCTCACTAACACGCATACAATTCGAACAGTAAAGCAAACTTCTTTATTATATTGGAAGTCTATTACAATTTCCATCATTCCGTCCCAGCGGAAGATACACAGAATTCCATAAGGACATTCTGTCCACCAAGATTCCACCCTCATAACTGGTATTTAGGGTTCTAGGATCCCATCCTGGGTCACGAAGGGGCTCGTCAGATTCTTGGAACAATGCAAGATTTACAGCTAGAGCCCCCTCTGGCACCTACAATTCCTACTGCCCAAGACTATCCCTATTGACAGACCTTTCGCCTATGGTCCAAGCCTCTCGTAGCGATAATCATGACCCCCTTGGAGTAGGGTCTCACCGCTAGCTTGGGGGTAGCCTAGCGCGATCCTTCCTTTTATTCTGTTGGCAATAATTTCAATAAAAAATCTAGATTCTAGTAAACACAAACAGTCCTTTCAAATATGTATCAAATAGTGCAATGACAATCATCCCAACATGTAAATCACAGTTTCACATAGCCAAGGTAGACCTTATCCTAAGGTAACCTTTCATTCTAATGAGGATTCTTCTCCCCATAAAGAAGTGTTGAGTACACCTCTTAAAACATGTTAAGCAGGGCATGAGTTTTCCATTTGGATTCACTTATCTAACATAAGCAAAATCCCTTAAGGAAATATATTGTGTCAATAAACTCAACGAGATGATCTTTAGGATTCCTAAATAGATAACCAGTTTCTATAACCTTCACTAATCAATTCTTAACCTTGTCGCATTTGATCATAACTATACTGAATGCGCATAAAGACATATGTACAATAACCTTTGGCAATTAATTCTATCATGATTCTATGCCTTAGTATCCCAACTATTCTAGCTAGAAATCATAGTGATTAATCGTTTTATGCTTGAACTAATATGTCTTTCTAGATGAGTTATCAGTTTAATGTGTAAGCGAAGAATATGAAAGCTAATATCCTACGTAATTTATCTTATATTGTAAAATTGATAATCTAGTAATGAATAACCTGGTTTGGCGGCATGACGACATTAGGAACTTCATCTTTACTCGCGCTTGCATTAGCCACACCCGATGTTCCAATTGTGGGGGCAATTCCCGCAACCTCGGGCACTCCCGTATCATTGGCAATACCCGTTGCTTGACCGGTTGCGTTGATTTCCATGGTTTTTCCACTTCGTCGCTTTGGAGCCATCGTCCACGAGGAGTTTGAGAGATAGGGAAGGTGGGATAGATTTTAGATGAGAGAGGGTAGAGAATATGGCTTAGTTAAAGATCGAGACAAGGGATTTGAGCTAACTCTCTTCCTCTTCCTCTCTCTCTCTCTCTCTCTCTCTCTCTCTCTCTCTCTCTCTCTCTAGCTCCTCGCAGCCTCTTGAAGGAGTATTCTTCCTTCTTTCTTCTTCTCTCTCGCAGCCTCTCGGGGTCTCCTTATGTCCCTTATGCCTCTCCCATGCCTCATATTTATAGTGAATTGGGGAAGAGGGCTTGTGGTTGAGAAGTGGAGCTCTTTGTGGAGGGGGATCTTGGAAAGATCAGTGATCTGATGCTCAGATCATAAATCTGATGGTTCCATTGGCTCCGAAAGGGGGGTAAAACCCCAAGACACTTGCTTAGAAAGCTCTCAGTTCACTCCTTCTTCTTTTCTCTGTTCGAAGTGCTGTCTACTGCCTGTAAACTACGATCGCGGCGCGCGCGATTTCACCAGTCACTTTTCTTTATTTTTCTTTTTATAAAATCTTCAAACTAACTAACACATCACTTGTTTTTTTCTTTTAAATGACATATAGTTCTAGAAATCTCTATATCTCTTTTTTTTAAAAAATTAAGATAATCTCTAAAATATCTAAAATATTCTAGTCTTGTCCAAAAGTCTAATATTTTTAGACCATCCAAACTATACACATTATCCTAGTGATTAATATAACTCATAAGTTTCGTTCACGTTGTAATTTACGTGAAGGATGGCCACGGTCCTTGCCAATTTGAAAAAAATATTGAATTTACGACTCTTGATTTTTCTAAATAAAATATTTTAAATTAAATAAAAATTATTAATAATTAATGTTAGTTAGTTTTTACCTTAGTTAGTCTTTAGTTAGTAATTCTTACTAACTTATTAATTAACTAACTAACTTTTGAACTAACCAACTAACTTTTATTGTGTGGAAATATTACATCCTTCTCCCCTTAGAGAAATCGAGATGTCCTCATCTCGAGAGAAACTGTGGGTATTGTTGATGAAGAGCATCCTCATCTATCCATGAAGCATCTTCTTCAGGGTAATCCTTCCATTGGACAAGGTATTCTCTAAGGGTTCTACTCCTCAATTTTCTCTTCCTTACATCAATTACTCTGTCAGGTTGTAGCTCAAGGACTCCTTGGCTAGGTATTACAACTTGTTCATCATCAAGGATATGGTTAGGGTTAGCTACGTATGCTTTCAATAAGCTAACATGAAATACATTGTGGATTTTTATATTCTCAGGGAGTTGTATCTTGTAAGCGCTTGGTCCTAGGCACTTGAGAATCTTATAGGGTCCACAATATCTTGGACTTAGCTTCTTAAACTCACCTAAAGACAAAGAACTCTTCTTTGGATGGACACGGATGAAGACCATGTCTCCGTCTTTGAAGATTCGTTCTTGCCTTTTTAGATCAGCATACGCCTTTTGTCGATCCTTGGCAGCTTGAATATCCTGTCTGATGATCTTGATTTGATCATCCATTTCTTCTAACATTTTTCTCGAGGCTTCTACCCTTAGAGTAGGATCGGAAAAATTAAGTGGCATACGACAATCTTGACCATATAGTGCCTGAAATGGAGTCATATGAATACTTCGATGATAGGAGGCATTATAGGCAAATTCCACTAAGGATAGATACTGAATCCACCTTTTAGGTTCCTTGCTGCAATATGCATGCAGAATATCCTCAATTACTTGATTAACTCGTTCTGTCTGCCCCATCAGTTTGTGGATGATAAGCAGTACTGAAACAAAGTTGGGTTCCAATGGCTTCAAATAAACTCTTCCAGAAGTGTGATGTGAAAAGAGAATCACGATCACTGATGATCCTTTTAGGTAACCCATGTAACCTAAAAATTTCTTTTACAAAAATTCTAGCAATATCTGAAGCCTTGTAATTGGTTTTTGTTGGGAGAAGATGAGCAACCTTTGTTAGCATGTCTACTATTACCATTATTGAGTTATATCCTCCTTGTACAGAAGGTAACCCAACTACAAAGTCCATGCTAATAAATTCCCATTTCATCTGGGGAATGTCAAGTGGCTGGAGTTTTCCTGGTAACTTGACACGTTCAGATTTTACCCTTTGGCAATTTAGACATTCAGTGACATACTTAAGTACATCACCCTTGAGTTTTTGCCAGTAATAACTTTTCCTGACAGCATTAAGAGTTTTTGCATATCTTGGGTGTCCTGAAAAAGCAGAATCATGTGCTTCCCAAAGTATCATTTTCTTGAGAGTCTGACTTGAAGGAATGCAGAGTCTCATTCTAAAATAAACAAGTCCTTCATCTTCATCTATAGAGAATTCCCGATACTTAGTCTTGAGTTTGGGATCTTGTTCCTTATTCTGAACTTCCCAAAACAATTGTTGATAGTCTGGGTCCTTATTTGCTTCATCCTTGGTCAACTCGATGATAGGATTAGTCGGCATCGATACCATTGTAGCCAGAGCTTCTGACCTAGATGGTTCTTCAGTGATAAGAGCATTAAGGAAGGCTTTACGGCTAAGGGCATCTGCTACTACATTTTCTTTACCGGGTTTGAACTTAATTTCAAAGTCATATTCATGTAGAACCTCGATCCAACGTCGTTGCCTCATATTAAGATCAGGCTGAGTAAAAATCCACTTAAGACTTTTATGATCTGTGGCTAAGGAAAACTTATTTCCAAGCAAGTAATGTCTCCATAATTTGAAAGCATGAATCACAGCTAATAACTCCAGGTCGTGAATAGCATATTTCTGCTCATGGATTTTCAATTTTCTTGAAGAGTAAGCTATAGGATGTCCTTCCTGTATTAGTACACATCCCAAAGCAAGAGAGCTGGCATCTGTGACAACTTCAAATTCCTTGCTTAAGTCAGGTAGCCTTAAGATAGGAGCAGTTACCAGACTATGCTTTAGTTGCTCAAAGCTAGACTGTTCGATTGGCGTCCAATTAATGGCAACTTGCTTCTTAAGTAAATTTGTAAGAGGTGCTGCAATTTGAGCATAGTTTCTGATGAATACCCTATACCATCCTGTTAGGCCAAGAAAACTTCTCACTTCCCTGATAGTGGTTGGGGGTGGCCAATCTTGAACATCCTTGACCTTGGCAGGATCTACTGATATACCCTCAATAGACACTATGAATTCCAAGTATTCAATCTTTCTTTTGAAGAATGCACACTTCTTCTTCTTGGCATACAACTTGTGTGTTCTCATTGTCTCTAGGACAATGCGAAGATGTGGTTCATGATCCTCTTCCTCCTTAGAATAAGTTAGGACATCATCGAAGAATACAAGGACAAAGTCATCAAGGTGGGGTCTAAAAATGTCCTGCATTAACCCGTTGAAGGTAACTGGAGCATTTGTCAATCCAAATGACATCACAATGAATTCGAAATGGCCGTATCTTGTGTTGAAGGCGGTCTTTGGAACATCTTCATTCTTGACTCTAATCTGGTAATATCCTGACCGAAGATCAATCTTAGAAAAGATCTTTGCTCCTTGTAGACGATCAAGAAGCTCATCAATCCTTGGGATTGGGTACTTATTCTTTACTGTCACTTGGTTTAGCCCTCGGTAGTTGATACAAAGACGGAGAGTTCCATCTTTCTTCTTTTGGAATAATACTGGGGCTCCCCATGGTGAACTACTTAGCCAGATATACCCTTGTTCTAGCAGTTGCTTGAGTTGCTCTTTTAGTTCGATGGCTTCAGGAATAGACATTTTGTAAGGTCTTTTTGCTACTGGAGTGGCTCCTGGAACAAGTTTGATCTCATGATCAACTTCTCTTTCCGGAGGTAACTCAGTTAGCTCTTCAGGAAATATGTCAGCATACTCTTTTAACCAGGATGGTTCTTCTTCTGCATGGTCATCTTGATTTATCTTGTTTAACTTGATCAAGTAAACAGGTAATCCTTTCTTCAAGCCTTTCACAATTCGAGAAGCTTTTGCCAATTGAACTTTAGGTTTCCCTGTTTCACCTTGTGTAGTTGCTATTTCACCATTCAAATCCTGAAATGTGACTTGACCTTTTCCACAATGGATATGAGCATCATTGGGAATCAGCCAATCCATTCCTAGTAAACATTCATAGGCTCCTAGGTTCATTACCCTGAACCTCATACTTAAAAGGTTTTCCCCTAGGTTAAACTCTACCTTAGTAGTTTGCTGTGTAGAAAGTACTTCCTTTCCATTTGCTAATTCCACAAGCAGCTTTGATGCATTTACAGTATCTATACCTATCTTCTTAGCACACTTGGGTGAAATAAATGAGTGTGTACTTCCACAGTCAATCAAAACTTTAAATGATTTACCTTGGTGACTAGCCGGTGTCTGTATTACCGAATATTGACGATTTGGTCCTTTCTTGTGGAATGTAGCATGAATAGTTGCTCTTTCAATATCTTCTTCCATAGTAGGGTCTTCCTCCTTATTAGTCTCTTTTAGGGTAATATTTGACGTTCTTCCTCTTGCCATAGCTACATGACCACGACCTTGGGCAGCTCTGCCTTGACCTCGAAATTGGCCTTGGTGATGGTTTCTACCAAGCTTTGGACAATCTCTCTTGAAATGTCCTGTCTCATTACAGTGGAAGCACCTAAGACCATCCCTGTTTCCTTGGGTAGGAATAAAATTTCCAACTGCATTGGATTTTGCCTTCTTCTTTTGTCCTTGGAAAAATTGTCCTTGGGTTCTTTTTGCTTGACCTTTGAATCCTCCTTTGTTCTGGTTATTGTAGCTCCAGAACTTATTGTTATTAGGCTTTGATTGTACTTTCCGCACAATAGGAGTAGCTCGAATCAAAGCATCCTGGAGGTCTATGGGACGCATTGATTCTAAACGAGTGTTCAGAGGATAATTTAGCCCATTGCAAAACTTGGACACTTGTTGAACAGTATCCATGGGGGGTGCATATTTAAGAAGAGAAACAAACTTGGAGTAGTATGCTTCCAAGGTCAGTCCCATTTGCTTCAAATTGAAGAACTCGTTCATCTTTTGGGTGCGATAAGCTGGAGGTAAATACCTTCCTCTTACAGCTTCTTTCAGCAAGTCCCAAGTAATGGTATTTTCAGGGACACCTTGATCTCGGCACCATTGCTTCCACCAAAGTCGAGCTTCGCCAATTAATTTTAGCTTAGCTATCATGACTTGGTTGGCTGGGATAATTCCAGCAGCAGTAAAATAATCTTCCATCGATTCGATCCAAATTTTTGCATCAGCTTCCACGTTTTCGCCTTTCCCATTAAACTCTGGAGGTTTGACTTGCTTCAAAAGATTCCTTTTCTCTTGAGCTTCGTTGGGAATTGTTGTGGGTGCGAGATTCTGGGAAATTTTTAGCAATTCATAAGTTAAATTTTACAACTCTATGTAGCGTCAATAATAGAGTTCAGTACTCAAAATATCTCTCGCTTAGTTTACTGAAACAACTCTCAAATCAACTTTCTTCCCATAAAATTAAATTGCAATTTTAGAGGTTTCGAGACAAAAATAATAAAATAGGATTGCATTATTTCTTTGATTGATAAAGTATCAATCAATCTTTTATTACAATGGATGTACAAGGTAATCAGATGGAAGGAAATACATTATTCAGATGGCTCGCAGGCTCATCTTATTTTCTCTCAGGAAAGGATTCCCTACTACAATCTAAGTATGACACTCTGATACATCCTTTATGAAGTAACTTGGATTCGGAGAGTAAATATCTAGGAATCTATATTTTTGAGGGAGTTCAGGAAATCCGTCTTTTTTGTAGTTGCGGCGGCTAGAGCGACCTATGACTTTTATTCTGTCAGCCGGAAGGATCTTCGTAACTTGCCCATAGATATAGTGGTTTAGTTTGATCTTCTTGCCTCTAGTATACAGGGTTGAGTTTACAGTGGCCTCATGAAATAGATAGATCTTAACAACTTTAAGATCTTCCATCCATTTTACCATTTTCAGATTATTTTGAAGATAAGCTAGACGGCTTGCATCAATATAGCAATATCCTCCACTAATCATCCACCGTCTTTCACGATATAGAGGCGACGGGTTGTACAACTGATCTAGCACTCGCATCATCTGAATTCTCCAAGAAAAACTGGATGAATGAATAGCTGACATAAACATTACTTGAAAGGTCAAGAATCGCTTCCAAGATTCATTACTCTACCATAATTCAAAAAACATACGTTAATAAAGAAAACATGTCCTAGGCTATGCTTAGAAATAAATAATATTTTTCTTGAGCTTACGTCGTAATCTATACTAACGTGTGCTCTGATACCAACTGTGAGGTGTCCGCTAGTCCCAATCCACGGCACACCTTTTAGTAGTCCATCAGTAGGTTTTTCCATAAATGATGCCGCCCGGTGCTCCCTTGGAACATCACGGGGTTGTCACTTAGGCCCTACCGAGTCTACTTCACAACGGGAGAGTTCTGGCCGAACCCACTAGGATCGACCTGAAGACTTGGGTTCCTAAAATCGGATGGGTCTCCTAGCAGCCAGCTAGCGTCAGTAATTTCGAGTTCCACTTTTTAGAGGATTACTCGATCTGAAGTGGACTTGCCATTGCACTTGGTTCAAAGAGAATGGGAGACGGAGGGGAGTGCGGTACGTCAACCCTCCTGCCCATAAGGCAAAATCCCATTCTCGCCCCCTAAAACAATGCAAGTCGGTTCTACCTAATGACTACTTGGTCAATTTATCGTATTCCTATTTCTATATCCGATGTAGAAAAGCTCCCAGCTAACATGGACCACCCTACCATTGGATGAACCCGTCGGGGGTTACGCCCACCCGCTTTCCTCTCATGATGGGTCATCTTTAGTTTTTTAATTACCTACAACACATTTATTGGAACATATACAACCAGCTTCCTTAATTAGTCCATTTAGTCACACGTTCCTTCACATAATTTATCTCACTAACACGCATACAATTCGAACAGTAAAGCAAACTTCTTTATTATATTGGAAGTCTATTACAATTTCCATCATTCCGTCCCAGCGGAAGATACACAGAATTCCATAAGGACATTCTGTCCACCAAGATTCCACCCTCATAACTAGTATTTAGGGTTCCAAGATCCCATCCTAGGTCACGAAGGGGCTCGTCAGATTCTTGGAACAATACAGGATTTACAGCCAGAGCCCCCTCTGGCACCTACAATTCCTACTGCCCGAGACTATCCCTACTGACAGACCTTTCGCCTATGGAGCCGGTCCAAGCCTCTCGTAGTGATAATCATGACCCCCTTGGAGTAGGGTCTCGCCGCTAGCTTGGGGGTAGCCTAGCGCGATCCTTCCTTTTATTCTGTTGGCAATAATTTCAATAAAAAATCTAGATTTTAGCAAACACAAACAGTCCTTTCAAATATGTATCAAATAGTGCAATGACAATCATCCCAACATGTAAATCACAGTTTCACATAGCCAAGGTAGACCTTATCCTAAGGTAACCTTTCATTCTAATGAGGATTCTTCTCCCCATAAAGAAGTGTTGAGTACACCTCTTAAAACATGTTAAGCAGGGCATGAGTTTTCCATTTGGATTCACTTATCTAACATAAGCAAAATCCCTTAAGGAAATATATTGTGTCAATAAACTCAACGAGATGATCTTTAGGATTCCTAAATAGATAACCAGTTTCTATAACCTTCACTAATCAATTCTTAACCTTGTCGCGTTTGATCATAACTATACTGAATGCGCATAAAGACATATGTACAATAACCTTTGGCAATTAATTCTATCATGATTCTATGCCTTAGTATCCCAACTATTCTAGCTAGAAATCATAGTGATTAATTGTTTTATGCTTGAACTAATATGTCTTTCTAGATGAGTTATCAGTTTAATGTGTAAGCGAAGAATATGAAAGCTAATATCCTACGTAATTTATCTTATATTGTAAAATTGATAATCTAGTAATGAATAACCTGGTTTGGCGGCATGACGACATTAGGAACTTCATCTTTACTCGCGCTTGCATTAGCCACACCCGATGTTCCAATTGTGGTGGCAATTCCCGCAACCTTGGGCACTCCCGTATCATTGGCAATACCTGTTGCTTGACCGGTTGCGTTGATTTCCATGGTTTTTCCACTTTGTCGCTTTGGAGCCATCGTCCACGAGGAGTTTGAGAGATAGGGAAGGTGGGATAGATTTTAGATGAGAGAGGGTAGAGAATATGGCTTAGTTAAAGATCGAGACAAGGGATTTGAGCTAACTCTCTTCCTCTTCCTCTTTCTCTCTCTCTCTCTCTCTCTCTCTCTCTCTCTCTCTCTCTCTCTCTCTCTCTCTCTCTAGCTCCTCGCAGCCTCTTGAAGGAGTATTCTTCCTTCTTTCTTCTTCTCTCTCGCAGCCTCTCGGGGTCTCCTTATGTCCCTTATGCCTCTCCCATGCCTCATATTTATAGTGAATTGGGGAAGAGGGCTTGTGGTTGAGAAGTGGAGCTCTTTGTGGAGGGGGATCTTGGAAAGATCAGCGATCTGATGCTCAGATCATAAATCTGATGGTTCCATTGGCTTCGAAAGGGGGGTAAAACTCCAAGACACTTGCTTAGAAAGCTCTCAGTTCACTCCTTCTTCTTTTCTCTGTTCGAAGTGCTGTCTACTGCCTGTAAACTGCGATCGCGGCGCGCGCGATTTTGCCAGTCACTTTTCTTTATTTTTCTTTTTATAAAATCTTCAAACTAACTAACACATCACTTGTTTTTTTCTTTTAAATGACATATAGTTCTAGAAATCTCTATATCTCTTAAAAAAAAAAAAGATAATCTCTAAAATATCTAAAATATTCTAGTCTTGTCCAAAAGTCTAATATTTTAGACCATCCAAACTATACACATTATCCTAGTGATTAATATAACTCATAAGTTTCGTTTACGTTGTAATTTACGTGAAGAATGGCCACGGTCCTTGCCAATTTGAAAGAAATATCGAATTTACGACTCTTGATTTTTCTAAATAAAATATTTTAAATTAAATAAAAATTATTAATAATTAATGTTAGTTAGTCTTTAGTTAGTAATTCTTACTAACTTATTAATTAACTAACTAACTTTTGAACTAACCAACTAACTTTTATTGTATGGAAATATTACATCAATGAATTGCTAAGATAATCCCTCATCTCAATCCATTGTTTAATTCAATCCTTACACATGATCAAAGTTGAAAGCTTTTATTTAGGCAATGCATTTCATCCCTAATTTCTGGGTGTAGTATGCTCTTTCCATGTTCAAATACCCAAGGGGAAAAAGTGGGTCACTAAGAGATCTAAGACAAAAGAGAGGTGACCCTCCCTTGTATCTAGGATCTCAAATGGTGCACAACCCGGCTTGAGGAGAAAATTTGCACACACCTCAACTCTCGTAGCCTATCTAGGGAGCGATGAATGCCTCTTTATTCCTCAAGTCTCAAATGGTACAAACATGAGATGGGACAAAGAATCATGGCATTCGATGATTGGTACAAGGTTTTTATAGGTTACCATAAGCTTGGGATAATAGGTTATAGGTGGTTACATGATAAATAGAGAATTTCATATCCTTTCTAGGTGTGTCTCAAGTATTTTTGAAACATGGCTTTTATGGAGGTTGCTGGACTCTTTTGTACAACCACAAAAAAATAGTTCCCAAATATTCTAATCTGATTCTAACTATATATTTGATAGGTCATCTTGAAGATGTATTATTGCCCTTGATTTGAATAACCATTTTTATGATAGTAGATGTGTTTGGCTAGCATAAAAGGAACATAGGCAAGAACAAGGTTAATGATCATGTATAGCAACATATCAAAGGTTTTATGGCTAAGTACCCACAAGAGAACCATCATGGGGATTCATAAGAGTATAAGGCCTATAGTACTCCTAATGCAACTTTGTGCAATCACAGACCAGACATTCAATTAGGAATCTTGAATTGGTGTCTAAAATTGACCAAATGGTTGAATAAGTGGCTAATTTGAGTGTATAAACTACAAAAGCAATCAATCACATAGCCCAATCCACTAAAGTCTCTTTGGATAAGATAACGGTTCAAATGTCATAGCTTTTGGCAATGCAATTCATTGATAAAGAGATTAGGAACAAAACTGAAGCAAGATTTTCATTTTGGCCTCTAAATTTAAAATCTCAACTAAGTATAATTGGACGATGCAAAGGGATTCCTAACATTAGCTATGAGGTTGATGAGCCTCTCCATAGAAATGAGGAACCCATTGTGAGTATCCCTACAACAAATCCTCAAGGAATAAGAGTATAGCTAGCTACTGGAAGATTTTAGCTTGCATATCAAAGGATTTTCTCAAATAATTTGAGTCCCAATAGAAGTTACTTGGACTAGCATCCAAAAATTCTAATGGACAGCAAGCATTCATTGAAAAAGAGCTTTGTGGATACGATTTTAATGATCAAATACAATGGGCATTCATCTTCCCCATCTAATCTAGAGGAATGGACATCAAACCTTGAGTCCTATCTTGATATTTACCCAAGAATAGATGAAGAGAAAATTCATTTTGCTACTCTTCACTTAGGAGATTTCGCACATACATGGCGGAGATATGTGAAAAACTAGTAAATTCATGGTTGGGAAGACTTTAGGCTCACATGGCCCATGTGTTCGTGTCTCTATTGAGAAGGAAAACTAGCTAGAAGATGATACCAATTAGATCAAAGAAGAATGACAATAAGAGAGTATACCAATCGTTTTTTGAACCTAACAATGTCTTTAGAGAGTATTAGTGACAATGTCAAGATGCATAAATACATTTATATTATGGAGCCTAGTCTTTCACTAGATTTTATGGCCTACTAACCTTCCACTCTCTTCCATGCAATAGATTTGGCTAAGAGGTATGCTAAAAAATGTAGAAGGGATGTTAATATTTAGCCACCATTTGGACAACCCATAGTTGTCAACAAATAGGGATAGTTTTGGGGAGCTTTTTGAGGTGACAATGTGTTCTACAATAGCCCTAAAATTGCTACATATCCATCTTACAATGTATTCAAGCACAGAACAACTTTCAAGATCACTCTTCATGATGTACATCATGTCTCAGCTCTCATGAAGAGCCTTATCTGTGTTGGTACCTTGGATGATGCAGGTTATTTTGTCTCTTTTAGTGATTCCTCATGGAAGATTACCTATGGAAATCTCATTATTGCACGTGGTGCTAAGTGTAGTACTCTCTATCCCTTGCTTGTATCTAGGTTAGTTGACGATGTTTTGGTCATGTTTGCAATTCCAAATGTACCTCTTTGGCATTGTCACCTTGGGCATGTGTCTTTGAAAGGTGAAAATGCTTACTAGTTTGTAGTATATTTTGCCCCTAGACTATAAGTGTTTTGAGTCTTATGATCATTGTTTATATGGCTAGCAGACCCATAGTATGCATAAGAAGTCAAATATGAAGGGCATGGGTGAGCCTTTGGCTCTTATCCATTCGAATGTATGTGGTCCCATGCCTTGTCCATCACTAGGTGGCGCAAAATACTTTTTCATCTTCATTGATGATTACTCACATAAGGTTTGGGCTTACCCTATTAAGTAGAAATTAGATGTCTTGTCTACCTTTTAGCATTGTTTTGCTCTTGTTGAGAACCAGTCTTGGTATAGGCTGAAATGCCTAAGGTTAGATAATGGTGGTGAGTATATCTCAAAAGCTTTTGAGTAGTTTTGATGAGCCAGGTACAAAGCATCGGTTGACCACCCGTTACACCCTCCCTAGAATGTTATTACCGAATGCATGATCATGACAATTCAAGAAAGAGTCCATAGTGTACTTAGCCATGCAGGCTTACTACAACACTTTTGGGATAAGGTAGTTACTACTAGTGTCCACTTGATTAATAGGTCCCCTTGCAGTGCGATTGATTGCTAGGTTACAGAGAAGGTATGGGTAGGGAAACTTCCATCATATACATCTTTCTTGGTTATGGGGGTGCAGGTGAGATGGCCTATCACCTCTGGGATTTGCAAGCTTATTGAGCTATCCATATGCATGATTTAGTTTTCTATGATGAAGAGACGCATAAGTAGTTTGAGTAGATAGTTGAGGTACGCAAGGTGAACTTTCAAGAGGAGCCTCTTGCTCCCATATAACCAACTAGATATCTTGCAACAATTGATGCTCTAGTGGCCCATGATCTGCTTGTTGTGTAGGATCAAAATGCTCTACTATAGCTAGACATTAGTCTGAGTGGTTTACACCCTCTAAGGATTATGTTATGGTGATCGCTGCAGGTGAGCCTCTATCTTGCGATGAGACCATGCACAGAGATGATGGTCACTCATGGAACAAGGCTATAGAGTTGGAGTTTGACTTCTTATAGATAAACCATACATGGGATTTAGTTCCTTTGCCTAGTAGCAAGAAGGCATTGCCATGCAAGTGGGTATACAAGTTGAAAAGTATCTTTTGGATGCCCCAAGCCTGCTTATGAGGCTAGATTGGTATCTAAGAGTTTCAAGCATGACTATGGTATTGACTTTGATGAAGTCTTTTCTCTTGTGGTCAAAATGATGACCCTATGCTTGATATTAGCATTGGTTGCTTAGCTAGATTTGGACCTTTATTAGATAGATGTAAATATGACTTTTCTACATGGGAACTTGCATGATGAGATTTATATGCATCAACCTAAGGGCTGTAAGAAAAAAGGCAATGAACACCTAGTATGCAAGTTGAAAAAGAGCCTTGATGGCCTTAAGCAGGCACCTAGAAAATGGCAACACAAGTTTGATGCTTTTATGCATTCATTGGAATGTCGCTTTAGTGCTATGGATTTGTGTTTATACACAAAGAAGACTTGCGATGGCAGCCTTATGATTTTGGTACTCTATGTGGATGATATGTTTTTTTTACTGGGAGAGCTCATGATGAGTTGGATGCCTTGAAAACTTAGCTCAAGAAGAGCTTTGAGATGAGAGGACATGGAGATAAGAATCACATATTCTTGGGATGCACATCAGGTGCGATCGCTCTAAGGAGCTCCTTTATGGTAGTTAGATGAGTAGAGGGTCGAGATGATCAAGATTCCTTATGCATTGATAATGGGCAATTTTATGTATGCCATGATAGCCACTCATCTTGACATAGCATTTGCAATGGGAGTCATGGCACATTATATGGCTACACTTGACATGTAACATTGGGATGTCATAAAGGATATCATGAGGTACCTAAAGGGCATAACAAATATGTGCATATGTTATAATGGCTAGGATACAAGACTTGTGGGGTACACTGACTCTGACTATGCAAACAGTAGGAAGTCTAGCTCTGGCTATGTCCTCACCTTTGCTGGAGTGTTGTTTTTTGGATGTCCATGATGTAGAAGTGCATGATCCTCTCTTCTACTAAGGCCTAGTATGTTGTAGCTACCACTTAGGCTTGCAAGGAGACTCTATGGCTAGGCCATATACCTTGGAATGACTGATGTGATCTCTA
This sequence comes from Lygodium microphyllum, assembly GCF_053477565.2. Lineage (NCBI taxonomy): Eukaryota > Viridiplantae > Streptophyta > Polypodiopsida > Schizaeales > Lygodiaceae > Lygodium > Lygodium microphyllum. Next base: position 59,995,868 of record NC_141137.1, read on the forward strand.
CACTACATTTAGATTATATGAGCCCTATTCAATTGGCCAAGAATAATCTTCCATGCAAAGACCAAGCGCATTGAGGTGCACTATCACTTCGTCAGGGAGGTAGTAGTGGACCAATCTCTTGAGCTTGTCAAGATCTTGATTGATGAGAATCTTGTAGATCAGCTCACTAAAAGTTTCTCAACGGAACAATTTTCCTTCCTTAGGAAGATGATGGGTGTAGGATGAGATGGTATCTTTTTCTCATCCTATTGTACTTTATATAAAGTTTTACTTTGTCACTTTTTTCTCGTTCTCTCCTCACTAGAAGCACATTTTCCTTTAACTAGAAGGTTGTTGGGGATAAATGCGCATGTGTCTAGTTGTCCTTGTATTAGTTACACTGACAGTACCCACACACCTATACATAACAGGTGGTAGGAGCCCATCATTGTCACTTCATTCTTTATTGTTTCAGTGATACTTGAATAAGGGCAGATTGGTCACACATTGTGATTGTTGGAGTTCCCACATCTTGTGTCTCTTGCTCATGCTCTCTTGCTCCTTCCACCATAGCTCTTGCTTCTACTTGTGGGCTTCCACTCATGGCTTGCTCCCTTCACTGAAATTTAGGTTTTTGTAGGGATAAAGTGAGCTGCTTTTGTCAACCTGTCCACCACCACCTAGATATTGTTCCACCCATTCTTGGTTATAGACAAGCTAGTGGTGAAGTTCATAGTGCTTTGCATCCATTTATCCTCTAGAATAGACAATGGATTTGTAATAGAATTCGTGTTCTATTTGTTCTACTTTGTTTTTTTAATGTGACAGGGAATATAGTGTGGCACAAAGTCTTTCACATCATTAGGGATATTTTGAGGTCTCAAAAATGCCATGTAAGCAATCCTAGATAGAGAAAAAAATTTAGAAAATAAAATAATTTTTTGGATTTTTAAAAACTTTTATATCTTGGTAAGTACTTATATAAAAAATTGTTAATAAGTCATTGTCATGATATTGTCACATCAAACCTCGAAGTTTAGGCTGCCATAAAGGCAACAAAGATTATCATAATGAAGATCTTACTCATCCTCATTAAAAGGAAAACTAATATTTAATTTAAATTTTGTTCGATGTTTGATTACTTCCCTCCATTCTCACTCTCTTCTTTCTTTCCCATACTAGTTTCTTCTTTGTTTTCCTTCTTGTTTCTAATTCACAAAGTTTTTCAATCCAATCTTCTAATCACATCCTTAGCTATGGATCAGTCATCCAATGATCTCTATAGCTGTAGTAAAAGACCTCTCTATCATCTTCATATTGAGTTGGATAGTGAGTATAAATCAATAAGGAAGAGAACAAAATCCATTACTATTATATAGAGTTTATGAAACATATACTTAGGTTTGAAGGAAAGAAGAATCTCGATCTTTGGTTCGATGGCAGACTATATCCCAAAGATCTCGGCAAAAATAGCACTCTGCCTTTCTATAATAGCCCTTCATTGATGAGGTTCATTGGTGATGGTTATAATGGGTTTTTAGGTTATACACTTAACTTGGTTGCAAAAAAGGACGTGCTCAGATTGGAGAACCATTTTTTATCAAAACATAACAACGAGTTGTTGTAGAAGCTAGAGGGCTATCAAGAGAGGATTCATTTGTCGGAGAAATGCATCAAACCTTATCAATGAAAGCAAACTTGTTACAGTGTTACAAGACATGTCACGGACAAGGATCACACTACCAAAAGAAAGAAGAGAAAGACCGAGGAAGCCCAAGTCAAAAAGTGAATGAAGAAGCTCATTCTGCCCAGGCAAGAAAAGTGGAGGAGAAGGCAAGCTAAAAAAAACGTGGGAGACCACTGGATATTCTAGCAAGGTACTCTCAAGGATGAAGGAAAGCACCGAATATTCTAGCAAGGTGCTCCCAAGGATGAAGGATGCTCTCTCAAGGATGAGGGAGAACCTCCGAGGGCTCTTGCAAGGAAAGTGCAAGGCGCAATGTAATTCATTTTATAAGAATGCTAGGCTCCCTCCTGTGCAAGTTGTAAAGTCTAAACGAACATGGGTGAAGGGATAAGATAACTAGAAGGGAATGGAGAAAGAGGACCTTGGCAAGATGCACAGTCATGTAAATAAGGGGATGGGTGCCCAAGGGATTTAGGGTTTTGTATATAAACTCAAAAAGTGAATGAAAGGCTTATTCTTTGGTGTGTGGCAAAAGTGATCTCTTCTTCTCTTGTTCTCTCCTTCTTGCTTGCTTGTGTGTGCTTGAGAGAGGGAGTGTGAGAGTGTGAGGGAGTGAGTGTGTGAGGGTGAGGGATCAAGGAGAAGAAGCTCTGGAGGACGGATCTTGAAGGTGGAGGCTTGAGATTTCTTGAGCTTGCATTTTGAATAGTGGAGCTACCGGGTTGCTTAAGGGAGGAGGCTACTTGTTTGGGCATCAAGGTAAGCTCACTACACCCCCGTAGGATCGAAAGGCATGTCAGCTAGGTGAGATAGCCATTTGTGCTCGCTTGAAACGCTTGAAGCAATAAGTATGTGAGAAGAAATGGCTAGGTGAGATACCTATTTGTGCTCCCACTACATAATGGTTTCGTTGCTGGGACCAACGGATTCAAGCTTGAGCACTTTAGGGTTGCATCCCCGAACTAGTGCTTGAGATAGGTAGGAGATTTGGGCTTTCAATCTTTAGAACAAGTAAGTATTTTGGGTTTTTGATGAGTAGAAATAGGAGGATTCATTTTAATACTTGTGTTTTGATTTTTGTTGCATTTGGAGTAGGGTAGGAGCAAGAAATTGAAGTAAAAATCTTTAGGGTTCCTACTGTAAAACATGCCAAAACAGGGCAAAATTGGAGGAAAAATGGGCTTGCACTCCATTAACAAGGCTTGAGCACTAACGGGGCAACACTCGGAAATTAGGACAAGGGTTTAAGACCCAAGGAAGGGGATGGAAGGCTCATTTTTAGTTTTTGCAGTAGAAAGAGAGAGAGAGAGCTTGAGGGTGAGTGAGAGACTTTGAGCTTAGGGTGAATCAATCGGCTTCCCCCAAGAGTTTTCTGTGTGTATCAGGTACATAGAACCCTCCATGTGTATGCACTCTTGCATTTTGGAGCTCCTTGCTTGAGAGCGTGGCCAAAATCGTGGCCACAATTTGAATTTTTGTTATCGTTCTTTGTGTCTTGACGGAATCAGACACGGTCCACAGGGGTCGATTCCCAAAATTGGACAGTTGGACGTTTGATTCCTAGAATTTGGATATTCTGACTAACTGGACTTGTCTGATCAAATGTTATCCATTCGATCTTAAAAATCAAATTATCCATCAAACATTCAACCTGTTCGATTGGGACAATCGAACTCACTAGAATCGAACTCACACACTTGGCCACATCGGTCACTTGGAGACGAACATCGGACATTGTCAAAATCGAATGCTTGACACTCGAACATGCTAGAATCAGATACTTTGAAATTGGACAGTTCACAATCAGATGCTACAGAATCGGACACTGCCAAATCGGACCAAAAGCCTGATGGGAGAGACTAACAAATCTAGCGTATATCTCGAGCGAGGCAGAACACCTCTCACAATTAAGGAAGGCTCCAAAAGCCTTACAAACAATATTGACCCTAGAAATCGCAGTGGGACAACTAGATGTGACCATTGACAGTCATGTCAGCTTTCAGTCCCTATTAGGGCCGTGGTGAAACAAATCCCATACCCCCATTTGACCTAATCAAGCTAAACAACATAGCACAGACCCTAGAGACCAGAGAGAGCGGTCAGTGAGAGTGTAAAGCCCTATTCAGCCGAGAACTTAGATTGGAGTGTGAAAGCTGCACTTATTATCTTGTGTTCGCACCCACATTGTTTTTGACACTTGAAGTGCACTTGGAAAAACTGAAAGCCTGATTTAGCACAGTGCATAGAAAAGAGCACCACACACACACATAGCAAACATAAATTGAGGATTGACTGTCAATAAAAAGGAATACACTCAGACTTAATAAACACAATGAACCCACCAATAGGAGGCGATACACAAACCTAGATAGGGGATCAAGCAACCCCAATTGGTAGGGCCAAGTGACAAATACAATAGGGAAGGCTAGATGCTTCAAAGAAACAACACCATTGGGAGCACAATGTTGCCTGACCTGATCAACCTCATCAATAACTTAGTGGAGTAGGAAATCGCAAACATGGCAGAACCAAGTGTAAACCGTGAAAATGAGGAGCTCAGCCTAGGAGAATTCCCAGTCAAAATCCAGCGAATGATAAATGAATACGACACACAAACCAAGATAGTCCACCATGGTAGGCCATCAGAAGACATCATAGCATATCAGTATACAACTAGTAACAATAAGCTAGGAGTTAACTAGGGCTCCAAGAGCCAATCGAGAATCCTTGTAGTTGCAAAACAACAACGACCCTTATAGCTTTGTAGAGCAGTTTGAGCAAGTATGCGAGGCTAACGACCTCATGGATCTTGGCCACTAGCACTTGCAAGCTTTTGCCTATGCTTAGGTGACAAAGGACCGATGTGGTGCTCTAGTTTGGACAATGCTAAATGCAATGGCTTCAACACCCTCAAGAGTCTCTTCATCAAGAGATTCTCTGAGGTGGGATACTCTGACAACCTCATAGTTAGATTGATGAATGTCAAGCAGAAGGACAAGGAGGATATCCGAGACTATGTCACCCATGTGTGAAGTCTTTTCAAGAGAATCCCAGCCACAGAGAGACCTAGAAAATGAGCGGTCTCCACTGTGTTCATAAGTGGAATCCAAAATGAAGAGCTTTATAAGGCCTTGGTGAGCAACTCAATGCTGTAAAGGGACATGCTTGCTAGGGTCTTTGAAGAATCCATACAAGTGGATGATTTGCTCAAAGAGAGGAGATCAAGACCTACAACCTGAGACGTCATTGCTCCTGGAACCTGAACCTCAGGAAAGAACTTTGATCGCTAGTGATGGATCCAGCCAAGGTATCCAAGACAAAGGAAAGAATGTCAATCACCCCTCTTTCTGCTTTTTGCCCAATCTGATTGATATTTTCTTCACAGGAATCCCCTGTACTTGGCCTTGCTTGCTAACAGGTCTTTTCTGCAACAACTGACTTTTCAAATCTGTCCCCCATTCACCTGTTTCTTCAGTCTGAATCTGAGCTTCACTCCCCTGATCCACAGATTCTATTTTTTGATCATGCTTCTGACTTTCAACTGTTGTCTCTGTCTTTATCTTCTTGGTTGGTGGTTCTGACTCATCAGACACAGAAGTAGAGATAGAAGTTCTTCTACTACCCCCTGCCTTTCTGTTTTTACCCAATCCAGAACATGACAATGCTAACTGAAAAGAATCCACTTTGGTCCCCTAAAAAATCATTCCCAGAATGGCTGGAATTTTGCTAGTACTAGATTACTTTCTTTTGTCTATACCATATACTTCCATAACTAATCTGTTGTACATGAAATGTGCCCAATTGAACATAATGGCTGATTCTGCAGCTACCAGTAAACCAAATGTATCTTTGCTCATGTAGTCCAATTTCACCAGAAGTAAGATCCTCTCCATGAACCATGTCAGCTGGATTCTTCTGTTTTTACTCTTAACCTTTTTGATTACATAATAGTTCCTGCTTCCTTCTGCAGCTCCAAACTCAGCAACCATTTGCTCATCTGATGCTTTGCTCCATTCTGTTTCTCCTTCCATAGGCAACTTAAAAACTTTGGCTAAAAACTCAGGGGTCACTTCCTTATGACAGGAAGGTACATCAGCTGACTACAAACAGGCCAACTGAGTGGGTGCATAAATGTTCTGTTCATACTTCTCCCATGGCAATCTAGCATACTTAGTTAGCTTCATCTGCTCCAGCCATAAAACATTATCTTCCTACTCAATATTCATCTGAATCTGAAAATCCTGTAACGGATACATCAAATTCAAGGCCAAATCTCTCGCGGCGCACGGTTTCATTTCATAATTGGTAAGATCTTCCTCGCTAGCATCTGAGTCATTTGCATCAGCCTGTAGTAATTTCTCCTTACCACGAGCAGAACGCCGGACTGGCTCATCAGCCATCTTCTCTGGTGAACTAAGTTTTCTCCTCATAGCGGGAAGCTTTGGAAAGAAAAGAACTCGCAAACAAGCACTGAGAACGAAGTAGAAGTATAGCGGAACGCTCAGCAGAACGACACAGAAAACCTCCAGGAGAACATCAAGCTCCAGGAGTAGCGAATGAATCCTCTGTGCGCGAGTAGGCTCAAGTTCGAACAGCCGTTTGCATGCGCCAAACTTTTGAAAACCCACCTCAGCACGTATGGAGTCTTGATGTTTGCCATCATCTCTTATTCTCCTTATAATGCCCTTTGTCACCCCAGTCGGTTTCAACAATAGAATAATAATACTGTCCTTCAAAATTAGAACATGAGATCGCTCCCACCAAGTCACATTGCACATCTCTAGTGTCGTGAAACACACTAGGCAAGAATTTCTTCAACCGGAAACCATTAACAGGTTTTTTAAGCAGAGTTCCCTTCAAATCGGATAAAATAAAGGTGTCCTGACCAATATCTTGAAAAATAACATAAGGTCCCACATATCTGAGTTTAAGCTTACCAGGATGCTTGCCCAATTTGGAATTGTACATCAGAACTAAATCCCCTTCCTTCAATTTTTTCTTCTTCAGATATTGGTCCAACCATGCTAACCTCCTATTCTGAATCATTGTTGCCACATAAGGACTATGAAACCTATCTTCATCCAAAGTCAACAACTGGTTTAATCTGTGTTGCAATGACTCATCCTGTGTCAATTTGTGTTGCACAGCCACTCTCAAAGATGGCACAATGAACTCCATTGGCACTACAGCTTCCTTTCCATAAACCAATCTGAATGGTGTAAGCCCTGTACTGACTTTAAAAGCTGTTCTGAAAGCCCAAAGTGCTGAATTGAGTTTCAGATCCCAATCCTTCCTGTTTTCTGCAATTGTCCTCTTCAAGATCTTGACCAAGATCTTATTGGTACTTTCAGCTAACCCATTTGCTTGTGGATGATATACAGAAGACATCTTGTGACTAATCATATGAGTTTCAGTCAGTACTCTAATCACCTTATTCAGGAAATGAACTCCCTGATCTGAAACCAATTCAATGGGATACCCAAATCTTGTCATAATATTGTTGTACAAGAAGGAGGCTACACTCCTGGCCTTGTTATCCTTCAGAGCCGCAGCTTCCACCCATTTAGTACAGTAATCTGTTGCAACCAAAATATACCTGTTTCCTGTGTTTTGTGCAGCTGGCTTAAATGGACCCATGAAATCCAAACCCCACTTCTCAAATGGGCCTAATGGCAAGACAGGGTTTTGAATCATCCTATCCTTGTTTTTAGGGTAACCATCCCTCTGACACTTCTCACAAGTCTTGGCAAACAAATGTGAATCCTTAATAACTGTAGGCCACCATAGACCACTCTAAAATATTTTTCTGCTGGTTATTTCACCTGAGAAATGTCCTCCAGCATCTACTGTATGTGCCTCAGCTAACACTGCAGTTTGTTGACTATTAGGAACACATCTTCTGAGAATCTGATCCACTCCCTTCTTATAAAGATACCCTCCAATGACAGAAAAAGTGCTGCTTCTAAGTACCATCTTCCTTCTGTAATCTGATGTCATCCCTTTAGGAAACACTCCCTCTGTAAGATAATTCAACATTTGATCATACCAGTCCTCTGATCCAGTTGCCTGAATCTGAAACAGATCAGCATTAGGTAAATCATCTGAAATTCCTTCTGGAGGTTCCCCTGTCTCCAACATGCTCAAATAATCAGCAACCAGATGTTCTCTGCCTGGCCTATGAACAATAGTATAATCAAACTCCTGTAGCAGCAAAATCCATCTTGCCAATCTACCAGTTGGTTCAGGCTTGTTCACCAAATAAATGAGGGCTTGGTGATCCACATGAATAACAATAGGATTACCCAAAAGATAGTGTCTGAATTTTCTTAATGCAAATATTACACCCAAACATTCTCTTTCAGTCACAGAATAATTTCTCTCTGCTCCTGTCATCACTTTGGAGGCATAATAGACTGGTCTAAACCAACCTTTCTATTTCTCCTGCATGAGCACTGCTCCTACAGCTATATCAGAAGCATCTCCAAAGACATGGAATGGTAGACTCCAATCAGGAGGTTGCATAATAGGAGCCACCTGTAACATCTTTTTGAGTAATCTGAATGCTTTCTCCTGTTCTTTTGACCAAACAAACTGAACATCCTTCTTTGTTAGCTTAGTTAATGGAACATAGATATGAGACAAGTATTTCAAAAACCTACTATGCCACTTAATCTGTCCCACAAATCTGCTTAACTCCTTCAGATTAGTTGGTGCTTTAGCCTTCTGAATTGCTGCCACCTTTTTAGGATCCACCTACATTCCTTCTTCTGAAATGATATGGCCCAGTAAAATACCCCTTTTAACTGCAAATGCACATTTGGCAGGATTCAGGCTCAACCTGGCCATTCTGCATCTTTCAAAGCACAATCTGAGATGTTTCAGATGATCTTCTATCTTTCCAAAAACACTAAAGTCATCCAAAAATACCCTCATAAAAGTTGTCAAATATGGAGCAAAGACCTCTTGAACCCATTTCTGAAATGTGGGAGGAGCATTCTTCAACCCAAAGACCATGACATTACTTGCATAAACACCCCATTTTGTCACAAATGCTGTTTTCTCCCTATCTTCCACAGCCATAAGTATCTGATTGTAGCCACTAAAACCATCTAGAAAACTATACATCTGATGTCCTGCAATAGCATCCAGCAATGTGTCCTGAAATGGTAAAGGAAATGGATCTGTTACAGTTGCTGCATTGAGTTTCCTGTAATCAACACAGATCCTGAGTTTGCCATTCTTCTTAGGTACCACAACTATTGGTGACAACCAAGTAACTTTCTCCACAGGATAGATAAACCCCACTTTCAATAACTTGTCCAGTTCCTCCTTGACAGCTTTAGCATAATTAGGATTCATCCTATACCTTTGGGAGATAACAGGAACAGCATCCTTTTTCAAATTAATCCTGTGCATACAAAAGCTTGGATCTACACCCTTCATATCAGTATAAGTCCAGGCAAAAATATCCTTGAACTCCTTGAGTAATTTGCCTAAATCTATTTTAAACTGTCCCTGTGCATGGACACTGACTTTTACCATCTTAGGCTCCTGTTCAGAACCCAGATTCAGATCCTGTAGGTCATCTTCTTGTACCCTAGCTATTTTGGCCATTTGTTCCTCAAAAGCTTTCTCTGCCTGTAAGATCTACTGAATATGCATCTTCTCTTCCTCCTTAGACAGTTGTTTATTCAAAACTTCCTCCACGTCAGGGGCTTCCTGTTTAATTTGAACCTGTTTTTCAGAAACTGTAGATTTCCTCTGTTCCTTCAGGTTTTCCAAAATTCTGACAACATCAATGTCAAACACAGGTACAATTGATTCATTCACTTTGAGAAAAGCATCCTCTTCATCATCCTCTACTTCTCCAACCATGTTTATACCCTGTGCATACAAAGCTCTAGTGTCTTTTGCCAAAACAACACTAGGTACCATATTCAGATGAATTTTCTTCTTTCCCTTCTTGATTGTTACCCTTGCAGCACCCCAATCCTGTTTCACTTTAGCCTGCTTGAACCAAGGCCTTCCCAACAGAATTGGATAGGGACTATCCCCTTCATCCATCTTGAGCACTACAAAATTTACAGGAAAGGTCAAACCTGAAATTGTGATTTGCTGATTCCTGAGTATTCCAAGAGGTTGGATCCTTCTCTGATCAGCCATCTTCAATTGAAATGGAGCTTCTTCCAATTCAGGGAGATTAAGCTTTGTATACAGGAACTCAGGTAAAATATTCACACCTGACCCTCCATCCAAAAGTGCTCCCTGTATTTCCTGATTCTGATAAGTCACAGTGATTCTAGGAACTTTATAGTCCACATCCTCAACTTCAACTTGACATACATCAGACTCATCAGCCTGGTCATCCTCCTTAGCAAGGCTCTTAAGCACTTGTCTTTTAAATTCAGGCACTAGACTCAATATCTGATCCATAGTGACTGTGGTATTCTTCAGGACTTCTGCTGTTATCTGAGCCTCCTTGGCTTCCTGTTGCAGAATCTCCTCCTGAATATCCATCTGCTTGCCTGTCTTTTGACAATTCAAATCAATACTCTCCTTTTTCTGCTTTTTCTGAATCAGATTCAGACATTCCTGTCTGACTTGTTTCTATGTATCCCAAAAATGAGGGTTTTTCATCTCCTTATGAGAGACAACAGGGTCGGCAACATATGTGCCCTTGATCTGGTGACTACCAAAACTGGTGCTGCCTTTTCAGGAACACCTTCCATCTGCATACAGTTAGAACAATCACAATGATTCTGAAATAAACCATGCCCAGTTTTCTGATTCTCTTGCCACCTATCTTCAGAACTTTGCTTTGACTCTTCCACAATCACAACATTGGCATGTGGAGGTCTATTCTGCTGCACTTGTGCAGGCTGTCTCTGATTATTGTATCTGATAATGGGTATCCCCCTTTCTTCCCTATGCTTGCACCACAGAGGGCAATTTGGACCTTGCCTATGTCCTGTCTGATCACAGTAGGTATATGGATCTTCAGGTCCTTGCTGGTTGGGTGGCACCCAATTGTTCCTTCCTTGAAATCTTCTGGGGCCTTCCCCTCCTCTGTTCCTGTCTGGTTGCACAGCATTGGCAGCTGGTCAATTAGCTCTCTGTGCTGATGGTCCAGGATTTGACCTGTTATTAGGATTATACCAACAGTTTACATCTGTATGTCCCTGTTTCTGACAAGTGTTGCAATAGGGTCTCTCCTTTTTAGTGGAAGTAGAGATTCCCATACTCTTCAATGTTGCAGCAATCTGCTTGCTCAAATTTTGCACCTTGGCTTTGGACTTACCATTACCATTCTTATCCTTCCTTGTTTCGCTCCTGCCTTTATGTTTGTGCTTCCTCTTCTTTTTCCTGCTTTTAGTCTTCCTGTCCTCAGTATCAGAACCCTCTGAATCTGAGTCAGAATCCTCATCTTCTGAATCTGTGTCTGAGTCAGTCTCTGAATCTGAATCTGACTCTGTATCTGAGTCTGAATCACTGTCCTGTTTCTTCTTCTTTCTGTATTTAACACTTCCCAATCTTTTCTCTGCTCTTCTGGCAGCTGTCACCAATTCATTGAAGCCTCCTGCTCCCCCAGGGATGTCTGTACTTGCTACTGCAGTTCTGAGAGTGTCTCTCAAACCATTACAGAAATATTCCCCTAACATTTCATTAGTAGGTCTCTCTGCTGGTGCCAGCCTCCCATTCAAGTCCAGGAATTGCTGTGCATAATTCTCCACTAGGAGCCTCTTTTGTTTCATTGTTTTCAGTTTTTTCAGGAGATCAGTTGGAGTCTTCCACCTCCTGAATCTTGACAGAAAAGCTGTCTGCAAAGCTTGTGTGTTAGGAAAATGTGCTGCACCATACTGTATGAACCAGTTCATGGCCTTACCCTCCAGTGTGGCAGCAAATTGCTGCTTCTTCACATCATCCCCATACAATACTCCTAGTCCATTTGCCTCCCATTTTGTGCTAAATTGAGCTACATGGGCATCAGGGTCTTCTTTCTTGGATTCACCCTTGAATGTGGCAAATTTAACTCTGAGATTTGCTGGGTTAAGAGGTTGTGCCATTGTTCCTGGTAATACTGCTGCTACAGTCTGTTTTCTGACAATTGCTTTAGCCAATGGATGAAATGCTAACTTTCTCCTAGACTGTCTCTGAATCTATGTTAGTGCCAATGCACCCACAAATCTATTCCTATCTCTCTCTTCTGCCCCTGGGGTAAATGGTCCCTCCTGAACCTCATGTTGGTGGAAAGCCTCTTCAGTCCCCTGATATCTGACTTGGACCTGCCTGTTCTGTCTGGGCTTCTTGATCACTCAGATAACCCAAATCCAGGGTATCAACCTGACTTCCACTATTTGACCTTTGATGCTCCTTCTGTTTTTGCTTCTCTTCCTGTTCTAATTTGGCCTGTAACCTGGTATAATAAGGACCAAACCCCTCATCTCTGTATCTTTCAGCAGACATACACTACACATCTTCAGGCTTATCTGTCTTCAGTTCCAAGGTAAACAATACTCACAGCAGGCAGACACACCCATAGACTTTAGACCAAGGCCCCTTGCACTTTCTAGGTGCATTCCTCAAGTCATATGAATGTTGAAATCTGCATAAGCACTGTTCTCCCCAAAACCTTTCCCAGGCTATTTCCAGAGACTCCGTAGGGAACAACTTAAAATGTTTGAATTTTGCCTTCCACACTAGCCCTTTAACTTTTCAGACAAGGTCTCCAGGCAATTCAGGAAAATTAACTTTCAGAAATACCTGATTATACAATTCAATCTCCTCTTGCTCTGTTTTCCAGTAGTTGAATTCTTGCAGTAGGGCTTGGGAAAATTCTTCAAACTCCTCTTCCTCAGTGGTCCAATGCTTGAATTCCTCAAGCCAGGTTTCTATTGCCACCTATTTTCTGAAACTGAATTCCTGTACTGGCGCGGTTCATTCTTGGAGCCCCAAGAGGAACACCAAGGAAAAGGGAATTCTCTTGCAAGAAAATCTATCTTGTAACATCAACAAGCTTGTTTATCATGTTTCATATGATCACAATGAAGAAAAGAACACCAGGCACAACAAATCTTCATGCAGCATCATGTAAATCTCCCACGGTTTTTAATAGAATCAACCATATTCTTCAACATCTTCATAAAATCCATCAATAGAACAAAGAAAGCAAAGAAGTACACCATCTTTGAATGGAAATACATCACATAGTATTCATCTTCAATATCTTCATAGTCTTCTCTCTCAATCTCTCATATACAATCACTTTGTTTCAGTAGAATTGGCTATCTCTGACTCTCTCTCACACACTCCATCAATAATACATCATATCCTCACTATAATCTCTCAAAAATTACTCTCAATAATCACTCTTAGGTCGTGGATACCCCTCCCAAGAGGTATGTCTGATATGAAGGGTCACCAGAGCCACTACAGTGTCTCTTCATAGCTCACTACTGTCACTTCACTCTAGTCTTCTCTTGAGTCTTCAGCAGCTACTTCTTCCACTTCCTTCAGCTCTTTTGCACTTGTATTCACCTCTTTCCAAGGCTAGAAAACTTTCCCAAAGTCACACATACATTCCACAGAACACTTACAGAAGCATACAGAACAGTACCAGAACAGTTACAGTACAGAACAGAACAGAAACAGAACAGAAGCAGAAGCTCTACAGAAGACCTACAGAAGGTCATCAAAACCTCATAACTCACTCTTAAATCATTCCAAACTCTCACAAACCATTCAATAAACTTTCACAATATCTCATTCTTCATCAATCAATACTCTATCCCTCCTTACAGAAGACAATCAGAACAAAACAGACCAAAACAGAACAAAACAGAAGGTATACAGAACCATTCAGAACCTATCAGAACATCACAGAACCATCAACAAACATCATGATCTTCCAAAACACAATCAATATCATCCAAAACACTCTCAAACCACTTCCAAATCAACCAATCATCCCATAAAATCAACCATTCAGCTCTCAAAAACAACAAAAATCAGCCAAAAAACAAGTCATTTCAACACTCAACATATCCCCACACTTAATAAGGAAGCGTCCTCGCGACCCAGGAAAAAGGGAATACAAGTTCAGGGAAAAGCTCAACTTTGATCTTCAATATCTTTTCAAAAAGAATCCATCCACCACGACCCCAACTTATAACCTGTTTCTGATATAAAAATACAAAGAAAGGAAAACTCTTTTGAAATTAACACCTCTTATCAAACTAAAAATCACCACAATTTTGTAAAGGATATAAGAGTTTGCTTCTTCTTCTTCAGCATCAGCTTCAATTCTCCAACCACGACCCCATCTCTACAAATCTCCAAAACATAGCTCGTACACAAAATCCAATAGGAAACCACCACATTCGTAGGACATAAATGAACTCACAACACAAACACTAATACACAACACAACCATTTGAATGACTTCTTCAAAAATAAGAGTTGTTCATTAAAAGCTTCCACTATACATTGGAAAGGCATCAATGAAGATGATCCCTCTTAAAAGATTGATGTTGTCGGAATCGATCCATAGATAAGGATTCATCTACAAAGTTTTTAGGAGGATTTTGAAAAAATTGGAGACAGCACATCCTTTCCAACAGGACCAAGTATCTGCTAGGCAAATAGAGGGCATGAAAATACAGTATCTCCAGCTGTTGGGAATCAATGCTAACATTGACATTCATGCACAACTTTGGAATAGGCTTTGAATCAGTATGAGAGTGCCTATGCATATACGCCAGGTACCAAGCAAAGTGAGCAGTTAATCTCACTGAGGGATCAGCAGACTGTGAATACTGTTGGGAAAAATGAACATAGTTTTGATAAGCTTGACTTGAAGCTGTCCATTCCCCTGGAATTACTGGCCAATTAATCTGCGGTCCTGTAAGGCAATCATCCGAACTCCATTCCCTTCTTCTGGAAATCTGATTATCAAAACCGTCACAGTCACTAACCAACTGAGGTGGTTGAGATATGGAAGTGTTAGGAGAGGGTAATGGAATAAGGGAAAGTGGATGTAGGGAAGGATAGGAAAAATCATAAAAGGAAGAAAAGGTTAAAGAAGGAGTGGCAAAAATTTGGAAGGAATCACTAAGGAACGGTGTTAACTGATAAATAGGAAATGTGGAGGGTACATTAATGAGGGGTGAAGGATAGGGTGGAGAAGGGGAAAATACCCTATCCTCAATAAAGGAACAGTAAGTGAAAATAGGAATTTGAGGGAAATTGGAAGGTTGGAAAAGAAGTGGTAAAATTACTGTGGAATTAGTTTGACAAAGGGAAAAATATATAGCATAGCGGTGAGCCAATTGTTGGTAATAGAGGAGGGTAGGAACAGAAGGTCCTAAGAGAGATAGTCTATGATAGGCATCAAAGAAGGTAGCATCAAATGGATTATGTTTTGAAAGATAGTTTAAGAGATCCATCCTCAGTTGGTTAGTACTCTGGGTAAAGGTAGGAACTGTGTTTTGTCTTTGATTGAGGACCACCGAATCAATCATGGGATGCCACGAATTATCCTGACAATCAGCTACTTTGGAGGAATAACTCTGAAACATATCAGCTATGCGCAACTCCAAATGATTGACATATAAAACAGCCTGTAAGACCACATCCCCCACATACCATGCCATATCTACCTCATCTGGAATTAACAAATCTCCTCGGAGATACATGTATGACATCAACATGGTGTCTGGCATGACAGAATCTTCAAAAACCATTCTGACTACCTCTGTCAACAACTCAGCAGACCAAGCCCCACTCCAGCCATCCTCTAGAAAAGGTAAATCCATCGTGGAAAGCTTCATATAGAAGACCAACTTCTGCAAGAGGTAGTGGACAAAGAAAGAATGGCCTGGTAGGACAAAGTCCTGAAACTGCTCAAAGGTAGACCATAACAAGTCCATTCTGGACTGCAATCTTTCCACTTTGTCTTGGAATAGATGGCACAAAGTAGCCTGTCTCTGTAGGGCAGCCAAGTCCTGCTGTGAAAGAGAAGGAATTAATGGAACAGGAGGGCTTGGAGGAACAGAGCGGGACTTTGCAAGCTGATCTTGCAACTGCTGGATTTGGGAGGCTTGGTTGGCCACTGTGTCATTAGCAGTCTGTAAAGCTGAAAGCTTGTCATCTAAGAGAACTTGGAATTCTTTCGCTTCGCTGGACATCCTCTCCTTTTCTGCTGAAAGGCTAGTAACCTGTGACTGAGCCTCTAGTAACTGGGTCTTCAATGAAGAAATCTCATCACTTTGGGTGGCAACCAGTTGGGTTTGCTGTTCCATTTGCTTAAATAGATCTGCTAGGGTATCCTTAGCAGAAGCTAACTTAGATGTTGCCTTATGCAACTGGTCTTTGGACTGCATAAGCTCCTCATAGAAAGATGCGTACAGCTGTTGAACACAGGCTGTCACTGACAACTCAATGGAACTTTGAATATCCTTGCAGAGGAAAGGAATGGCATCTCCTGAGACGAGACTGTTCAGGGAAGGAACTGAGATCTCCAAGGATCCTTCTCTATGTGCTCGGAACAGATTATTGCAAGTGAGATACCCAGGGAGTTCACTGCCAGAAGTAGCAGGGATAGACACTGAGGGAAGTACAGCAGGGGCTTTATCCGCTACCCTCTTCAAGCGTTTGCGCTGTATGACCAGGGGAGGCAGAGAATCATCATCCTCAATGTCAATAGGTGCTGACTCTTCTGAAGGTGGAGGAGGAGGAACTGGATTTGATGGAGGAGGTGGAGGTACAGTCTTCTGTAAACCTGAATAGGTCAAGAAGGCAGACAAATATGATCCGTAGGTAACATTGGTAACATTCCCCCTGGTGACTTTAACAAAATGCTGATCCATTTTAGTAAGGAGGTAAGTGCTCCAATCAATAGCAACTCCTTTCAGCACCATCTTGGAAGCTGTGAAAAGCTCTTTGGACAAATAGTGGGATGGCGTTTTGGCAAGTATGAACCTGTCCTGAAGGAACTGACAGATTGTCTTCCATACGGGATCAGTAATCATAGAAAACGAAACTCCTGAAGAGTTTATCACTTTCTTAACATCAAGGACTTCCCTTGTCTGCTTCTGCAACAGCTTGAGAATCTCTTCATTAGAGAAGAGCTGACGAGTGGTCACAAAAGGTTCTCCTTTGAAGGGAAGAGACAGAGCCTTCCCTAAGCCTCGAGACGTCAATGTCATAGACATGCCTTGGACTACTCCTGTCTTCTTGCTGTAAGAGGCCAGGAACTCATCACATAAGGACGGATCCTCTGGAAGTAATGGAAAAGGAGTGGCCACAAAAGCAGCAAGTCCTGCCTTCGTGAGGGGCTCAAAAGTAAGTAGGGACGAGTAATCCCTACTAACGAGTGGGACGTACTGGATAGGGAGAGGAGCATGAGAATGCGCCATTCAGATGGTTACACACACACCACAAACACAGACAATCAAGGAGAATGCCTGCAAAGCAACAGACAAAAACCAAGGATAAGAGAATTACCAAATAAGACGTGACACGACCTACGAACCCCAAGCAAACCACATCCTAGAAAAAAATTTGACATGACCTTGAGACAAATGCGACCAAAAGCTTCATGCGATGCATCAGACAAACACCCTGAACCCCGTATCAGGCAATAAAAGAAAAAAAACTGCATACCGTACCTGTAACCGTAACTAAGACATGAAACCAAAATAAGACCACATGCGACACATATCAAAAATATATCGGTGATGAACCAAGACTGGACCATGGAAAAGAACACTAATGACTGCGTATACCCATCCCACGAAACGCTTCATTAAAAAGGGAATTAAGTGCAATGAGGGGGGAATTAATTTAATGAAGGGTTCATTTTAATAAATTATTAGGAATGGGTGAATTTTTATTAGGTGATAAACCTTAACAAGAAAACGGCGGTTCCTTATTATAAATTTAATTACCAATTATTAGGTTAAACGGTGCAGTTATGCGATTCCCGGACTTCGATTCCCGACTGGGTCTCTAAATGCAATTCATTAATTACAATTTAAGGTGATGTGGAGCGCTTTTTTGCCAGCACGTGCTCATGTGACGGCTGGTTCATTTTAATTAAAAATTTAAAGTGCCTCTGTAGCGCACGTAGCGCGTGCTAAGTGAATGGTTGGTTGATTTTAATTTAAAAAAATGTGTGTTTAGCGCGAATGTGCGTGGAAACGGTGGGTGAATTAAAGAATTCATTTTAACAATTAATTGTGATTAAGGGGGAAAATAAATAAATAAAGCACATAAAATAAATACCTGGAAGGGGTGTGTATGTAATGCAGGAATGCGCACGGAAGAGTTCCAGTAAAGGAAAAGTAAAGAACACTGGTGAAACAACAATGACAACACCTTAGCAGATGTGTTGATTTGGTTTGTGTTGGTTTTTTATTTTTATTTATTTTTTTATTTTTAGTTGTGATTATTTATGTTTGAATAAATGGAAAATGAGCAAGGGAGCTGAGGGGAATTTTTTAGAATGTTTTTAGAATTTTTGAGGATTTTTAACAATTTTTTAAATGAATTTTCTATATTTATTGGCAATTTTAGTGGTAAATTTAGGAAATGTGGAATATTCAGAAATTATAGGGTAGGCAATTCCCAGCAGACAAAGTTCCAAAAATTGACAAAAGGCAAAATGGATTTTTAGAAATTTTTCTGAAATTTTTTAATGGAAAAATTAATGTAGTGATTAATTAAGTCACCTAAATCACATTAATCACATAAGTCAGTTAAACATAAGTCAATTAAGTCAGGTTAGTGGGATAAGTCAGGTTAGTCTACCTAAGTCTAGTTAAGTTAGTCAAGGTTGATTAGGTTAGTCTGGGTTAGTCTAGGGTGGACTAAGTCAATTAGGTTAGTCTGGGGTCAGTCTAGGTTAGTTAAGTTAGTCTAGGTAAGTTCTAACTAACCTAGGTGAGACTAACTAACCTAGGGTTAGTTAGTGGGGGAAAAGACTAACCTAAGGTAGGTTAGTTGACTAACTACAGTTAGGTTAGGGTTAACCTAACCCTAGTTAAGTTAGTTGTGAACCTAAGTCTAGTTAAGTTAACTTAAGCTAGGTTAGTAATTAATCATAGTGAGGTTAGTGTTCACTAATCTAAGGATAGTTGCTAACCTGGCAGGTGAGAGGGTGGGAGGAGGTGGCAGAGGGAGAGGAGGCGGTGGAGGAGGGAGAGGAATAGGAGGAGGTGGTAGAGGGGGAGGAGGCGGTGGAGGAGGTGGTAGAGGGGGAGGAAGCGCGCGGGCGGGGGTGGTAGAGGGGGAGGAGGCGTGCGGGCGGGGCGCTGTGGAGGCGAAGGTGGAGGAGGGAGGAGACGGTGGAGGAGGAGAATGAATAGGAGGGAGAGGCCGCGGGCGGGGCGCTGTGGAGGCGATGGTGGAGGAGGTAGCCGCTGGCGGGAGGGTGGAGGAGGAAGAGGCCGCGGCGGGCGCTGTGGAGAAGGCTGCGGGCGGGCGCTAGAGGAGGAAGAGGCAGCGGGTGGGGTGCACGGTGGAGGAGGAAGCCCACTGGGGAGGCGAGGGTGCTGTGGAGGAGGGAGGTGGTCGCAGGGAGGGAGGGTGGAGGAGGAGGGTAGGAGGCGAGGGAGAAGAAGGGTAGGGGGCTGTGGAGGACGAGGGAGAAGGAGGAGATGCTGGGGCGGTGGAGGAAGAGGGAGGTGGAAGTCGCTGGGGAGGGGTGGAAGGCAGAACGCAGGAGGAGAGAGAGAAAGAAAGAAAGAAAGAGAGAGAGAGAGAGAGATGCACGGGTGGTTGGGGAAGGGGTGGCAGTTGGAGGGGGGAAGGGGTGGGGGGAAAGGGTGGGTGCCCATGGGGGGGGCCATGGGATGGGCAGGTGGGGGTAAGGGATGGAAGGCCCATGGGGGGGCCATGGGATGGGGACAAAAGTGCGTACCCCCGTCCCGCGCTCGTGCGCGGGGCGGGGTAAAAAAATTTGCCGTGACGGGATTGAAATGGCGCGAGGAAGACGGTACGGTTTACGCGGACACGACCGAGGCGTGTGGAGATTAGTAAAATCAAAAAAGGGCGTGTTCACGCGCAAAACGGGCGTGAGAAAAAACGTAAAAAGAAAGAAAAATTAATAACTCCCAATCCAGACGTCAAAACGAAATATCGTAAAAACGAAAAGTGGGCAGGACGACAGGGGGGAAACAAGAAAAATATGGGACGGGGGTTTCGGGAGGGGTAAAGGGCGGTCACATGCAAAAACACAAAAAAACGAACCAAAAAACACAATTTAAAAATTAATATCGAAAGATCCGTGCATCGGAATGAAGTGCAGAAAAAAGGAAAACTGTGCAGAAAGATGTGCCCGACAATCCTATCACGTCAAAACATAATTCCGACTAAGGTAAGACGCGTTCACATGGGAAAAACCCAAAAAACAAACCCGAAAATGGGATCGAAAATTAATATCGGACAAACCGTTCACCGGAATGACATGTAGTAGGAAGGAAAAATGTCCACAGAAAGGAGTGGCACAGGGTTATCTTGTGAAAACGCAGTTCCGGCGGAAATAGGAGGGGTTCACATGTGAAAAACTCCAAAAATACTCCTGAAAAGTCATTTGAAAATTAATAAGTAAAAATCCAGAAGTCGAAAGAGGGTGGAGGAAAAAAGGAAAAAGGTAGGGGAAGGCACGGGGGACACGACTGTCAAGTCAAATTGGAATTTCGATGCAAACAGGGCAGGTTCACATGGAAAAATGTCAAAAATACACACGAAAAAGTCGTAAAAAACCGGAAAATTAATAACGGACAAACCATGTATCGAAATGATGCGGAATAAAAAGGAAAACTGGTAGGGAAAAAGTACTAGTTAGGGCTATGACATCAGATCACGGTTCCGAAGCAAGAAAAGCGCGTTCACATGGAAAACCGGCTAAATTGTGCAAAATGCTTCAAAAATTAATAACTCAAAAACCGTGCACCGGAACAGGGGTAGGTAAAAAGGAAAATGGATCAGTTCAATGGGGGGAACAGGGCTATAAGGTTGGATTGGAATTTTGGTGAACGTAGGGTGCATTCTCATGAAAAAACCTCAAAATCAGGGAATGAAGAAAAACTGGAAGGAAACAGCCCCAAGGGTGGGTGGAACATAACCGGATGGGTGGGAAGGAACCCCCGTAGGGTAAAAGCAAGTCAAGGCATTCTTGCATGAGCAAAATAAGGCATATGCAGAGGGGTATGCAATGTAGACGCGCAGGGACGCGTCCCCACACTTAAGACCTTAACGGATAGGGTTAACCGAACATTAGGGACCTAGGACCATGCCATAGACCATCCACTAACGTCCCCACACTTAAAACATGATCGTCACTAAGAAACAGAAGTTGTAGGGTTAGAAAAACTTGACCCGTTTCGTCAAGAATCAAGGTTGAGTGTCGACGGCACGTCCGTCATGGAAGGGACCACGCGGTAGCACCCAGGGAGGTAGCTGATGGAATGAATCGCAAGAAATTCGTCGATGATGAGGGATATTGCACTCAACTCACAATCACTCAATTGGAATGAAAGATCAGTCACTCGCCCCATGACTAATATCACTTGAGGAAGAATGATTAAACCCATATCTCATACCCGGTTGAGGAATCGACAAGGGGAAAATAGTGCAAAAAGAGTATGCCAGGGTGCACAGTTGATGGTGCATTAGTGCGTCCAACCCGTCTGGCATAGGTGCAAGGAGGAAGGCAAGGGAGCCTTACAGTGCCGTGTACAGAACAGGGTGATGTGTCTTGTGATGACGGTAAAGACCCATCCCGTGGGTGCATAGGGAAACGGAAACATACCTAACTCCAAGTGTCGTAACGTCCCTCAATCTCACCTCTCGGTAATTGATTGAAGAAACTCCAGTCACACTCAGCCCACCCGCTGTTTCACGCTCTGTGGATAGATACAGGAGGGCAGCCTTTTCCTGAAACCCATTAATGTAATCCTCACGGTCACTTGTGCAAAGGTTGTATGCCTTGTGCGCATTTGATGGTGCAACTGTGCATCCCGCCCTGTGCCGGCATACGGTGCGAGAAGGAAGGCCAGGGAGCCTTATGGTGCAGTGCACAGAAACAAATTGTGCTTTGTGCATTGAGAGGCCCATCCCGTGCGTGCAACACTTCATTCACACTTCTCACCTCTCATTTGATTTGAAGGGAAACGACTGGTCTCTCGCCCCACCCTCTGTCTCACTCTCTGTTGATAGATACAGAGGGCAGCCTATACTCACTTCCCCATCCGGTTAGGATGAAAGCTCACATCACTCAAGGGGTTGTCGATGAAGATCGCGTCATCAGTTGTTGAAGAGGCGTACCCAGGGAGGTAGCCATCAAATCGAACATTGTGTTGAATAGGAATATGTCGTCTGCTAGAGGACAGTTAGCCACTTTGCAAAGAGACCCAGGACACAGCGTACCAAGGGAGGCAGCGTCGGAATTGGATCCTAGGGATATCAATTAATGAATCCACTTTCTGGACTGTTGGGTGTTACCACCTTTTCCACAGCCAGCTTCTCGCCCAAGGGTGTTTATCACCTTTTCTTGGAACGAGGCCTGCTATGACAGGGAATTGCTTCCTTTTCTCTCATAACAGATTTGTTTTTTTGTTTTTTTTTTCTTTCTTCTGTTTTTTTTTCTTTTTCTTATTTTCCCCTATTCCCGAGGGTGTTTCCACCTTTTCTCGAAGAAGAGGTCGGCATGACAGGGACCTTAGTCCTTTTCTCCCATGACCGATATGTTTTGTTTTTTTTTTTTCTTTTCTCTTTTTCTTTCTTTCTGCAAAATGAGCAAGGGAATGGTAGAAAAACCATGTGTCAAGACCAACCTTGCCACTGTCGCTGATGGAAAATAGAGGATAAGAGATCAAGGCTAGAAGGGGGGTTTGAGGGGACAGAGGGTTGCGTCCACTTCATCAGGAGTGATTGAAGAACGGCTATCAGAAGTAGCATCATAAGAAGTACAGTGCCGCGCCAACAAGGGAAAAGATCAAGTGTCCGTAATTGTCAAGATCCCTAAGGAGGGAAGTACTTCTTCAGGCGATATCCATTGATCAGAAAGGGATCATCAGAGGCATCCAGGGTCTGTACTTGAACAGAACCATTAGGGTTGACTGCAAGTACCTTATAGGGGCCCATCCACCGCTGTTGGAGCTTGCCAGGAAACTTGCCAAATCGTGAATCATAGGCTAGGACCAAATCACCTTCTTTGAACTCCTTGTGCTTGATGAAACTGTCATGGTAAGCCTTGCGTCGAGCTTGCGTGGCTTCCATGCACTGTAGAGCCATCCTGCGAATTTCGTCCAAACATTCCAAGTGCAGGAGACGGCGTTGCAGTGAATCATCATCCCCCAAACGCTCTTTGATCGCCACTCTCAAAGAGGGTAGTTCCAATTCAACAGGAAAAACTGCTTCTGTACCATACACCAGCTGGAAGGGTGTCTGTCCCGTTGCTGCTTTATGGGAGGTTCTGTATGCCCAGAGGGCCTCTGTAAGTCGATCGTCCCAATCACGACGATGTGCAGCAATTGTTCTTGTCAGAATCGAGCAGAGGATGCGATTGGTGACTTCGACTTGGCCGTTGGCTCTGGGGTAATAAGGAGTGGACTTGCGATGGCGGATCTTATACAACTCTGTCAACTCTTCCATGACTTTGTTAAGGAAATGAGTGCCTCTGTCACTTACCAGCTCTAAGGGACTGCCAAAACGGGTGATGATATTCTCGTACATGAACAAGGCCACGCTGTTACCATCGTCCCGCTTTAGGGCTTTAGCTTCACACCACTTTGTAGCATAATCCGTACATACGAGGATGTATCAGTTCTGTTTCCTTCTGGTAGGAGTGTCGATTGGACCTACGAAGTTAATGCCCCACTTCTCAAACGGCTTCAAAGGAAGGATAGGTTGTAATGGCATTGCACTTGTCTTCGTGGGTTTCCCCATTCTTTGACAAGCATCACATCTTTTACAGTAATCATAGGCATCCTTATGAATGGTAGGCCACCAATATCCTGCTAGCAGAGCCTTCCTGGCTGTAGCTTCTCCTGCGAAGTGACCTCCACATGGCTCGTCGTGGCAAGCCTTCAGAACAATCCCAATCTCATCTCCTGCAACACATCTTCTGAGTACTTCATCTTTGCCTTTCTTGTACAGTGCACCGCCTAGCAGGGTGTAGGGGGCTGATTCTAGCATGAGCTTCTTCCTTTCCCGACTAGAGATACCAGGAGGGTACTGTTGGGTTGCCAGCAGATTAGCAATGTCTGCATACCAGGGAGTGACAGTTTCTACCAAGAATAAGGAAGCATCAGGGAGGTCTGGATCATCTTGCTCCTCGTCTGCAGTTTGTGGGATACACGACAGATGATCAGCCAGAACATGGGAACGACCAGGCTTAGTAATCACCTCAAAGTCGAACTCCTGGAATAAAAGGAGCCATCTCATCATTCGTCCTTTCACATCTGCTTTGTTCATCAAGAAGGACAGGGCCTCATGATCCACATAAAATTTAAAGTGGGTAGATAGGAGGTAATGGCGAAACTTCTCCAAGGCAAACACCATTGCCAAGCACTCCAGCTTTGTCACTGTATAGTTTCGTTCCCTATCAGTAACTTTTCGGCTTGCATAATAGATCGGTTGATCCAACTTCGAGGAGCCCTTTTGGCACAGGACAGCACCTAAGCCTTCAATTGATGCATCAGTGTGTACGTGGAACTCTTTCGTCCAATCAGGAGGTTGCAGAATGGGTGCCTCAATCAGACACTACTTCAGAGTGTGGAAGGCTTTGTCACATTCTTCTGTCCAAGTAAACTCTGCATCTTTCCTCAGGAGCTTGTGCAAGGAAGTTGCCTTTGTCGCAAAATGGGCTATGAACCTTCTGTAGTAACCCACATGGCCTAGGAATCCCCTCAACTGTTTGAGGTTGGTGGGTGCTGCTAGAGCTGCAATCTTTTCGATCTTTGCAGGGTCTGTTGATATCCCTTGTGCTGAGACAATGTGGCCCAACAGAACTCCAGAAGAAACCCCAAAGATGCATTTGTCGGGGTTGAGGGAAATCCCATACTCCCGGCATCGGTCAAAGCATTGTTCCAAATGTCCCCAGTGTTCACTGATCAAACTATAGACACAGAAGTCATCCAAATATACCTCAATAAAATCGTGCATATGATTTTGAAATGCAGCCATCATGACTCGTTGGAAAGTAGCAGGGGCATTGCAGAGCCCAAATGGCATCACTCGGTAAGCGTAGGTCCCCCATTCTGTGGTGAAGGTTGTTTTGGATTGGTCTTCTTCTGCGATTTGGACTTGGTTGTATCCATTGAATCCATCCAGAAGAGAATAAAGTTCATGTCCTACCACTGTGTCCAACAGTTGGTCTGTGAAAGGGATTGGAAAGTGATCCTTCTTTGTCTTGGAATTAAGCTTTCGAAAATCCACACATATTCGCAATTTGCCATTCTTCTTGGGTACAACCACAATGGGTGAAACCCATTCACTATTTGCCACTGGATAAATGAACTCGGCTTCTAGAAGCTTCAACAGCTCCGCTTTCACCAATGTGGAATAATTCGGGTTCATTCGCCTTTGTCGTTGCCGTACTGGCTTGGCATCAGGCTCCAAGTCAATATGATGTTGACATATTGTGGGATCAATCCCCTTTAGGTCTTTGTAAGACCATGCAAACACGTCCAAATTTTCTTTCAACAAGTTGTACAAAGTTGACAACTCCTCTTCTGGGAGACTGCTACCCACCTTCAAGTGGCGTTCAGTGCCTTCAGCATCCACAAAGGTTAACTGCCTTTCACCTTCTACTTCACGGATAAAGGTTCCACGGACTGCTTCTGGATACAGATCCGACTCCTTCAAGGGAGTGATGTCCTCTTCTGATGTCCCACTAGAACCAACTTCTTCTTTTGGTGGAGACTTAGGTTGCTCCTTAAGATGTTGAAATGGAATTAGAGCCGTTCCGGGTTTGGTTTCAAAAGTAATTACCTCTTGGCTTGAAGACTCATATTCTGATGATACATCCAGGAATGTCACATAACAGGGACCCTCTGATGCCTGTTGGGTTTGTGGGACTGGTGCTGGTTGGCACGGTGCATCATCATCATCTTTCTTTGGCAAGGATGGGTTAGGACGGTAGGAGCCACACTTAAAAGACGGCTTGCTCTTCTTAATCCATTTCTTATAAAGGTTTTGCATATGAGAAGATCCATTTACCAGACCAAATGGTACCATCGCCATGCTATCCCATAGCATGAGCTCATCGACTTCTGATACTTCTGGAACTTCTTCCTCAAATGTATCCTTTTCAGGTGGGATAGACTCTTCTGGCTCACTTTCATAATCTTCTTCGTCCATTTCATATCCAACCTCTTCTGTCTCTGTCTCTGTCTCTGCGTCTGCTTCTGTCTCTGCTTCTGCTTCTGTCTTCGTAGGAGCTCTGTAACAGAAGAACAGATTCTCTGTTTCCTCTCCTGCCTCTGTCTCTGGTTTTGCTTCTGCTGTGACCATGTAACAGGGAGAGTAGTACATCCATGCTTCTATCTCACTGTCAGAAGTGATTTCAGAAGGCATTCCTGATTCAGGCAGGAAGTATTCACCCATTGATAATGGCTTTGCATCTTTTGGAAGTCGGCTTACAGTATCCACTGTTAAAGAATGTGCCACTGTTTTCTTGGGAAGGATCTGTTTGACAGCATCTTCGTCTACTGATGTTCCATCTGTAGCCTCGTTAGGGGAATCAGAAGATAATTCCAAGGAGGTGGATCCATGTCCTTTTTGAGAACCATACAGTTTCAGCACCACTTTGTTGGGTCCTCTGCCCAAGGTCAAGGTTCCTTTGAACCAATCCGTCCTTGCTCTGGCTTCAAAAAGCCATGGTCTGCCCACTAACAGAGGATAGGACGTACCATAAGAGTTTGGCTTCACCACTAAATAGGTCAGCCAATAATCTTTTCCAGCCACTGTAGTCTTCACATATGGGAGAATGCCCAAAGGCTTGATTCTACTCTGATCCGCCAGTCTGATGAGCCATTGGGTGGGTTGCACACCTTGTAGGCCTAGATCCTTCATTGTCACATCCGTCATAATTCAATCAGTGCATTTGCGATGAAGCAACCTTCTATCCATACGCCAGTCTCTGGAGTACCCGGATCTAGGAAAGCGTTAGCCACGTCCACTTCTTTGACAGGCTCTGGAGCCTTGTTGGACTTTGTTGCTGTTGAGGGAGCAATCCTTAAACCACGTCTTCTTGTCAGTATACTTTTGAATCTTTTCCGGCAACTGGGAGACAACATCAATAATTGTCGGAATGTGAGGTTTGGTTTAAAGGTATCTAGATCTCTGACCAGATCGTATTCCTTAATAGGATCCACTGGCTTCTCTAACCGATTAGGGAATGGGGCAACACCCATTTTCATTTTCCCTCTTTCTTCCAACAGAGGAATTACATGAGCTTCTTCTGCCACTTGTGGCACTTCCTCCTCTCCTGTATCCTGGACCGCTGGTCCTGTCTCTGTAACTGTCTCTGTAACTCTCTGTGGCACTGTAGGGCTCTGTACGGCACTGTTAGGCTCTGTTCTGTTCTGTTCTTCTGGTGGAAGATTGAACTTCACTGTTCTGGCAGGAGGGTTATTTTCTTTCTGGATAGGTGGTTCCTTCTGCTTTGCACGCGTGATGGCAGCAACTTCCAATTCCACTAAATTGGAGGTAGGCTCTTGGGCCTTGGACGGACTATCAGTAGCACTGTTTTTCACTGGGGCTGGGCTTGGACAGTCTTTTGCAGTGTGGCCTTCTCCTTTGCATCGACTGCATAAGGGCTTGTAATCCGCTGACCTTCGAGGATTTGGACAATTTGGTGAGATGTGTCCCTTTTCCCCGCATCTGTAACACTCCACTTCTGATCTCTGACCACCGCCAGACTGTCTTCCTCTGTAACTTTGAGAGGGAAATCTTCTGGGTCCAAAATTAGGACCAAACTCTCTAGGCTTGGGTCCAATATCTTGTGTTGTCATTTTGGATTCCAGCAAGTTAAATCTTGCGTCTTCTTCCTTTCTTCTCCTATCATGCATCTCCTTCAGAGAGCAAATGTCCTCTGTATGGTTCTTCCGCAAACAGTAGGAACAGAAGGCCCCAGGAATGGTTGGTTTTCGTGTACATTCAGTGGCTAAATGGCCTGCTTGATGACACTTACCACACCAAGTATTTGACCGCATCACATCTCTTCCTGCTCCTGCAACATTGGATATGCTTGCGGTATTCACTTTCCGCGTCTGTAGTTGTTCTGTAATCACATCCATCAACTCCTTTTTGATGTTTGCTACTGAGTTGGATAAATAATCCTTTAAGCTTTCTCCTCCGGACGTACTGGCAGGAGGGTTTTGAGAAGTCTCTGTAATTACTGCATAAACGGGTTGGGCTGGTACAGAGGGGTCTCTGTTCTGGTTCTGATTCAGAACTCATGTTTGAACTGTTGGCTGTTGACTCCAGTTGGTAGGGTTCCACTGTTGCTGCTGATTTGGCATTGAGGAAATTGGTTGAGACCATGGTTGTTGTGGTTGAGCCATCATTTGAGGCATAGATTGTGGCCACTGTGGATTTGGTGCACTGTATTGTGATACTGAGGGCATCTGTTGGTAGGGATAGGGAACAGTCCCTGGAACTGCATTTGGTGGGTATATCATTCCTGGCATCAGAGGAGGTAAGACTCCTCTTCCTGTATTCATTGCTAATCTAGCTTCCACTTCATCGTACAGTCTGGCACCTTCTGTTGCAGCTTGCAGGGTGGCTGGTCTTTGTAGCTCCACAAACTTACGGACTTCTGGTTGTAATCCTCTGAGAAACACCCCCTTCTGAATGCCATAATCTAGATTATGGTTAGTCCATCTCTTGAGGATGGATTCCATTCGTGAGACATAAGCTTCTACTCTTTCTCCAGAGGACCGACTTAGGTTCATAAATTCCTCTCTCATCCGCTCTTCAAAACCTTCACGCCTGAATTTAGTGAGGAAGGCCAACTTCAGGTCGTCCCATGTGCCAAAAGTTCCTGCTGCTTGTCTCTTATACCACTGAAACGCCGCGCCCTTGAAAGTGGCGGGGAATATTGCCAACCAAAGCTCAGGGGTTCTGGCATTGTTAGCCACACATGCTACCATAAACTCTGCTACATGAAGATCGGGGTCTTCATTGTACTCTCCCTTAAAAACTGGCAATGGGACTACATTTGCTGGTCTGTCATCAATATTTCCAGGACGGATCTGGCTTGGAAGTGGACCTCCAGCAGGAGGAGGAAGGGCTTGATGTGCCATTGGGACTTCTGTAAAGAGTTCCGCAAGGGCGTCAAAGGCGGCTTCTGCTGCGAGCTCGCTCTCGGCTCTGATTCTTGCTTTCTCTCTTCTCACGTACCTCTGGACTCGTTCCAACGCTTGCCTTTTTATTGCGTCATTCATCAGGGGGTTGACTCCACTATGTTGTTAGTGCTCCACAGAGGGTTAACAGAAGGCTTCAGTCTCTGGAGGACTCTCTTGCCAACATTTCTTCTACTTCTTTCTTTTCAATGTCCCTGAATTCTGCTTTCATTCCACTGCACAGAGGAAGGTATTCGGTTCTGAAGGTGTCAAAATGCATACGTCTAAGCATTGTGGTGGTGCCATCATCATAGTAATGCCAGCTTCTGATGGTTTCAACAGTGTATGTTGTGAAAAACACTCTGTCTACCAACTTCCAGTGGGTTGCTAATTGAACAAACAGAAGGTTATCAGTGCACCAAGCATCCCATGTATCTTGCTGTTGAGCATCCACGAACAAATTCCAACTCTTTTCCTTCTTATCTTTGTGAACCTCTACAGACCAAGACTCCTGAAGCTTCTTCACAATCTCCCACTTGATGTTGTCTGGAAACTTTTCAATGAATGCCAAATCTTCCATGGATGGTCATTCTCTCTGTTTCTGCTCTTCAGTTTGTTCCCAAACACTTTGCCACCAAGATGCAAGTTTCTGCTGCTTCAATAGGAAGAGGAAACTGTCCACCACATAGAGCATGCATCATGATGATGATGTGTTTCCGCCATTGTGGGATGAACTTCTTGTGGAAAGTGGCTTTGATTATGAGAAATTCCAACTCTTCATTGGAAGAAGGAACTTTACAAACATCCATTGAATTCCTCTCTTCTTGGCAATGCCATTTCCTTCATTTTCAGCCTCTTTTGGTGCTTGTTGATGGCAAGTTTCCCCGGCTGCGCACCAAAAACATGGAGCCCCAAGAGGAACACCAAGGAAAAGGGAATTCTCTTGCAAGAAAATCTATCTTGTAACATCAACAAGTTTGTTTATCATGTTTCATATGATCACAATGAAGAAAAGAACACCAGGCACAACAAATCTTCATGCAGCATCATGTAAATCTCCCACGGTTTTTAATAGAATCAACCATATTCTTCAACATCTTCATAAAATCCATCAATAGAACAAAGAAAGCAAAGAAGTACACCATCTTTGAATGGAAATACATCACATAGTATTCATCTTCAATATCTTCATAGTCTTCTCTCTCAATCTCTCATATACAATCACTCTGTTTCAGTAGAATTGGCTATCTCTGACTCTCTCTCACACACTCCATCAATAATACATCATATCCTCACTAAAATCTCTCAAAAATTACTCTCAATAATCACTCTTAGGTCGTGGATACCCCTCCCAAGAGGTATGTCTGATATGAAGGGTCACCAGAGCCACTACAGTGTCTCTTCATAGCTCACTACTGTCACTTCACTCTAGTCTTCTCTTGAGTCTTCAGCAGCTACTTCTTCCACTTCCTTCAGCTCTTTTGCACTTGTATTCACCTCTTTCCAAGGCTAGAAAACTTTCCCAAAGTCACACATACATTCCACAGAACACTTACAGAAGCATACAGAACAGTCTACAGAACAGTACTAGAACAGTTACAGTACAGAACAGAACAGAAACAGAACAGAAGCAGAAGCTCTACAGAAGACCTACAGAAGGTTACAGAAGGTCATCAAAACCTCATAACTCACTCTTAAATCATTCCAAACTCTCACAAACCATTCAATAAACTTTCACAATATCTCATTCTTCATCAATCAATACTCTATCCCTCCTTACAGAAGACAATCAGAACAAAACAGACCAAAACAGAACAAAACAGAAGGTATACAGAACCATTCAGAACCTATCAGAACATCACAGAACCATCAACAAACATCATGATCTTCCAAAACACAATTAATATCATCCAAAACACTCTCAAACCACTTCCAAATCAACCAATCATCCCATAAAATCAACCATTCAGCTCTCAAAAACAACAAAAATCAGCCAAAAAACAAGTCATTTCAACACTCAACAATTCTCTGTATCTCCGCCTATCGCCCAATGAAGATTCGCAGGATCGCCAAGTGTTAAGGGCCAATTTCCACCCTTAATATACCAAACAGATACAAAACCTCCATAACAGATAATCAAAATCTAATTCTGAATGTTGATAATCTAACTTCTCAGATACACATTCTGATCACGATACGCTATTCAATATTCACTATTCATCACCATTAACCTTATCAATGGAATCAGATAATTCAGAATACAGTACAGAGAATCAGATATACACAGGCAAAATCAGGTAACATCCTTTCATTGCCAAAACAGAACTATCTTTTACAGCAGCGCATTCCCATTCTCTCTTCCTTCCATGAATAGTTACATACCCAAAAGGTTCATGACTCTTCCATTCAAAAAGGTACAACTGACACCCCTTCATATCCCTTACGCCCTAAGGCTCAAAGTAAAGTGATAAATAATCCCTAAGGTTATGCCTCTAACACTAGAGTTGGCCAAGTTGTGCAGGAGATGATGAGAAGGCCTATATGATTGCATGTCCAATATGTGTATTGCGGTGGAAACCACCTTCTAGTTGAGTGTCAGGACTGATCCAAGATTCCAACCTTGAGCAAACTGTGGTAGATTCAGCCATGATGCCATGCACTAAAAATTTCTCGTAGACTCTCATATTCGTAGCCTTACAACCAGCCTTACATAGGGAATAGACCTCTGAATTTCTTTGGAAGAGGAGCCCCATTGACCCTCCCAATACCTCATGATACAAAGCTAGCCATCCCTATGATAGAGATCAATCCCACAGGCATACCTAGGCCGCCTGGACCCTACATAACCTATCCACCAACCAGTCCACTATGTGGAGGATCCTAATGAGAGGAGCCCTATGTGAACCCTTATGTCTCATATGACGAAGAGGGAAATCCACTCCTCATGGACTATCAACCAGTGTGTTGGTGATGGCATCAAGAAGGGGGAGAGGTAGAGCCTTAGGAGGGCAGACCCAAAAATTGATTTCTTGTTGGACTTGTGGTCACCTAGGACACATCTCCTTGCACTGCCTCGAGAGGGAGCAAGCAAATTGAGAAAAGGCTGATCTCAGATGCGCTGAGTGTAGAACCACTCACCTTTTTGCCAATTTCCCTAAGCGAAAGCCATCATCTAGTTTGACAATTGTCCCATCAGTTCCACTAGGGTTGTTCGACGTCATGACACACGACGGAGAGGCCAAATAGGCTAAAGAAATAGGCCAAGTAGAAGGGAAGGGAAAGAGGACCTTGCCACAATGGCTGGTCATGTAAAAAAGGGGATGGGTGCCCATGGGATTCTAGGGCATGTATGTAAAGTTTAAAAGCTCATTCTTTGGTGTGTGGCAATAAGAGACTCTTCTTCTCTTCCTCTCTTCTTTTTGCTTGCTTGTGTGTGCTTGAGAGAGGGAGTGTGAGGGTGCAAGAGAGTGAGTATGTGAGGGTGAGGGACCAAGGAGGTCAAGCTCTCCACCATCTCCTCTATTCTTCTTCTCTTCTCTTCTCTTCTCTTGTCTGACACACGGCTATGAAGGATGGAGCTTGGAGGTGGAGGCTTGAGGATGCTTGATCTTGCATTAAGAATTGTGGAGCTATCGGTGTGCTTGAGGAAGGAGGCAACTCATTTGGGCATTGAGGTAAGCTCATACACCCTGGTAGGATCAAAGGCGCGTCAACTAGGTGAGAGATAGCTAGAGGTGCTCACTTGAAATGCTTGAATGAAGAAGCAGTCCGTAGGTCTTGGTGGTTGAGTGTGAGCTCCCTCAACATTTTGGTTCTATTTGTCGGGACCAACGGATTCAAGCTTGAGTACTTGCACACCTCAAATCGAGCATCGAAGTAAGGGCTTCATCCTTGAACCAGAGCTTGAGATAGGTAGGAAGTTTTGGGTTTTTCTAATCTTCACAACAAGTAAGTATTTTGATTATTTTGGTGGTTTGATGATTAGGAGAGTAGGAGAAATCATTTCAGTACTTTGCTTTTGATTCTTG
This sequence comes from Lygodium microphyllum, assembly GCF_053477565.2. Lineage (NCBI taxonomy): Eukaryota > Viridiplantae > Streptophyta > Polypodiopsida > Schizaeales > Lygodiaceae > Lygodium > Lygodium microphyllum. Next base: position 60,028,912 of record NC_141137.1, read on the forward strand.
TTGCATTTAGAGTAGGTTATGATTAAGAAATCAGATTGGAAAAGCATAGGGTTTGCTATTGTAAAACAAGCCCAAATAGGGCACAAATCAAGTAAAACGGGAAAGAAGAGTGGGCAAGGGGATTAAGGTTGACAAGTGAGTGATTAGAAGTGACAAGACCTTTGCTCGGAAGAGGTTTAATAGCCAAGAGACCAAGGGAGAGCTCATTTGACACCTTGATTGATTTTGAGAGAGAGAGAGAGAGAGAGAGAGAGAGAGAGAGAGAGAGAGAGAGAGAGAGAGAGAGAGAGAGAGAGAGAGAGAGAGAGAGAGAGAGAGAGAGAGAGAGAGAGAGAGAGAGAGAGAGAGAGAGATCCATTGCATGGATTCACTTTGATCTTGCTGTCGACGAGTTTGTTGCCCACTACAGGTATATCCAAATCTTCTCCTTAATCCATCGATGTGATTTGGAAGTGCTCAATGATAATAAAGCCTTGAGTCTCTCGGTTTGTCAAAATTTTTGCCATTTAGGCAAAAATGCACCATGTTCGGCCCGTTCGAGTGGCTTGATTGTGGGAGGAGTCCCAGAATCAGCCCTTGGTCACACTTGTCTTTGGTCCCCTTGGCCTAGTTGATTCAGCCTTGCTCACTCGGACACAACATCCACTCGGCCCACCAACCATTCGAACCGTTTGAACCCCATATTTGGCCTCAACCCACTAGTGCCATGTGTCATTCAGACGTCCCAATTCGGCCCACTCGGCCCATAAATGATGAGACCATCTTCATCTATGGGTGATAACTCCTCTAAAACCTTTATGACTGGACTCACATACTTCTTAAAACCTTTTCTCTTTTTCCAAGAATCTTTTCAGGCTCATAAATGATGAGACCATCTTCATCTATGGGTGGTAACTCCTCTAAAACCTTTACGGCTGGACCCACATACTTCTTAAGTTGGGAAACATGTAAGGGAGAATGAATCCTTGTTGAAGAAGGCAAATCAAGCTTGTATGCAAGCTCACCAACTCGTTTGAGGATTTGATAAGGCCCATAGTAACGATGAGCCAACTTATTATGACCACCTTTAAGAGAAGCATACCTAGATTTAGGCACTTTGAGAAATACCCAATCTCCTTCTTCAAACTCCAAAGGTCTCCTTGTTTCATTAGCATAAGCCTTCATAACATCTTGTGCCTTCCTAATGTTTTCCTTGCATTGATGTAAAAGAGCTTTCATTTTCTCAACTTCAGCCCATTCAAATATTTGGTGTTGATGAAGCTATGAGTACTCCCCGCATCCACTAAATATATGCGCAACCTTGCCATCAATGAAACCTTTGAGTCTAAGTGTATTTTTCCCTTTGCAACCAGCCCATGCATCATGTGAGATGGTACATAAGGAAGCATAAGAATCATGAGTACCATCTAGATCAAATGGAAATCCATCCATGGGATCGTAAAATTCTTCATTGGTGGCATGCTCTTCTTCATGAATCTCTTTAATCATTGGGTATGCATCAACATGTAGTAAATTCCCCTCTTGATCTTCTTCTTCTTCAACTTCCACATCTTGAGTGATCACCATGTTGATTTTTGAGTTCTTAGCTTTACACTTCAGCTTATGGTCTTGTTACCACTTTTCCCCACATTTGAAGCATAATCCTTTTGCATGCATTTCTCTAAGCTTGTTGTGAGGAAGGAAGTTGCTATTAGAACTATTTTGGGGCAGTTTAGGAGCATTTTCAGTTCTTGAAAAGTTACCTCTTGGCTCACCCACATTTCTAAAAATTTGCCCATGTTTTTATACAAAATTTCCACCTTGTTTAGAGGCGTAAACAGTGGAAAATGTTGGCACTTTGCCATTATAACTGTTTTGACTATTATAACCTTTGTTTTCTTGCCTAAAAGAGTCTCTTGATTAGTTGAAAATTTGACCATACTTTGTAGGTTGATTGGAAATATTATTGCCCATACTCCCTTGTTGGAAATTTTCTGCATCTCTCTTGTACTTCAAGGAAAATCTTTCAGCCAATTGTATGGCCTCATATAATGTTTTTGGTTGTTGAGCTCCTACCTTCGATGATAGGGCAAGGTCAAGACCAAAAATGTATTTATTTAGCTTAGCAAAATCTGAAATGCCTTCAACATATATGGAGAGATTCAAGTTAGTGTTGGAATAGTCTCTAACGGACATTCCTCTTTGAGTGTATGTATACCATCTTCTTTGAAACCTTTTTTTTTCCAAAGGAAACACAAAGACTTCAATCATTGCTTGCTTGAACGCGTCTCAAGAGTCAAAGTTTTTTCCAATCTTGTGCATGTAGCGCCACTAAGTATGGGCGTAACCTTCAAGATGAAGAGCCGCGAAATAAATCTTGGCTTCTTCACTTCGAGGATAAAGGGTGAAGTACAACTCAAGCTTATTGATCCACTCCTCCCATTCCGAAGGTGAAGCATTATCTCCTTTGAAATTAGTGATATTGATCTTTTTCTTATATTCTTTTTCATTGTAAGATGGCTACCTATGAGAATGTTATCTCCATGAATCTTTGTTCCATGAATTTTGCCTAAAAGTAGGTGGCCGAAAACCATGAGATGAAGGTTGTCCATTTGAAACATGCTCTTGGTTTGGGATGTCATGAGCTGATCTTCACTCATCAAGCCTTCCACCTTCGTGAACTTGATTGTTGATTGCATTTCCTTTTTGTGAATTTGAGGGTTGATGATAAAAAGTCTTGTAAAAGGGGTCACATCCATGATAATCATTATCCCATCGAGTGTTGTCTTGTTCCCCTTCATGTCTAAGATTATCTTTTGGGCTACTAAACTGAGGCCTTGGGGTATGAATGACATGAATTTGTGAAGGATGATGGTTGCCCCTCACTCTAGATGGTGCTCCCCTTTCAAAAGTGTGCATAACTGGCTGAGACTTATCTTTGCTTGGATGGGAAGGATTACCAACAAAGGGAATTGCATGGGAGTCTTCAATAGTTTGAGGTTCCCTTTTTAGCTTGCTTCCAATTTCCTTTATGGCTGAGATGAGTTCTTGGAATAAAGATTTGTTACTTTGCTGCAAATAAGAGATTCCTTGGTTTACTTGTGCCATCCCTTGCAACAAACCTTGATTCATATGTGTTAAGTCTTCATTCAAAGTCTTCAAATCCTTAGAAAGGCCTTCATTGATATGTCCCAACTCTTTTGACAGTAAAATATAATCATTCCCTGAATGCTCTTCATGTATGTCATGCTGTCCTTGATGTGTGCTGTAAGAAATCCCAATGCTTAATTCTTCATATATTTGATCAACATTATGGGATTCATTTGTTAATTTTGATCCTCTTGAAAGTCCTTGATACCATCATTCAATGCCTCAGTAATGGGATCTTTCTTCTTATTCATGGCCATTAGGAGACAGTGATGTAGTAGTAGACAGTTTGTCACTTAATCCCTTGTTTCTCTCAGAATATGATACCAATACCAATGCTTAATAACTCTACGGGAAGATTATTATATGGGGATATACCAAATTTCAAAATATATGGATTTGGGTTGGATACTTTGAGTGGAACAATGTCAAATAGTGTCCCCTTGTATGATGTTTGGTGCTGTCTCAACATACCTAGTGTTAGAAAATCAACAATAACTTGAGCTTCCGATATCGGATCACAAATTTTTTTGATTCAAATCAAAGCTTAGGATTCCCTCTTCAAATAGAGCTATCAATTTCCTAATTTGGATCATGATAAAATTTTATGTGATTGAATCTTCAGGTCTGAACATGAGTTTCCTGCACCCTATCCACCACCTGTAAGTACCCTGTTTGACCCTGTAGGAATACCCTGAGTGGAAGAAACCCTTGTAAACCAATGTAGCAACCAAAAGAGGGTTGTGGGGCACTTGTAAGGTTCAAGGATAACCTATAGATTGGTATATACCTGCTGTTTGATCTATAAAAAAGAACTCTGTCCAACACCTGTAGGTATCCTGAAAATAGGAGATGCCCTGCATCTCTTCCGATGGACATTTCAACCACTTATGGAACCTTGAATATAGCTGATCAATGCTTTTTAGTGTCAAAAACTAATAATGGGAAATGCACTTGCACCTAAATTTTAAAATTACATGGGATCTGAGACAAGAGGGGTGTGCAAAGCTCCACCTCAAGCCGGGTTGTGCACCCCTTCAAGGTCTTAATCGGAAAGAGAGGGTCACCTCTCTTTTGTCTTCTCGGCTCACTTGGCATCTGCTTTTCCTCGCAGGAACCAACATGGCAAGTACATTCTAATAGCTAATCAAACAAGGATGCTATGCATTGACTGAAAGAGCCTTTAAATTCTTTAATGAAATGCAAGTGGGTATTGGGAAATGATTGAATTGAAAGGGCTATGGATAGGGGATTACCCTTTAGTAGTGGCTCACTGCTTTTACAATATTCCCACTTACCATTTTCATCATTATTTCAGTCTTATAGCATCAATGCTCAATCATCCAACAAAATCTAAGTTAAGTAGCATTTATGCAATCAATTGAGCTTCAACATTTGAATGGGCAGGAAGCAAACTCATCAAGCAATCATAATCAATCCTAGGCTGAATTCTACATCCCCTTCAATGGGAATTAAGAGGTTCTATTACATTCAATCTCTCTTATGAACAATGGTACTGGTTCAACAATTGGATGAAAAGAGAGATTAAGCTGAAAGCAGTAGAATTACCTCTTTAATGTTGATGAAAAGTAGTAGATGAACCAACCAAGCAACATTAAGCATAAACCATCATCAATAGATCAAGATTTTAAATCATAAGACCAACTTCAAGAAACCTTTGTTCAATATGATTGCTCCCATGTCTACTTTAGCTCCCGATCAATAAGATTGCTCCAATGCAATCAAAAGAAGCTAATGGTTTGATAGAAGTCTACAATAGCTTGTTGGAGAAGATCCTTTGAACTTTGAAGAGTGTAAATTCTTGTTAGGATCAAGGTTTCCATGGACTTTCAGACATTTCCATGTTCAAGAGGTTGAAAATGCCTTCAATCTTGAAGAAATTCTTCAATGTAAGCCCAATCTTTAAGAAATACCTTCAATTGAACCTTCTCGGGGTTGTAGACAACAAAAGCCCCATGAATTGAAGCCTCAATGAAGCAAGATTTGATGAAGATTGACGGCTGCCCTGTTTTTTTCTAATCTGAGATGAAGAAAATGCTTCAATGTTGCTTGGAAGCTCCAATGTTTGCTCAATGTCGGACCAATGCTTGATGTAGATGCTTGCCCTTGCTATTAGGAAGCTAGAAGAAGTCAAAAAGAGGCCAAATCTTCAGGATTCTTCATGCTGTCCAATTTCAGCCATAGCTAGGGTTGTGAAGGAAGCTTTAGGACTGAAGGAAGGTGAAATATCAAGTAAGAGTTGCCTAATACTTCAAGTTAGCACTGCATTTGACCATGAGAGATAGGGTATAGCTTCAAAATGAGGAAAAGAGCTGATCAAGATGATCAATAGGGACTAAAAACTGGCTCAAACTATCCAGGAGCTTCTTCTTCTCCACATGATCATAAATTTGATGATGCTTGGCCAAATAGGTAGTCCACAGGTTGCTTGAGACCTCAGGAATCATTCTTTGAAGGTCTCATGAAGAGATATGGCCATGGAAAAGAGAAATGAGCAGAGGTTTCCATGGAAGTTTTCAGCAAGAAGCTTGAAAAGAGAAAAGAGAAGCTTGTTCCAAAAAGTAACCACGGTTTAAAACCCTTTTTAGGCTTTAGTTAAGTCCATGATCCTTAAAATGGCCCAAAATTGACCACGTATCACCAAAATGACCATGAATCCGCCATTGTTTCTTCAGACATTCTTCAAGACCATCAAATTTAGTCACGGTTTACTGCAGAGACCTTAACTAGTCACAGTTTTAATTGAATCAAATCCTATGACTAATTCTTGTCCTCTAGTTACTCTATGCCTAAAGTGTAACCAGATTCACCATGAAAATGACATTCCCATTGGATCAAAATTGTGCTCTGATACCAATGTAAAGAAGCTAATTCCCACAACAAGTCGTTAAATTGAAAAATACAAGAAATGGACATGAAATGCCAAGAAACCATAGCCAAGGTGGCTAGGCATGAAATGATATTACCAATGTTGTCTGAGAATCAAATGATGAGTGGCTGTAGCATGGTATGCACCCCAAGCTATGGTGGCCAAGAGTATTCACCCTCTTAGATGGTAGGAGGTAGAGACCTCAAACATGTCATGTCTATAATATGGTGGCCAAGAGTATTTACCCTCTTAGATGGTAGGAGGTAGAGATCTCAAACATGTCATCCTCTTAGATGGTAGGAGGTAGAGACCTCAAACATGTCATGTCTGTAATATAGCAAAAAGATCCTTCACATGTTACATCTCCACCTTTTATACTTAACCCTAGCCTACCCTAGACTAAGGCATTTATGCTTTATTACAAGATCCACCTAGACATCGATCGTACAAACCTCCGAAGGCCATACATGCACTTAAAACACCTTTTTCGTGTAAGGGATAGAAGAATCAGTGAGATGCAGATGTAGAGGCGATAGTAGTTGGGTATCGTTAGCAGCATTAAGAGGAGTCGTAAACCCCCAAACGAATTTTGGCTGAGCAGAAGGCACATCGAAAACTTTATAAACTAGCGAGAACAACCAACAAGCCAAACCCATAAATGAGAGTGCAAGAGCTACTTAGACACTTTGTTTTCTCACTCGCCCTAATTTTTAGCACTCGAAAAACACTTAAGAAAAGCTAAAAGCCTGATTGCGCACAATGTACAGAAAAGAGTACACACACACAGAGTGAAGGTAAGTTGAGGTCTGTTTGTAATTAACAAGGAACTCACTCAGACATAAAAACTTGAAAGAACCCACTAGTAAGAGAAGATGCCAAGACATAGATGGGTGATTGAATCCCCAAGCGTAGGACCAAGCGAAGAACACAATTGACAAGCCAAATGCAGCAAGGATTGACACTATTAAGGATATGGATCTACCCGATCTCATCAACTTGATCGACAACTTGGCAGAGTAGGAAATCTTAGACATGGAAGAGAGCAACTCAGATCATAAAGGCGATGAAGAACTTGACCTAGGAGACTTTCCTGAGGCAATCCAACAATTAGTGAGCAAGTAGACACTCAAACCCAGTTAGAATATTGCGGCAGACCTACAGAGGACATCATTGCGAACCTTGAGGAGGAGAGGAAACTAGTACGCAAAGCTCTGCAAGGCATCGTTGCTTACAACCAAGATCAATAGACTAGGAACTTACGTCAAAGAATGGAAATGCGAGAGATCCAGAGAGTGCCAGCCTTAGCAGGTAGAAATTGAACAGAGAATGAGAGAGCGCTAGAAGGAGAGCTCACATTGAGCAAGCTTGACATGGTTGCTAGATAACATGGCAATGGAGGAGAGTACTACAGCATTAGCAACATTGCTACAAGTAGGGTTAGAAATCAGCCAAGGCTCTAAGAGCCAATAAAAAATTCCCGTAGTAGCGAAGTAGCTAGACAAATGCCAGTCAGGAACAACAACTTTGTAGAGCAATTTGAGTATGCGAGGCCAATGGCCTCACTGATCTCACTCAACACCGCAAGCTTTTGGTATGTGCTTAGGCGATAAGGGTAGGACTTGGTACACAAGTCTAGATGCTGTTAAGGGAGCCAATTTCAATGGCTTGAAAAATCTATTCATTAAGAGATTCTCCGAACCAAGATACTCTGACAACCTACTAGTGCGACTCATGAATATAAATTATAGAGAGAAAGAGGATATCCGAGATTACGTGACCTATGTGAGGAGCCTCTTCAAGAGAATCCCTATGGGCAAGAAACCTATCGAAAGAGCAGTGTCCACAGTATTCTTTAATGGAATACAAAGTGAAGATCTCTACAAAGCTTTGGCAGGCAACTCGAGCCTGCAGCGAGATGCACTGGCAAGGGTCTTTGAAGAAGCTATTAGAGTGAGTGACCAGTTCAAGGAGAGAAGCTCTAGGAGCTCGAATCGAGAAGAGTCCAGTGCTAGGAATTTTGAGAGAGCTTCAACGCTGAAGGCCCAAGTGCTTAGGATAAAGGGAAGGGCACTGATTCGGGGTGAGAGCTAGTAGAGATGAAGATGGACATAGCTAAATTGTAGGAGATGATAAGACAACCAATGCGCCCACACATCCAATGCATATATTGTAGCGGAAACCACATGCCAACCAAGTGTCAGGATCCTAGGTCATGACCTTGTGATAATTCGGGTAGGTTCGGCCATGACGTCATGCATTGTCAATTACCTTAGAGACTCCCATACTCATAGCCTTATGGTCAACCCTACCTTGCGAATAGGCCATCGGACTTCTTTGGAAGGGGAGCCCCATTGGCCCTCCCAACACATAATGACACTAAGCCGGCCCCATGCCTAGGATGGAGATAAACCCTATGGGTATCCCTAGACCACATGGACCCTACGTAACCCATCCACTGAGTGACACACTAGTCCACTATGTGGAGGAGCCGAATGGCGACAAGCCTTATGTACACCCTTACATATCATACGAAAAAGAAGGCAATGTAGTCCTCGTGAACTACCAGCCAGTACCGGTGATTGTGTTAGGGAGAGGGAGAGGTAGAGGCCTAGGAGAGTAGACACAAGAGTTGGACTTGCGATCACCCAAGACACGTTTCTTTGCACTGCCTCAAGAGGGAGCAAGAAAATAGAGACAAGGCTGACCTAAGATGCATTGAATGTGGAATCACTCATCTCTTTGTCAATTGCCCTAGATGGAAGCCATCCTCTAGTTTAGCAAGTGAGCCATTGATCCCATTGGGATTGATCAGTGTTGAGACACTTGATGGGGAGGCCACACCTAGCACATTGCCAAGACATGTTTCTTTGCATTGCCTTGAGAGGGAGCAAGCAAATAGAGACAAGGCTGACCTAAGATGCATTGAATGTGGAATCACTCATCTCTTTGTCGATTGCCCTAGACGGAAGCCATCCTCTAGTTTAGCAAGCGAGCCATTGATCCCATTGGGATTGATCAGTGTTGAGACACTTGATGGGGAGGCCACACCTATCACATTGCATGTCATGACCCACACGCAGACAAAGCAAACTAGCATATCACTACCAGGGCCTAGCAATCTCGATGCAAATTCAATCGAAAAGAAGATTCGGAGATGGAGGAAGAAGAGACCAGTTGCTAAGGTCATGCTCAAAACTAAGAGTGCCATGACACTTCTTGTTGGAAAGAAAGTCATTGACACAAAGGCAGAAATGTTAGCTCCAAAGATGGCTGAAAAGGGAAGTGCTAAGGTCGGGGAGTACCCCAACCCAAAGCGCCAACTCGAAGCCATCGAGAAAGTGAGGGACTGGGTGAAAGAAGCCTAAGAGTACCTAAAAGACGTTGAGCCCATACTAGAAGATGAGGTCGATGATCTCTCAAGCATAAGCACGCCATTCTTGCCCCCATGACCAAAATTGAGGGATGCACCTGCACCACAAGCAGTGTGGCTTAGACAAAGTCTAAATGCTACGGGTTAGCAAATTAGTCAAGGCCATTGGCCAACAACCACAGAATTAGGAGATAGGAAAGCAATTAGCAACCTCCTGAATACGTTGGTGACCACCCTTGTGATTCTAAGCTTAGGAGAATTGTTTATGTAGCATCTCATGCTATGGCAAGAGATGAAACAATGAGCCGAAGAATCAAATGAGTAAGCTACCACAAACTTGAATGAGCATGATGCAAAAATGCAACTACCGAGCCTGATGCTGCACTCCGTGCCTAAGTCCTTGCACGTCAATGCTTTCTAGGAAGGCACAGAGATGCATGCAGTCCTACGAGTCTTAGCTTTTGGAGATGCCATAAGAAAGGGAATTCTGGACACAAGAGTGGGAGTTAGTGTGCTAAGCCATGCGATACTTCAAACTTGGGGTAATCCACTACTTGAGACTACTATGTTCAACATCACACTGGCCAATGGAATGAAGGTGAAACCATTTGATATGTTAAAGAATTGGATAGTGAAGATCGTAGGAGTCCAATTGACTTTATAGTCATGAAGGAAGTGGACTACGACTTCCTACTAGGCCACCCTGGATGCACAACATGAGAGTCATAGAAGACTAGGGCAATAGTCTCATCTTCCTAGGCAATGGAACGGAGGCTGTAAGAGTAGAGATGGAAACTTGGAAGACTATGTTGGTTGACCTAGATGCCATCTCCACCATGCTGAAGGGTGATAGGTAGATTAGGAAATCCTACAAGCCGTTAACCAAGTATATCCCGTGTCCTGAGAGGATGAGCGAGATTGGATGCATGTTCTTGCTACCATCGACCTGCCATTCTTGGACAATGAGGAGTATGAACAAGCCATCAAGATAATTGGCAAGCCAAAGAACACACCCTAAGTACCAGTCTACATGATGGCTGGAAGCCTACGCAGAAGTCCCAACCCTGTCACATTTTAAGTCCCAAACAATAGACGAGATATCCTTGGGATCCCAGGATATTTGATTGACAAGTTGGCTGGTAATCCAACAACGAATCTTAAGCCACTCCAAGATCTCTTAAATGGGCCTAAGTGGCGATGGTCCAAGGTGCACGATTTAAATTTGATGTACAATTTGGCCTTAGTCCTGGACCAACTAGAAGAGATGTATCAAGACTTGGAAAATGATGAGCAATCAAAGAAAGATAGCTCTGACAGCGAATATGAAGACAATTGTTCCTTTAATGATGAGAGTGAAGGGGAAATAAACACTGTAGAATATGACACTAGGGGATGGGTAATCAAACAAATATGAGCTGACTCTAGACCACACAAGCAAAAGGCCTTTAGGATAGAGAGAGGAGTTATGCACATGGATTGCGATTGAACCTAGTTGGAGTACATAGGTGCAATTGACTACTAGCAGGCAAGCCTAGCCAACCAAGTGTTGCACCATTGTTGAAAATGGACTCACCTTCCGAGCTGCGACCACTAGGAGAGACTCCCTATTCTAGCAAAGACGAAGAGTTTGATTCTGAGTCAAAGGTCAGCTTAGATAGTGATTTGAGACACCACGACCTTCCAAGACTAGACACACCAAGAGGGACCTACAATTCACCTAAGGTGTTGATAGATAAGGGAGGAATGATGCAAGCTGCTTAAGGATACATAGGCAGAAGAGTAGAAAAAACCGCAAGACCTACCAAAGCAATTCACAAAATTCAAAAAGGGAGATAGGGTAGTGATCTTGCTGGGAGCCAAACGACAAAGGCAAGCAAGTGAACCAATCGAAGGACTCGCCAAGGTCAGGAGTCAATTTAGCTAGGGAAGGGGAGGCACCCTGACCTGTCTTTATAGTCGATGACTTGACTAAGGAAGAGCAAGCAAGACTCATTGCTCTCTTATGAGAGTATATAGACGTCTTTGCTTGGTCCCTAGAAGAGCTCAAAGGGGTAGACCCTAGTATAGTGACTCACAACATACCCATGACACTTGACGCAATGTTGGTCAAGCAGCGACCATATCCCATGAATCCAAAGCATGCTCATGCCATCAAGGAAGAAATTGACAAGCTAATGAGAGTAGGATTCATCCACGAAATTGAGCATATGGACTGGGTTTCACCCATAGTCATCATATTGACGAAGAATGGAAAGATTAGAGTGTGCACCAATTAGAGTATTAGGGGGTCATTGTCAATTTTCCACCCATAACTAATTACAAGGCCGTTCAGTGCTTCTTAGGCCATACAGGGTATTATCGGTGGTTTGTGTTGAACTATGCATTGATTTCTAGACCTCTATACAAGCTGTTAATCATATTCAAATGGACCGAGGAATGCCAATGCATATATGAGGAACTGAAAAAGGCTCTGACCACTGCACCAATTCTATGAGCCCCATATTGGACACTCACTTTGTAGACCAAAAACGTAGATCAGAAAAATCAGCTCTTTCTCTACTGCCCGGAACCCAAATCTGATGGCTCCATTGGCTTCAAAAGGGGGGTAAAACCCTAGGACAGCTGATCACGGATCTCCCAGATCACTCCTTCCTCTTCTTTCAGTTCAATCTGTAGTTTTCAGCCTGTTTACAGTGATCGCGACGCACGCAATTTCGTCCCTCTATCCTTCTTGTGAAAATCCCCTAATTGGCTGAAAAAGCAACTAGCTTTTTGCATGCCATCCTAATCTAGAAGCTTTTTCTAACTTTTTCAGATTTTTACAATAAATAATAACAAAAATAGACTAAAATTATCAAAAAAATCTAGTATTTTCAAATAATCCATGCAACTCACACTAGTACTAATGGCTCAGATCACATTGACTCTCTAGATCAATAAAGAAGTCGGATGATGATGCATTCCATACTTTTTCACACTGTGTCCTCATAACATCACGACAATGTTCCATGTGCACATTGACACTTCAAAATTCATCCTAGGAGCTGTGTTGTGCAAGCATGGTGAACACAACGTAGATAGCCCAGTGAGCTTTGCTAGCAGATAACTCATTGAGACCGAAATGAATTACTCAACAATGGAGAGAGAGGGTTTGGCTATGGTGTTTGTTGCAAATAATTTTTGGCATTATCTTTTGGCTACGCCTTTTACCTTCTTTGTTGACCATCATGCCTTGTTATATCTTGTTAATCAACCTTGTGCTACAGGATGCATCGCTCGATGGCTAATTCTGCTTTTAGAATTTGACTTCTCTGTGATGGTACGTAAAGGGAAGCAATACTACATGGCTGACCATATGTCTTGCATCCCCACAAGAGAAGCTGTTGGACAAGGCATTATAGATGAATTGCCAGATGCACATCTATTCACCTTATCCAATGAAAGAGATTTGTTTAGAGATGACATGATGCCGTATTGGGCAGATGACATAGTCCAAGTGCTTGAGCATGGACTACCTAAATGACCAATAGAAAAGACCCAAATTAGGTGACTCATCCTGAAAATCCAACCCTATCAGCTGATAGCATGCCAACTCTACAGGTTGGTGGGGCAAGGTGGGTTATTGCGCAAATGCATGTGTGAGCATGAGATGCATGACGTACTCATAGAGGCACACTGTGGAATCATAGGAGGACACTTCAGTGGAGACAGGACATCCCGCAAGGTGCTGCAGTCCTAGCTATGGTGGCCGACTCTTTTTCGAGATGCAGCATAATTTGTAAAACACTATGATGAGTGCCAATGGACTAAAGTCCCTATCTGTAAGAATCACATGGAGCTAACCCCAATCATTGCATGACAACCCTTCAAGGAATGGGGGATTGATTTCATTAGACCCATTAGTCCTATGACACAATATTCACAAGCTAAGTACATAATTGTCGCCACCGATTATCTAACGAAATGGGCAGAAGCACAAGCTATGAGAAAAAATGATGCTAGGACCATTGCCAAGTTCTTATGGGAGCAAGTGATCTCACGATTCGACTGCCCCATGGAAGTTGTCAGTGATGACCAATGCACACACTTCATCAATGAAGTGATAGCTCATCTCCTATCCACTTTCCTAATCATCCATTGGAAATCTTCACCTTATTATCCTCAGGCGAACAGCCAACCTCAATCCACAAATAAAATCTTGGTGAATGTCCTGACCAAGGTAGTCTCTGCTTCGTACAGTGACTGGGATAACAAGTTGATGACCGCCTTGTGGGCCTACCACACAGCTTATAAAATGGCTGTGGGTCAGACTCCCTTTAGGTTGACCTATGGAACTGAGGCAATTCTACCCTTAGAGTTCTTCGTTCCCTAGTCTGAGGATAGTCCTTCAAGAGAGATGGGATGGGAAGGAGGCATGGATGGAGCGCATGGTTGAGCTCGAACGCTTATTGAAAACTCGGCTTCTAGCCACCCATGCACTAATATGTGAGAAGGAAAGACACAAAGGCTGGTTTGACAAGCATGTAAAGTAGGGAGACTTTGAACATGGAAACTTAGTGTTGTTGTACCCAGTCAAGGGACATAAACAGAAAATGAAGTTTAGGGTTTAAGACCTTTTAGAGTTCGAGCCATCAATCAAACTAGCAACGTAGAACTCAAAACCCTGAAAGGTGAGGGCATAGGCTTCTTCAATGGCAGCTGCATCATAAAGAAGTACTACCCTCCCCTGCACCCACTGCATGAGCCTCTAATGCTAGTGTCCCCTGTCAATGTACGAGTAGCTGCTATCATTGAGATGGACGATGAAGATAAGGAAGTTGTAGAACCAGCTTACCTAAGCATAATGGTCAGTGCTAAGCACACATGCACCTTCAATGCATTGATCTATGAGGGAGCTAACTTTAATGTCTTAACTCATGATCATTGGACCCAAATCGGCAAACCATAGTTACAGCCCACTAATGCCAAACTGAGCCTGTATGGGGGCCAATCATATGCACTCTTGGTAAAGTGCAAGGCTACAATTTCTATGGAGTTTGAAAGCATGCATATACTCTTCTATGTGTTGTCCAACACTAAAAATGCAAGCACGAAGTCACTGTTAGGACAAACCTTTAAGAAGCAAGCTCGTTGCAATGTCGACTATGAGTTGCCACCTGGCCATGGGCAACATCCACATAATTACAACTTTCAACAAGAGCTACATGACTCCTTCCAAGTCCGTAAAGCCACCGGTAGAGAAACCTGCTGCCAAGTCTGAGGGGGTAGTGCTTCGTCACAACCCACCAAGCCTCAAGACTAGCAAATCACTGAAATCAAAGCTAAGGCCCATGGGCCAAAGCTTCAATGGATGCCTAAACTTCAAGGACCTCCACCTAGGAGCAGACACCCATAACCCCGCAAGGCTAAGAAAACCACCTTGTGCCCTAGGAGGCCAATATACAACTATAGACATCGACATATGGTCCAGATGTGATGGGTTCCCAAAACCCTATTACAAGTGTAAGGCTATTATGAGGGTAATTCTCGGATATGGATTCCTAAGGCCAAAATGGCCAAAGGTACTAATCGAACGCCGCCCTCACACTTGCCTACATAAGGCCACATGACACATCCAAGACCAAGGCTACAAAAGTCTCTAGATTCAAAGATTTCTGAATCACAAACACACAAACCAGTGAAGACTGAGTGAGTCTATCGACCCAAACCACAGCGTGCTACTCATTAACACGCCATGACTAGTCCTATAGCTCATGGAACATCACCCAAATGTTGTAGTGCCCTGCGCTAGTAGCAACCATAGCCTAGCCTATTGTATAAAAGGCCCAACCGCAAGCTCAGGAACAGCCAAAGCAGCCACTAGCAGCCGCCGAACTCTCTAGTTCTGTCAAACCCCAACCCCACACCGGCCTTAGACCCTCATATGAGAGACAATAAATTATGATTGTGCCCCTGGACTTAGTGGAGAACATAGGGGATGACTTGGTTGCCTGTCTTAGATGCTTAGATGCCACCTTCATGTCACTTGCTAAAAGTTATGACTGCTTAGACTTGGGACTCTTGGACGAGCCTATAGTGATGTAAGTACGGACACTCACTTGTTCTTGGGAAGAGTTTGTAGTTGTCAAGGCTTCTGAGGTAGCTGAGGAGCTGATTGCCATCGATGTTTCCCGCGAACAAGTGCACAAACAATGCCTCATCACCTCATATGAAAAATGCACAACTTATGCCAACAATTAAGAGATATCAGACTTAAAATAGCTTGCTGCCAGTGCGACTGATGGATATTCAGGGTGAGCCTTTCCATATCAAGCCTAGCTTCAAGGGAAATAAAAAGAAAGTTATATTTAATGAATTTAACAATATAATTTCCTTGACTTGCCCACCCTACAATGTTTAATAATCAGATTCTATGACTTGTCACTAGAAGAGGCATAAGAAGTGGCTAGATTTGTGGTTAAACTTGGTGATAGTGAGATTTTGAAATGCACAAAACTAGAGAGGGTCTCCATTACCTTGATGAATAGAGCACTTTTATCAGATCACTGCAATCACTTAATGTCATTTAGTGTTCAATCAAAACACAACATCTAGTGTCTGGGAGCATTTGAAGTAGATACAGAGGATTTTGATATATTGTATTGGGTTTTTCATCGAATACCAATACTTGATGTTATTAAGAGACAACAAGTAGGAGAAGAGCTATTTGTTGAAGGATTTGGGAACTATAAGATTGAGTGGCACATAGCTGGTGACTTAAAGACACTCAAATGTATGTACAATGTGTCAAAGGGAGCCAACTCTAGATCTCCTTGCCTATATTGCATGTCCCCATCCATAGAGTTGAACTCAAGAAATTGGAATAGAGCTCCATCTAGGCACAACAATGACCCACAATTTAAGCAAGTCTTAGATATTCCTTTAGTGAATGTCCATATTTGTATACTTCATGCACTTTGTAGGATAATTGAAAAGCTCATTCATCTTTATATAGGGTTTGTGCATGGAAGTTAAAGCCATTATCATGTTGGGGGTAATTACTACACTATGAGTATCTACACCTGCACACTACAAGGCAATGGGTGCCCATCACTATCACTTCATTCTTTATTCTATTGAATAATGATGACATTTGAATAAAGGGAAGGCCAGTCACACATTATGATTATTGGAGTTCCCAAATTTTTAGCTTGAGTCTCTCTCTCTCTTGCTCTTGCTCCATCCACCATAGCTCACACCTCTCTTGCTTTTGTTTACTCATGCTTCCACTTGGGCTTCTCCCGTCAATTGGTATTGAAGCCATGTTCTAGTGAGCTTGAGCTTAATCTGGCATTGCTTTAGCTCTATTTGAGTTGCTATAGCATGGTTTCACCATTGGCAGCCATAGCTCCACCTCTTGAGGTTCATATTGGGCTCTCATTGCTCTAGGACTTCACAAGACCTATTGGGGCTATATCTCACATCATTCTTGAGCTTACATTGAGCTTATTTTAGGGAGTATCCAGCTCAATATTCAGAGTTGGAAATACGAACACGTTTTTTCAGTTGTGGCCACTTTCAAGCACTTATGCTTGCTTAACCACTCCTTGGCATTGGACAAAGGCTTTGGCATTGTTTACCGTTCCTCTTGACATTGACTATTAATATTAAGCATTGGTTTTGAGTCATTGAGATTCAATTATTAATTGTGCAAATAGGGAAGCATGTTGTCCTAAAACAAGGATAGCCATATCTTCAATGTTTGGAGCTTGTATATGCTTCTCGGGATGCCCATATACCTATGTTTTGTTGCCAAATACTTGGGGGATCATATGTCATTGGTTTGAGATGCTATTGGACTGATTTGAGCACTCTTTTAACTTAGTTTTATCATAGATATCATTGCTGTCATAATAGCATTGAATGCTATTTATCTGGGAAATGTCATATTCTTGGCTTATGTGATGCTTCCGGGATGCTCATTTGATGCTAAACACTTGGGGAATGTTTGGTCAATGTATTGGAATGCTTTTGGACTAATTTGAGCCCATATTTGACTCAGTTTTACTATCATTTTTAATATTGTGATAAGAAAGGCTAAAAGTTATTTTATCAATGAAAGCATATGCCTATTGCTTGTTGATGCTTCCCAACTACTTGGGATGATACATTGATGTCTATGATTGATGCCACATGCTTGGTTATGCTCTCAAAATGCTTTTGGGCTTCAATTGAGCTCACTTTTACTTAGTCTTGATTGTCATTTTATTGTTGTACATACAATGGACATCAAGCTTTTAACAGGGATAGTCTATGCCTAATGCTCTTTCATGCTATTCCGACATTCTATCGGATGTATTGGTGCATGACATTGAAGATCTATGCTTGATCATGCTATTGAATGAATTTGAGCTTATGACATTTGACATTAGTTGTCAGTTACTTCATTGGATGCTTCAGAGGTCTGTGAACTCACATGCTTGAAGCTTTTATTGGGTCTTGTGCTCCCAGATGTGTATTTGATGTATCTTGGATGCTTGAATGCCAATCACATGAGGATTTGAGCCTTTTTTGCTTGTTTGGCATCTAACTTTTGTTCCAGTGGGAGCCACTCACTTGATACTTAGATGTCACACATTTAGAGCTTGAGTATGTTGTACCTCATTTTTAGCATGTTGTAATTGTGGACTATTGTATTATTTATGAGAGTAGTCTCCTCCATTTGATGCTATTTTGGTCATAGTTTTTGCATAGCTCATTATTTGGTCCATACCTCTTGTTTTCAGCTTGTTTTCACAGTGGTTTTGGGGCTATTGCAAGTATTATAGCAGCTTGTTTAGTCTATACCATGCCTCTTTTCTTCTTGCAGTATGGTTGGTCATTCAAATGATATTGCCATCTTCAACATTGAAAAGTTGGATGGAAACAATTATGGCTATTGGAAGACCCAAATTTGACAAGTTTGGTGCAAAAATATCAGATTAGGCTGATCAAATGTAAAAGCATTAAGCTTGAAGGTCATGATCAGGATGTATGGGATGACTTAGATGAGCTTTGCAGGTTCCCTCAACAAACATGTTTATTATAATGTTTTCATAGATGGGTAGTCTGCACGAGATATTTGGGAGAAAACCTATAACCTCTATGATAAGTAGAGCCATGATTCATAGATGTATTTGGCTAAACTAGCTTATGGACCTTCATATGAAGGAAGGTACTAGTGTTTTTCAGCATTTGAGCAAGTCTCATGCTATCATTGGCCAGATGTCATCACATGGTATTTACTTTAAGGACAATCCTCCACCTTTGTTCTTGTTGGTCACACTACCTAAGTCTTAGGACACATTCCATACTGCTATGTGTGCAAATATGCTTGAGAATGGGCTAATAGAGGAGATCAAAAGAAAGAATGTGGATGCTTCTCATACTTCTCATGCTTTGACTATTCGAGGTCACCATGATGGCAAGAGTGGGAATGACTATCGTGGCATTGGAGTTTCACCCTTTGAGGGTATGCATGGTTATAAGGTGCCCTTACCCACAATCATCTTTAATGAAAGAATCAATCCTCATGGAAAAGAAGAATTGGAAAGAATGCAGACCCTTCTTGGGTAGTGTAAGATGAGTCTTAAGAAAGACCAAGACTAGTTGGAGATGTATGCAGATGAGAAGAGGCCACCCTTAGAGTTCAAAGAAGGAGAATTTGTTTTGTTGAAGGTGCCCATGTCTCAGTATTCTACTTTGAAGGATGGATCTAGTAACAAGCTTACTCATAGACCCTATAGGATCCTGAAGTGCATTGGAGACTTAGCATATAGACTGGAACTACCCTCTTCCACTAAGATTCATAATGTATTCCATGTTAGTCAGCTCAAGCCTTTCTATGGTGATCCTATTGATACAGTTGATGAGCTACCACCTATTGATAAAGAAAGTCTTATTCAGTACATCCCAAAGGCTATCATAGGTTAGTGTGACAATGATCTTGTTAATCAATTATCCCAAGAAGATGCATTCACAATTATTGAGAATGCAAAGAGCAAGCTAGGACTTGGAATGAGGCTAACATCATTGATGCCATCAAATGAATGGAGAGTGGGATATCTCAGAGATGTGCTACCTAATGATAAGACCATTGCCATTACCTCTCAACAAAAAACCTAGCTTAGGACATTACACATAGGAGACATGCAAGGACCCCAAGTGGTCTAGGTTAATGAATACATAAAAATGATTGAGCAAGCAATGCCTTGGCAATGCAATAAGAGGGGGAATGACATTGGGAGCCCACATGCAAGTTATCTTGAAGCTATGACATGAGGATGGTGGAGGTATTCTATGTGGAGGGATGGTGTTTTACATTGAGGAAGAGATATTGGAAGACAAAGA
The DNA here is from genome assembly GCF_053477565.2 of Lygodium microphyllum. Lineage (NCBI taxonomy): Eukaryota > Viridiplantae > Streptophyta > Polypodiopsida > Schizaeales > Lygodiaceae > Lygodium > Lygodium microphyllum. The sequence goes on from NC_141137.1 coordinate 60,048,666, forward strand.
GGTGAAGCAATAAGTGATCAAGTGATATCTAATAGAGGCATTGTAGGTTCATGTTAGGAGAGTTGGTTGTGGGAGCTAGTTGTGTCTATCATCTATACCCTACAATAGATATTAATGAAAGCTTTAAGGGGCTCCCGTGTAGTGGCAATTTAGGCCCACTATGGTGTGCCAAGTGGCATCTCTCTTAAAGCTTTCATTTTAATATAACAAAAGTGTAATATCAAAACATTTACTATATTAATTCAATGATAAATTTAATACTAAAATTTTTGAATATTTTTTGATATTGATATTCAAATGTATAATAAAATATAGTATTTGTATGATTATAAAATATAAGTATTGACATAAAAAACATGTCTATTAAGGTCATCTTTGTGTAATATCTTTAGAATTTTTTGAAAGTTTGTGAATGTTTTGGAAATTCCTTTTTGTACTTTAATATAGATATTTTGAAATTCAAAAGTACTTGTGCTATTTTGGGAATTTCTTGAAAAAGTAAATGCATTTGGTAAATTTGTTTGTAATTTATGGGTATATTAACAATTTTGAAAGTATAAGGGCAGTTTAAAGAATTTGACTAAATTATAGGAGTATCTTGGCAAGATTTGATGCATACATGTTGATCCACATGGCTTCTCTTCTTTCCATTTGGTACTTCCTCTCTTGAGTACCAAGAACTTCCTGAGTTCAAGGGAGATCTCATCCTTCTCACCTTTCTTCTTAAGGGAATTGGAGGATCCATATCAACCCCAAGAAACTAAAAATCTTGTGCCTTCTTGCAAGGAAGAAGATTACCTTTAGTCCATAGAGTCCATATCCAATTCTATCTTTCTCATTTTGTACCCCCATGTTTTGTACTCCTCTAGGATTGGCCAAAGGTGAAGAACCCCCTAGTGTGATGTGTGAAGACATGAAAGGTGCACTAAATGGAGGTTGAATGGAAGATGCACTGGAATGGGAGATTAAATGGATTTGTCACTTGTGTAGTAGTGGGAAATGAATTAGGTTCCTTTTTTCCATTAAATACAAATGAAGAAAAAGATGATTCACCAAAATCAATTTGACCATGAGATGTAAAAGCTAAAGAAAATACGAAGGAGCACTCACAAAAAATTCTTACTACTTTTACTTACATTTTCTTAAGTTCAAATGGAAAAATCTATCCTCTTTGGGGCTTATGGAACCAATACTTGGTATGAAGAGTTTCTTCATCTTGAGCATCACCAATATCTTGCAAAAAAGAGAAAGTAAATTTGAAAG